>NC_136070.1:662490613-662908113 GCF_964261635.1 Lissotriton helveticus
CGGGCCTCCTGGTTGCAACAGAGGAACCCATTACCATAGCAACAAGAGTACGCAGTATCCAGCTCCGTTTAAATAACTTGATGGGTTGCAGCTTGAGAATCAGAAAGTACTTCAGCGAAATGGCCCTGAACATCCTCGGGAAGCTTCGGAAGTACCTCACTTTCGGAGTCCATCGGAGCATGGATATAGCAGCCCAATCGGCAGGTCGCCTTTGTTGATTTTAGAGCCACACTAGCAGAAGAAAATACTTTTGTTGCCGATTGCTCCATCCATTTGGATTATCTGCAGGCGCAGATGGGAATGTGCCTGAAGGCTGTTTAGAGGAGCACGACGTCTGGACTACCAAACTCTCATGAGATGGGTAGAAAGAAAAGCCGGATCCCCACGGGTCACCATATACCTCCTTGCCACAGACCTGGACACCGCGGGACCAGTCATTGGTTTCTACCACACCTACAGGAAGAGCTCAGTCAAATCCTCATTAATAGGAAGCAGGGGTTCCAAAACAGAAGGAGGGGAATGAAGTACCTCAGTTAAAATGTTCTTTTAAGTTCTGCAGTAGGTAACTGCAAATCCAGCAGGTCTCCTGCCTTCCTTATCATGGAATGATATGAAGAAACCTCCTGCGTTGGAAGGCCTTTTGGTGAGGAAAGCTCCCATTCAGGAGATGTGTCCAGGCCACTAGCCTCCTGTAGGCCCTCAAACTCTTGTACAGGGTCAACAATCTCCCCCTCTTCAGCCTCCTCCTGCTGCTCTTGATATCACTCCTCTTCCTGCAGCCTTTGTGCTTCCCTTCTGGATCTCATCTTGGGACTGGCAGCGGCGTTGCCATATATGGCGCAAGTGACTTCGGGACCGGTGTCGATGGAAGGTACACGCGCATAGTGTAAGACGCCGGACGAAGCTATGCCAATGCTGGACCGGAGACAGACGGTACCAAAGAAGATCCGTCCAACAGCACTCTTCCCTCCAGGGACGGCACCGGCGTCGAGACTCAGCGTCAGGAGAGGCCAACTCTCTGGAGCCATTGGCATGAAAGGCATGAGAGGTGCATGAGAGAAGTGGGGTGGCAAGCCTCCAAGGGAGTAACCAAGCGGACCCATGGGGCCAAACAACACACCAGCAGGATTAGCCACTCTGGTAAACATGCCAAACATCGCATTAAGGAAATGTGACGGATCTGTACCTGGAACCAGAAAGGCTGGATATCCTGGATCTGGTACCGCTGGTACTGAGACATCTCAAGGAGGCAGTCTAATTGGCTTTGGTTGCGTCACCAGAGACCCTGGAGCCAGGGGTGGAGTGGAATGCGGCAAATGTTTTGTATCTCTGGGCACCGTGAGACTCTCTGAGCCAGAGACTGGGCCTGGGTCACCAAGAAAGGGAAGGAGAGACTTTGTCCTTGCGCTGACGTCGGTGTTTCATCCTTTGATGACCGACAACGAGATCCATGGCGCTGCTTCTTTTTATGTTTCCTTGATGACTTTGAGGTACACGGAATCGATGACTTGAACCTGGATCTCGACCTTCTTCGGCCTCTTTTCTGTTTTTTCGCCTTGGCCATAAACAGCTTGGCCTCCATCTCCTTTAAGGCTTTGGGGTTCATGTGTCTGCATAATTAACACCCCTCCACGTCGTGGTCCGACGAGAGGCACGATAAATAATCTTCATGGGGGTCAGTAATCGACATATGACCTACACATTCCTTGTACGGCTTGAAACTGGTTTTCTTCTGGGTAGGCATGAGCACTGCTACAATAACACAACGTACTTGGAACAAAGAAACTCCCAGAAATCGAGAGCCCTGGAAAAACTGTTAAGCGTCAATGGTGCGGAAAAAAAGGAACTGATGTCAGCACGCCGAAGAGGTCTTCTATTGGCTCCGATGATGTCACATGGAGTCGCGTGCGTAGCCGTTTCATTATGACGTCCTCCTCGACGTGGGAAAGCTATGGAGAAATGCTTCCATGAAATGCTGCGCATGGGGTAATTTAAAAGGTGAGGAATCCACAGGAAGATGTATCCGTCAGAAATATATATATATATATATATAAAAAAATATAAATATATAAATATATATACTTGCAATCTTCAATCCAGCCACTGGAACCCTCGTCACGGTACCCCAATTGTTGAAAAAAGGCAGAGGACCCAATATGCAGGTGAGCATTCAATTTTTATTATTTAATGCAAGCGCACTTTGCCAGCACAACGTTTCGGCCTGCCCAGAGGCCTTGGTCACATGACGCCATGGGGAAGGAGAGCAAAATTTAAAGTGCAAGTGCTAAATTTACAATAAATGTGATTGGTTGACTCAATCATGAGGCCCAAGTTGTCAGAAAAAACATAGAAGACATACTTGTTGACTGGAAATGACGGGATAATCCCGGGGAATTCATCACAAGTGTAATACAAATACATTGTTTAAAATTCATCCGGATAAAAATCATTCTTGCTAAATATAAGATTAAATTCTAGTAAAATTCAGCTAAAACAAATGATTTATACCATTTACAAAAATAAATCCGTTTATAGAAACCCAAAACCCCGGATAAAAATACCAATAATTTAAAATATACCATACATTTTTGGTGTAAACATTATGTATTAAAAAGATTTTGTCTCATATCGGGATGACTTCCCACCGCAACTTGTGCAGACTTGGGTTAAGTTGATACATGTATGAATACATATTGTAAACAACCCTGATTGAGTATGTACTTTCGTTTGCAAAGCCCCGTTTTTGCCAGCATTCAAATGTGACCCATGTGGGTAAGTGCCCCTTGTTGTGGGTTCAAACAACTTTGTGTGTGAGTGTGAATTATGTGAAAAGTAAACTAAAATTAAACAGAGTTTGTGTAGGCTACTCCTAGACTACATCAAATAATGGAATGACCACACTTGAATGAACCGGGCTGTATACTCATAATACTGGCTGTTCTAGCTGAGAGTACATTTTTTACTAGTAAGGCATAATGGATCAGTTTTAATAGCTATTTACCAAGATGTAATCGATAGGTTAGCTATACAGGTGTAAGAAATAACCACAAGGGATTATTGGCAATCAGAGGCACGTGTGGAAATCCTCCGTTGAGTTAAGACCTCTTGGGGTCTTACTGTCCATCTCTAGAATATATTTGGTCTCCAGCGCCCTCAGAATGCCCTCCCTATCTCCTCCTCTTCTCAGGGGGTTTACGGCATCTATGGCATAATACTTCAGAAGTGCACTTTTGTTGTCATGGCACTCTCTGAAGTGCCGAGCAACCGGATATGTGGCATCGTTAGTGTTGATGGCCCTTATGTGCTGGAGTATCCTTTTTAAGGGTGGGCGTAGTTCGCGAAGTAGCGCTACGCGAAGCTACGCGAAGTGCACTTCGCACTACGCGAACTTCACGTAGCACTACGCGAGCTGCGTAGTAGCATGTTCGCACTGTGCAAGATGCGTATTCAATGATTGCACAGTGCGAACAAGCATCCGGCACTGTGCAAGCATTGAAAACGGTATCTTGCACAGTGCGAGCTGTAGTTTTCTGCTGCTCGAGTAGATTATTACTCGAGCGGCAGCTTTCTCAACGCGAACAGGTAGTTTCTCATTGAGAGCGGTCGCGAGCATGCACGACCACTCAAAAATGAGAAACCTGACCTCCTCGCGTTGAGAATCTCGCCCGGATGTCATTTTGCTTGCTCGCGGTCGCGAACATGACGTTCAGGACCGCGAACAAGCAAAAAATGACCGCTGCACTACGCTACGCTGCACTACGCATGTTCGCACTGTGCTACGTGCAGCTCGCGAAGTTGCGAAAACTTCGCAAACTCCGCGAGCGTAGCGTAGTGCTTCGCCCAGGGTTAATCCTTTTGTGGACCTGCAATTTGGTGCTGCCAATATATTGCAGGCCACACTGACACTCCAGCACATACACCACGTATTCACTCTTACATGTCAGTTGTTTGTTGATCTTCTGGGGCACTACCGAGAACGGTCTAGTGAACTCAGTTTTGTTAACCCCATGTAAACACGCCTTACAGCTAGAGCATTTCCTGAAACCTTTACTCGTGTCAAGCCAAGTTTTGAGGGGGACCACTTCAGGACTAGATTTCACAAGGGCGTCTTGCATGGAAAATGCCTTCCTGAAAGTAATTGTCGGTTTGCAAGGCATATGTTCCCCAATTACTGGGTCAAGCTTGACCAGGTTCCAGTGTTTGTTTACTATCTTTCTAAGTGCTCCATGTTGATTGTTGTAAGACCATATCAATCTGATAGGTTGCTTGCCTTGAGCTTCTGTAGGTTTCAGAGCCTTTTTGCGCACTAGGGCATCATCACGGGACAGTGCATTCGCCTTGCGCATGGCTTTGTCAATTTCAACTACACTGTACCCTCTGGACAGAAACCTCTGCTTGCTTGCCTCCTGTGCCAGACTACACTGTAAGTTGGTACTACAGACCCGCCTAATTCGAAGCATCTCCCCATAGGGGATGCTACGAATAAGGTGTATTGGGTGATGGCTGCTGGCGTGAAGCACTGTATTGCCCGCAGTGGGCTTCCTGTATAGTTTTGTTTCCAACTTGCCTTTGTTGATCTCAATTGTGATGTCTAAGAAATGTACCTGGGATTGGCTAATGTCTGACGTAAAGGCTAGATTGTAGGTGTTACAGTTAAGGGTATCAACAAATTGATTCGTCTGTGCAGATGACCCTCGCCAAATCATAAAAACGTCATCAATATACCTATACCAATGAACAATATGCTTGTTGCAGATGTCAAGGTGGTCGCCATAGAGGACCTGCCTCTCCCAGTAACCCATATGCAAACAGGCATAACTGGGAGAAAAACAGGCCCCCATAGCGACCCAAGCGATACAAAAGGGGATGATGGACGGAGCGTTTTGAGCAAATCAAACACTCACCCCCAGTCAACTGATCTGGGTTTAATCCATCACCATTCTTTAGCCCACTCAGCCACCCCAGTTCAGACATGGCCATATGCAAATCAGTCTGACCCTGTGCCTCATGGGAACAGTTCACCCCGTCTGAGCATACCCTGCCACACTTAGGGCGAACAAAGCGATACAAAATACATAGCGACCCCCCTGACCTGCTGGTAAAACTGGTTGTTAAACATAAAATAGTTGTGATTCAGACAGAAAGTCATCATGGATATTAACATCCTGTTATGTTCCAACATCTCAATTGGTCTCTGACCCAGATAGAATTGGGTGGCTCTGATCCCATCAGATGGACAATACTAGTGTAGAGTGATGAGCCAACAGTCAGTGTCCCACACTACGTCTTTGATCTTTCTTAGGAAGTCACTCGAGTCTTGTATGTATGACGGAAGTCCACATACATATTCCTGCAGAAAGGAATCAACATAAATCGTAGTGTTCTCCAATAGTCCCCCATATGCAGAAATAATAGGTCTTCCTGGGGGATTTTCTGCATTTTTGTGGACTTTGGGGATGAGATACATAACAGGAATGATGGGATGATCATTTTTTAAGAACTTATATTCGTCCATGCTGATCAGTCCAGATGACCGCCACCCCACAGAATAGAATAGAAATCAGACTGTGCTTTTCTTACAGTTCCTACATCACAATGTTTGTAGCAATTAGAGTCATTCAATTGAAGGAGGGCTTCCTGCATATAGAGTTTTCTAGGCCACAGCAAGATATTGCCCCCCTTGTCTGATTGCCTGACTATATATACATATACATACATATTTGTTTCCAAGTTTACGCCTCATGCGTGGCAGGTGTTGCAGCTCGCGGGGGCGAACCCTTGAACAATGCATTTAGCGCTTCAACAAATGCCGCATACTCCAAAGCATTTAAGAAATGTATTCTTTTATGTAATTTTTAGTCATCCATATCAAAACATCTGACGCGTTTCGGCCCCCTGGCCTTTGTCAATGTGAGTTACCATCTCACAACTCACTCATTAAATACTCATACAATTTAATTGGTGGGCAGGAACACTTAAGAAACCAACAATGGACTGCAGACTAAAATGTTATTGAAGTGGTCGCCATGTTGTGGTTGATGGTGACTCTGCCAATAAATAGACATACATGTTCTTATAACATTCCCAAGATGGATTCTAATGTCCACATATCGTGGAGTGTTTCAATATTCAACTCAATATCTGAATTATATACAATATAAATACATTCATATTTGTTATTAAAACCCTTTGCTAAAAATCAGATATCATATTTTCAAATTGATTATTAATCAGACTTTATTACTGATCGTCCCATCAACCCATCATGGTAAAATGCAACAATTTTATGGTAAAATATAACATATTGAAAATAAATACAATTCTACTTCATAACAATAGGGTTTCTGCAATCATTGTATCCCCACTCCAACCATGTCAGCATACATGTCACCTATTGTCCTACCCAATTCAAAATTAGTCTAAAAATGTCTGCCTCGCTCATATTCTACTATCATGCCCTGAATGGACTGGGATTCGGACAATGCTGCCTCCATCTAAAGTGACCGTGCTTGACTAAAGTGACGATGTGCTTTGTACAAAAATCTTAAATCTCTATCTATAGGTGCATTTCAAATGTATACAAAATGTGTAGAAAGTGTCAGTGCTGTTCTATAATTAGTCTCCCTCATCCTACAAGAGTCCAAAGTCAGCCGAGTGCCGAGCATACTTCCTGAAACACGCCCATTAGGGGCAACCAATCACCAAAGGCAGGAGGAGGAGTTATGGCTACGACCGCCCGTTTAATGCTGGTCGCACATGGGAACGGGCAGTATAGTATATTGCCACTGCATTGTTAGTTCTATTTTAATGTTTACACTGTTTTGAATTGGATATGATTTTAAACTATTTGTAACAATCTCACCTTGATACAGTAGCAGAAGCTTGCTCTATAAGTCGGCAGAGTGTCGAGCATACTTCCTGAATTACGCCCATCAGGTGCAGCCCACCACCAAAGGCGGGAGGAGGAGTTAAGGCTAAGACCAGCCATTTAATGTCAGTCGAAACACGGGAGCGCAGAGGATGTGAGCAGCAGGCATACCGGTGGCACGCCAAAGACAAGCCCGTCTGCGCCCATCCGGAGCCAGTTATTATGCACAATTTTTAAACTATACCTCGAGGGAGTTAAAGCAACTTCACTCTATAAAATACCCTCTGATTCCCTCCACGGGTTCCAAAATGATCAAATCAAAGATCATGAAACCCAGGGATGTTTTCCCCGAATTTGATCAACCTCATCCTGCTATGACAAATACTCGGAGGCAAGACAATCAGGGGACACATGAACTGACAATTATACACTTAAGCACATGCTCCTTGGTAAAACATAAACAGGATATATTTCACCTTCTAGATTCAACTAAACCGGATATTCTTCTATTACTTGAAACTTGGTTCACTCTAGAATCGTCCCCAGATATTTTGGTTGCCCCCACTAACAACTATTATATTCTTCAGGCCAACCGACTGGTTGAAAGAAAAAAGAAAAAAAAAAAAAAAAAAGGAGGTGGGGTAGCTGTTATAATTCGTAAAGAATTGAAATTTACTATGCTTACCACACTGGACTTTTACCTCAGTGGTAAACCTGAAGACCTAAAAACTCAAAAGTTGGCCCTACGCCAAACTGAAGGGAACTGGAGATGAAACTACTTCACTGATGAGAAAGATACCTATTTAGGTCAACTCAAGGAATATAAGACATCCATTCAAGTGACTACGGCTAGCTACTTCTCTGCGAAGATATTGAACTCTACAAACAAATCAAAAGATATATTTTCAACTAGCTGTACCCGGCCACGCGTTGCTGTGGCTCAGTCTGGTTAAATGGCAGAGAAAGAAAAGAGTAAGCGCACGTTTCTAATATGTTTAATTTCCCAATGATTGTGGGTATACAATATGTTTTTGTGACTACTGTCTCTATGCGTCCCTTGTAGTTGTTAAGCAGCAAGCAAATCGATAGGGTCTGTTCGGCCTTTCGATTAAAACCACACACGTATTGTACACGCGCATATTCGAATCCAACGTTGTGTATCTATTAACACGCGCTAATGTTGCAAAGTGAACAAACTCCTCCCCCCTCCCTCCACCCACTTCCCGGTCTGCCATCCTGACACAAACTGTCCATCCTAACATATATGTAGACTATTGTCTCTATGCGCCCCTTGTAGTTGTTGCTCAGCAACCAAATCGATAGGGTCTGTTCGGCCTTTCGATTAAAACCACGCGCGTATTGGACATGCGCGTATTCTAATTCCACTTTGTGTATATATAAACACGCGCTTAAACGAATCCAACGTTGTGTCAACATTTCAAATCAATCGGTGAAGAACTTTCGGAGATTTGTGATTTTGAACAGCCGAACATTTACATTGTTATTTATATAGATAGATTGTCAATGAGTTATCGAACCCTGATAGAGTTGCAAAAAAAACAGCGCTATCCCAGTCACTCTAACTACTTCAATGCATTTTTCATTGACACAATTGCGAAGATAAAAACCAGCATTCCAGCTAGTCTGGCATAAGAGGCCATGCCTACTGCCTTGAGGAACCCTTACTCCTAATATGAATTCCCGGCGATCAGCAGCTAAGCTTTCCTGGAACTTCTGTGCAGGGTTAAATCTAGTTCCCCGGCCGGTTAATTGTCCACCTCATATCTTAACGCCTTAACAGCGGCAGTTTTTCCGCCGTGGTGCGGGCGCTCTAAAGGGTGGGCGGGGCTGCGTTGGCTGTTGGTCAACAGCAGCACTGGGGAGGGAGTGCTCCCGTCGGCCGACGGGAGCACAGAAGGGTTAAGAGAAGTGTTTACTGTAAACCCAGACCCTGCCCTCCTTCTGAATGAATCATTAATGCAGGGCTGTGATCCCAGAGTTTTTGAAAAAGCTACCATAGTTTCCCTTTTGAGAAAAACCTGGGGCTGGCCCCTTGACCCCACTTAATTGTCATCCCATATCTCTGTCCCCAATTTGGCTAAGATACTGGAATCCCATGTGGAGAAATGCCTATATTCATTCATTGAACAGTCTCGGTTCATTCAACTGAGGCAGTAATCCTGACTGTATTGGACGGATTAAGAAAGGAAGCTAACAGGGGCACCCCTCAGGCCCTGGTACTTTTAGATCTTTCCACAGCATTCGATACGGTCAACCACAGAATTCTGGTGGACCGAGTCAGGGTGCAGGACTTCAGGGTTCATCTCCTGACTGGATTACATCTTTCCTGGAAGATCGGTCCCAATCTGTTTGTCTATCTCATTTAATTGCACCTGAGGTAAAGTCTAACTGTGGAGTGCCACAGGGATCATCGTTATCCCCGCACCTGTTCAATCTATATTTACTCCCTTTGATCCTAGCTTTAAGGGAAAGAAATGTGAGCACATTTCATTACGCAGATGATTTGCAACTTATATTCACTATTGACAACACAACCGACTCCATCTCTGACTACCTTGCTGTACATTAGTAATTGGATGGACAGCAACCATTTAAAGCTAAATCCAGATAAAACCGAACTGATCATGACTGGCGGTGCTCAGAACCCCTGGAGTTCACACTTTCGACCAAGTGAGCTGGGCTCTCCACCAGTTCCATCTTCTTCAACTAAGACCCTCTGGGTCACATTTAACAGTGACTTATCTATGAAGTCCCAGATTGGAACAGTAGCTTTCATCAGCTTCTTTCAGCTGCAGAAGATAAGGAAAAGCAGTAGATTCCTTACTAGGGAAGCACTGGTGCAGGTTTTTGTAGCCCTGGTTATTTCTCACATAGACTACACCAATTGTTTGTATTTCAGGTTACCAATGTATCTAGTCAAGAAACTGCAGCTGGTGCAGAATCAGGCAGCTAGACTGATTTGCAAAAACAACAATTGATGGACGGAATGTAGCACAATGGCAAAACATTCACCCCCAGTCACAGATCTGGGTTTAATCCATCATTACTTTGCTCACCACACCACCCCAGTTCAGACATGGCCATATGCAAATCAGTCTTGACCCTGTGCCTCATGGGAACAGTCTAGCCCGACCTGCCAAGCCATGTCTTCCCTGGACCGGATTCAAGCATCCTAGGACCGGTTTCTGGCGATCAGCCTTCATCAGCCAGGATGGCTTGATTCCAGTGGCATGGAGAGCACGGGACTCACGTCTGAGCATACCCGTCCCACTCGGGGTGACAAATGCAAAAACAACAATTGATGGACGGAGTGTTGCACAATGGCAAAACATTCACCCCCAGTCACAGATCTGGGTTTAATCCATCGGTATTTTGCTCACCACAACACCCCAGGTCAGACATGGCCATATGCAAATCAGTCTTGACCCTGTTTTGCCATTGTGCAACATTCCGTCCATCATCTTGTGTGTTTAGCTAGACTGATTTCCCATCAACTGAGATGGTAACATACCGCTCTTCTTATATGGCAGCTACAGTGGCTGCCAATATTACAACGTTGTGCCTTTAAAATAGGGTGTCTCATTTTTAAGTCTTTACAGGGTGCTGGCCCAAAATGTGTCTCCAATCTCATCATGAGACATAAACCCACACGCAATTTGCGTTCTGCCCACATGAATCTACTGGTCATACCACGCCTAAATGGAAGAGACTAGGCGGCAGTAGGTTTGCAGGGTTGGCTCCCCATTTTTGGAATGTCCTCCCCTATGGTATTAGATCCTGTACAGGCCTACTTATATTCAGGAGACTCCTTAAGACATGGCTCTTTGTTCAGGCATATGAATAGTCTCACCAGGGATCAGCTACTCCTATACTTGGTGCCAAGAAACCAATCACTGTATGTGTGCTCTAGAAATATTTTTTACATAACAACTCCTCATTGCTGTTGAGACCCCATGGAGGTGAGTTCTCATTTTGATTATGTATCTTGATTAAAGTTGTCTCAAATTCCGCACCCTGTCTCCCCCTCTTTCCTTGTGGAGTACCTGTTCTATGCAGAAAAACCATAAGAGACTACTATCACTTAAGTGCTCAGCAGCAAAGTGCCCTGCTACCGGGTAGGACTCATCTTTGTTTGTTATTGCCCTAGTGTGGTCCAATACTCTCTTTTTCACAGGGGGCACTGTGCTACCAACTTATCTTTTCCTACATGGGCATACAAGGCAGTAGAGCACAGAATTAAAATTACAATTCAAAAGCATGGTGATCTGTTTTGATCTTTTGGCATCTGGGATTTCATACTCTTCGATCTTCTTACTACTTATGCATGCCTTACATCTAGTGCATGGAAAGTAACCAACCAAATTTGTTTTCTCAATTTTCTTTTCAGTGTGGTGCCCGTGCACAAAAGATCTTTTAACGAGGTACATCTCCTGTGTGTTACACTGGGTACAGAAGGTATTGTGGGAACCAATGGTGGGATCTACCTGCAGAATGCCCCAATGCTTTCTTATTATTTGGCCTATCTCTTTTGACTCTGCAGAGAAATTGAGAATTAATCTTGTCACTGGTTCCCCTTCTACCGTTTTGGACTTGGAAAACAATACTTTCTGCCTGTCTACTGCTTGTACATTATCTGCAGCTGCTTTTAGGATTTTTAGGCGTATCCTTTTCTTAAAAATCTGTTGATCGCTTTTCCTTCTGCCTGTGCATAACCCTGTGATGCACAGCAGTTACGTTTGAGGCGCAATAGTTCCCTGTATAGCATACAGTTCGCCAAACTCCGTGGGTGTTGAATCTGAGTGTAGTATTGAATTACCAGATGTAGGTTTTCTGAATACCCTAGTGAGAAGATGATTGTTTTCCACATAGACTAACAGATCTAAAAATGCTACTTCAGTATTGCTGATACTGCTTGTGAAATGTAAGTTGAAAGCATTGTTTTAAGTAGCAGCAATATACTTCTCCACTTTTTCCTGAGAGCCCCACTAGAGATTAAACAAATGATCTACATATCTGGTCCACAAGGCCATTTTGTCCTCTCACTGTTCATTGGCGTCCGCCCTGGCCACACGCTTCTCCCACAATCCACAAATAAAGTCACGTAGCTGGGGGCGAAGCACGTTCGCATTGCTGTCCCTTGTTTATGTAAATACAGCTGCCCAGAAAACAAAAAATATTGTTGTTCAGACACAAAGAGATCAATTTTATTATCATCATACTGTGTTCATGGAATTTTAATGGCCTTCCCTTGAGTAAGTATTCTATTGCCTGTAGTCCCTGCTGATTTGAGATACTTGTGTACAAGATTGTGATGTCTAGTGTTATGAGCAGCCAATTTTCTTCCCAGTAAATGTCCTGGATAGTTTGAATAAAATCTGCTGTATCCTTGATATATGAACTTAAATCCTTCATAAAGGGGAATAGAAAGGAATTAACATTGAAGCATTCTCAGAAGACTCCCTCTTGAGGAAACAATAGGGCGCCCTGGTGGTCTCTTCCAGTTTTTATAAACCTTCGGAATTTGATAAAAGGTGGGGATTACCGGATGCTCAACCTTCAGTAAATTATACTCTTCCTGATCCAAGACCCCTTCGTCCTTACAATTATTGATTAGATCATAGAACGTCTGTATACTTATTTTGTGATCCTGACGTGTTATAAATTGATAACATTGCCTGTCACTTAGTAGTCTCAAATCTTCCATCTGATAGTTCAACTTGCTTTGCAACACAACATTTCTACCTTTATCCGAAGGCTTTATAACCAGGGTTGTATCATTTTTGAGCGAGAACACTGCTTGTCATTGTTTCTTGGTCAAGTTGTATTTATTTCTGGTAGTATCTGGTTTAGTATTTGTTCTCATTTTATCCAACTCTTTGATGACCCTCTCATGAAAGCAGTCTATGGAGTCAAACGGAGTTTGAGGTATATATCTTGATTTTGCCTGGAATTGGTTTTTGCCACTTTTTTCCGCTAATTTCTGCTTGCTCCAGTAGTTGTGCCGCTTTTGTCATCTATCGTTTGCATTTGAATAACATAGTCCGTCTACTATGACGATGAATGCTAAATGTTGGAGGTGGTATGTAATAAAATGGAGATAAACTGGGTGAAACACTAACATTGATAAAGGCTGGTTAGGCAGAAACACATATCAGTTTATGGTGGTGGAATAAATATTCTTTAAATTATATCCTGGAGTGTGCTACGTTTTTCCTGTGAAGGAGTATGTAGGAAAGTGGGTTTCTATTGCAGTAATCCTCCCCCACGTTTTGCCAGATTTCTGCTGCACTTTGACTGGATGTGCCCTGGGTCCCTACCCATCAGGATCCCAGGGCCTGTGTCCCTTCCCACAACTGTACATTTGCACCCACAATTGGCACCCCTCTCTCCACATGTAAGTCCCTTAAAAAAGGTACCATGGGTACCAAGGGCACTATGACCAGGGAAGGGCTCTAAGGGTTGCAGCACATTTTATGCAACCCTTAGCTGTCCTTTACTTTAATAAAGGTACACTACCATTGCAGGCTTCGCGTTTTGAGGCAGAGAAAAGTGAAGAGTCTACATAGAACACATACCTGTGTGCCAGGCCTGAAACCCACTGCCTATGGTATAGATAAGTCACCCCTCTAGCTGGGTGCACTACATCACTGGTGAGGGTACAGTTGCATGAGCACTGTAGCCCTACAGTGTCTAAGTCAATTCTTAGACATTGTAAGTGAGTGCAATAAAGACATTAAGAGTATATAGTCTGGGAGTTTGTCATTATGAACTCCACAGCTCCATAATGGCTTTAGAGAATTCTGGGAAGTTTGGTAGCAAACTCCTCAGCATGATAACCCCACACTGATGCCATATACAATGATTATTATACAATGAATTCAGAGGGCATCTTAGAGATGCCTCATGAAAAGCAACCAGCCTCTGGTGTGTTCCCTGACTGGTCAACACCAGCCTGCCACCATGAGGCAAGTTTTTTGAACCGCTGGCATGGGAACCTTCACTCTCTGAGCCCAGAAATAAAGTCTTTCCTGGGTAGAGGTGTTCACACCTCCCCAGTCAGGAAGACCATCTGTGGCAGGGGAGCTTCAAAGGCCTTGCCACCTTC
Organism: Lissotriton helveticus; assembly: GCF_964261635.1. NCBI lineage: Eukaryota > Metazoa > Chordata > Amphibia > Caudata > Salamandridae > Lissotriton > Lissotriton helveticus. The sequence continues at coordinate 662,504,608 of NC_136070.1, forward strand.
GCAACGCGACCCCCAGCTTTTCCTGCTATCAGGAGCAGTCCCCTTTCCTGTCTCACCCCCCTTTTCGGCAGGAAAAATTAGAACAGCCCAGAAGGTGTGCCCACCGCAACCAACCCCACCCCTCAGTTGGGGAAGGCAAGGTGAAGCCCACTCCTAATAGCCCGTCATCTTGCAGATGGCAGGCACTTTCCAATCAGGATTAGGCATTATGCCCACTCCTGTACGTGGGGTGAGCACACCAAGGGTGTAGTCACCTTAAAGTCATTAGCCCATTGGCTACTAACCGGAGACCCCTAAAATGCCCCCTAAATACAGTATTTAGAGGCAGCCCTGATCCCAGAAGGGAGATTCTTACAACCTACACAGAAAAATGACGGAGGAAGTCGCAGAGGAGATTACAGAGAAGAACTGACTTGGTCTCCGCCCTAGCTGGCCATCTGCAGTTTCCAGAGATCCTGTACCAAAAGTTGACCTGTCCTGCAGCAAGCGACCTCCAAAACCCCTGGGAGGACTGACTGCCTTCAACAAGGACCGGATTTCCTGCGAACAGCAGCTCTATTGAAAAGAAACTCAAAAGACAGACTCTGAGCCTGCTAAGGATGAAGAAACCCAACACCTGGAACCACCACTGCTCCCCTCTCCTACGAGTCTAAGTAGCCCACAGATCCCAGCGCGGTCCCCCAGCGCTCCAGAGTCCTAGTCCACCGTGGGTTGACCCCTTCAGGACTCCCCAACGTCGCCTGAAGCCTTTGCACAGAGACCCCCCCGCCCACCCTCCAACTATGTGGCCCGGTAAGGTGAAATCCGATCTCAAAAGTCACCCCTGCATCCGTCCACCCTGCGCCCTGGGGAAGAGAACCCAACTGTACCTACGTCCCTGACCCCTCCAACTTACCTGCCCTGCTGATGGTTCATCCTGGAAGACTTCCAGGACCAAGCCTGCAGCTAAAATCCAAAACCGGCAACCTCCTAAGGATTGCATTGGGTTCACGACTCGCCCTAGTGCCGCCCACTGGTGGTGTGGACTTGGTACTGACTGGGGACCCCCTTAGCCCGGACCTTAACCCTAGGAGCTTGGTTCCTGAGATTGAGTGGCTCGCCCTTGCACCTGGCCGTCCTAGTGCCGCAATTTGAGTGCCTACCTGGACCTTGGGGAACCTTGGCCCCAGCCCCAAAAACTCCCACGTGTAAGACGTTTACTTAAATCCAAAACAGCTTAACATTTTTTCCAATAGGAACCCATGTTATACGATTTTGGGCCTAAAAAGGTTGTGTGGAACTGTTAAATGTATGAAGATCTGTGAATTCAATAACAAATTTTAAAAAGTCGTACTTACCTTGTATCGAACGAACTTACGGAGTGGTATCAACCCCTACCACCCTCAATACTCAGTCATCAAAAAGTAATCTGAAAGTAATTACTGTGCAATTCCACCTGCATTTCAAAGTAATACAATCCTGTAATAAATAGAAAATCAACACAACTGCATTTAGTTGAACAGTCTTGCATTTGAGAAGGAATTAGTTACTTACCTGTACACTATAGTTCTCCAGTATTATCTTTCATAGATTCACATGCTTGTATCTACCCCGTCGTCATGGTGGGAGTCTCACGGTAACAGAATGACCAAAGCAGTATCATAGAGAAGAAAAAACTGCATAGAAAAGCCCCTAGGGACTGTAGTATTTGGTAACCAGACCTCCTCATTGTTTGGTCCAAAAGTCAGCCAATCAGCATAGCTGCCCTGCCCTCACACTCCCCAGCAGAAGCTTCCTGCCTCAGATTTCCGGCCCCAAGTGAGAGACCTGGATAAATACCGAGACAATAAGTTCTGCCTGAGAAACGGGGAGGTGGGCGGGCGCATGTGAATCTATGAAAGATAATACTGGAGAACTATAGTGTACAGGTAAGTAACTAATTCCTTCTCCAGTATTACATATTTCATAGATTCACATGCTTGTATCAGATTAGTAAGTAGTACCCACAAAGCCTGCAGCGTTTCCAGGATAGAACCCAGAAGGAAGTTCTGCAGCTGAAATACGTTATAACATGATCTGAAAATATACAGGGCAGATAAGAATAGAAAACCATGTATAACAGAATCAGATTCTTCATATAGATATATAAATATGTATATACATACACACATTGCATAGAGTATTAATAGAGAAATACAAAATATCTTATTGAAACAGACGTTTCAGAACAGCTTGCCCCACTGCCGTGTCCTCTTTCCACGCAGTGTCAAGACCGTAGTGCTTGGTAAATGAATGCACATTCTTCCAAGTCGCTGCTCTGCAGACACTCCTGCAAATAAGGCTATCGATGTCGCCATCTTTCTTGTGGAATGAGCAGTCACTCTGGAATGAAGCGGCTTTCCAGCTTTCTCATGACACTTAATGATAGCCGATGATATCCATCTGGCGATACTCGGTCTTGACAGAGGTAACTCTTTCCTCTGACCTTCAAATGCAATGAATAACTGTTTAGATTTGCGGAATGTTCTTGTTCGTTCGATGTAGAATTTCAAACATCTAGCGATGTCCAAAGAACGCAGCGCTCTTTCTGCTTCAGATGAGGGATTGTTGAAGAAGGTAGGCAAAATAATTGGCTCATTCAGGTGAAAAGAAGTAGGGACCTTGGGTATAAACTTAGGATTTGTCCGTAGTATAACCCTGTCCTGACGAAATTGCAGTAAAGGCTCTTCCACCGAAAAGGCTTGTATTTCGCTAACTCTCCTCCCCGAGGTCAGAACTAGCAGCAGGGCTGTCTTCCAAGAGAGGAATTGTAAGTCCGTCTTGTGTATAGGCTCAAATGGTGGCCTCATAAGCTGCGTCAAGACTGTATTGAGATGCCAGGGTACTGGCGTTCGTAGAATGGGTGTAAAAGCTCTAAAGAACCCTTTAACGAACTCTTATCAGCCTGTGGGACCAGAGAGACGGCTCGTCTGGTGTTCTCCTAAATCTTGAAATCGCCGCCAAATGCACCTTCAGCGAGGCATGAGACAGACCTGCTTTTGATAACGACAAAAGGTATGGCAGAATACCTTCTGGGGGTACCATCAATGGATGTAGACTTTGACTAGTACCCCAGTGACAAAAGCGTGTCCATTTGGCTGTGTATGTCTTGTTGGTTGACATAGCTCTGGATTGTGAAAGTGTTTGTCGGCAGTCTTGGGGAATACTCATGGCTTGAAATTCCCGCTCACGAGGTTCCATGCGGATAATTTTAGCGATGGTAGGTCCGGATGCAGAATTTGTCCGTTGCTCATTGATATGAGGCTCTGGAATGTCGGGAATTGCACCTTGTTGCCTTTCGACATCTGTAGCAGATCTGAAAACCATGCATGTCTCGGCCAAGCTGGTGCTATCAGAATGACATGACATGGTTCTGATCTCATTTTGCGAATCACTCGTGGAATTAAAGGAATTGTTGGGAACGCGTAAGCGAACATTCCCGTCCAGTCCATGTGAAACGCATCTCCTTTGGAATCCCGCTGAGGGTACCTGGATGCAAACTGATCGCATTTCGAATTGTCCCGGGTTGCGAACAAGTCGAACGTTGGTGTGCCCCATCTTTGGAATACTCTGTGAAGCTGAGTGTCGTTCAGTTCCCACTCGTGCAGCACACTTGTCGTGTGACTCAGGACGTCTGCTCTTGTGTTGAGGATGCCTTGTATATGCTGCACCCGAATAGAAATGTTGTGTTTTATCAGCCATTTCCAAATTCTTTGCGCCAGCGCAGAAAGAGGTTTGGATCGTGTTCCTCCTTGCTTCAGAAGATAAAACATAGTTGTGGTGCTGTCCGTCTGAATGAGCACCGACGAGTTCTGTATTCTGGGAAGGAAAGCTTGGAGCCCCAGAAACACCGCTTTGAGCTCCAACAGATTTATGTGAAGCTGTGCTTCCCACTCTGACCAGTGGCCCTGGATCTCCAGCTCCTGGAGGTGCGCGCCCCATCCTTGCAACGAAGCGTCCGTCGTCATCACATATTCGTGAGTTTGAGGTACAAAGATGAGACCCTGATTCAAGTTCTGCTGAACCTTCCACCATGACATGGCCACCTTCATACGTTGAGGAACGTTGGGTTCCTTTGGACTGAACCCACTGCTCGTCTAGATGTTCCTGGAAGGGTCTCATTTGAAGATGGCAGTTTGGAATCAGTGGGATGCAAGAGGACATCATCCCCAACAAGGATTTGTACATCCGCACAGAAGTGAACCTTTTTGTTTGAAGGGATGTTGCAAGGCTTATTATTTTCCTCATCCTTTCCTCGGATGGGTATGCTTTCGTTTCCTTGGTGCATATCCATGCCCCTAGGAATTGAATGCCCTGGGCTGGAATCAATGAAGACTTTTCCAAGTTGGTTCTTAGTCCTAACCGATGGAAAAGGCGGATGCAGCACTGAAGGGATCCTCTGGCTCTTGTGAATGATGGTCCTGTCACCAGCCAATCGTCGAGATATGGGTAAATGCAATGCCCTTTCAACCTTAAGTGGGCCGCCACCGGGGCCATGCATTTGGTAAACACCCTCGGGCTGATTTGAGGCCAAAAGGTAACACCTTGAATTGGAAATGGCGACTCTCCACAGCGAACCTTAAAAACTTCCTGTGCTTCCGTTGAATTGGGATATGGAAGTATGCATCCATGAGATCCAGTGACACCATGTAGTCTTTCTCTTTTAACATTAGAAGGATCTCTTGCAAGGAAAGCATTCGGAAGGGAATTTTCTTTATGTATTGATTCAGATCTCTCAAATCCAGAACCTATCTCCACTTCAGAGATTGTTTCTTTTTGATGAGGAAGAAATGCGAATAGAAGCCTTTCCCTCGGTGTTGTTGAGGTACTTCCTCTATAGCCCCCTTCTGCAAAAGTGAAAGGACTTCCGTTTGCAGATCTTGACGATGTTGGTGATGCCTGAGCACCGGGGGGTGATCTGGCGGCATTTCCACAAACTCCAGGGTATGGCCTCTGCTTATTACGTCCAAAACCCATTTGTCTGATGTTATGGACATCCAATTGTTGAAGTATTGAGACAGATAGTGGTCGTTTTCCGGGATCTGCTGTGTGGGGAGCGCCGGCCTGAAATCATTGTCGTTTGTTAGACTGTTGATTCCTCCCTCTATTGGAGGACTTGCCCCTAGACTGCTGCTGGTAAGAGGAGTTGGAGGCCCTGTACTGATTGCCTGTATTGTATTGCCTATATCCTTGTTGGTTATAAGGTTGATATCTGTTGGTCTGAAATGAAGACCTCTGATTAAATTGAACCCTTGCACCTCTTTTACGAAAGGACTGGAACCGTCCTTGCTGAAGGGATCCCAGCGCTCTAGCTGTATCCGTGTCTGATTTAATACCCTGCAACGCCTCGTCGACGTGCTTTCCAAATAGATTTTCGCCATCAAAAGGCATGTCTACAATCTTTGCTTGCACCTCCGGACGAAAGGATGTTGCCTTTAGCCAACCCTGTCTCCGGAGCGAAACTGCTCCTGCCATCTGCCTGAACGCCATAGAGGATACATCCATGGCAATGTCAATAGATTCTGATGCTGACTTTGCCCCGTCTCGAAGGATAGCCGCTGCCTCTTCTTTCTTATCCTCCGGCAGTGCAGACAGAATGGGTGGCAAATCACACCACATTTGCCTATTTAAACGGCTAATAAGGGCCATAGCATTGGCTGCTTTAATCGTAGAGGCTGCCATGACCGCAAACCTCTTCCCGGCTCCATCCATCCTCCGTCCTTCCTTATCCGGCGGCACCAATGAAGTAGCAACTGGATTCTTTGAGTGCCTCTGCGCCGCCTGCGTCACCACCGACTCCAGTCTCGGGTGTCCTATAAGACAGGCCGCAGCAGACTCTGGTGCTCTATATTTCTTTTCGATTCTAGGAACCGAAACCGCGATGGAAGCGGGTGTCTTTAAAATTTTCAGGCCTTCTTCCCAAACGTGAGGGATAATCGGAATTGAGCGAGCAGATTTCCTGGCATCATCTTTAAAATCATATAAGAAACATTCCATTTCTTTAACCTCCATATCCAAATCAAACCTTTTAGCCGCTTTTTCCATAATGTCATGGAAACCTCCAATGTCCTGAGGAGGGGAAGTGGTTGGCGGCGGAATAGGTGAAGGAGCCGACAGCAAAATGTACTCATTCCATTCCTGTCCAGTAGAATCTTGTACAAACTCACCTTCCTCAGGCTGATCATCATCATCAGACTCCGTCAGATCATCCCGGATTGTTATCACTGGTGGTGACTTTACCACCTGCTCCTGAGGAGTAGATTGGTTCTTCGGAGGTTGCGATGTAACCACCGGCGTAGATGACGGAGGTGCATTTGCCTCCGGAAAACGACGATAATAGTCATTAATCATGATCCTCAGGTCAGAGACAAGAGAAGTAGGTATGGAGACAGACTTCTCGCGACTCCTCTCGCGACTCTTCTTGCTGCTCGTCCTCATCATTATAATTACATGTTTCCTGGAAAGATTAATATCTAGTAGATTGAGCTCTCTCCTTGAAGGAAAACACCTCTTCCTCATCTGTGTCCTGGCTCTTTATTTTGAGTTGTGAGGGGCTGTAGGCCGCACCCGACGACTCCTCTCCTTCTGAATCCTGTTCCAGTAAAGAAGATGGTGGTAGAGGCGAAATCTGCGTCCACGCCGTGAATTCTGCAGATTTGCTTACAGTCGCCAAGCCCCTTGACGACTGAAAAGATCGAAAAGAGATCATAGTCTTCGACTGTGGCGATTTAAAAGCCTTTGCCGTTGAAATTACAGTCGTCGTTGACGGTGTCGTCGACGACATAGCCATCGTCGACGGAGCCGTCGTCACCAAAGTCATCGTCGACGAGACCGCCGTCGACGGGGTCTCCGTCGACGACGACGTCTTCATCGTCGACGGTTTCTTCGCCAACAGGATGGTCATACTCGTTGACGTGGTCGTCGTGGATGCCTTAAAGCCTGTCGTCGACTGTGCCTCCGTTATCGAAACGGTCGTCGTCGACGGTGAGGTCGTCGACGGGGCTGAAGACTTTACCACAGATTTTGCAGCAGAAACCAGTGAACTGGTCGACGGAGCAGACCTTGCCCCTTTCTGACCCAACGGCTTCTTGAGGGGAGTAAGAGGGAGAGATTACGCCACTTTCTCCTTTGATTTAACCTTTTTAGGCTCCACCCTCTCGTCAGAAAGTGAGGCCTTTCTCTTTTTAGGTGTTAATTTAGAGGATTCCTCCCCAGAATCTGAGTCTGATGCGGCCTTCTTTTGAAGCCACAACAGCAAACGAGCCTCTCTGTCTCTCAGAGTTTTAGCAGAGAAGGTTCTACAATATTTACAATCCTTGGCCACATGCTTAGGATGAAGGCAATATAAGCAGTCCTTGTGAGGATCTTCAGAGAAAAGCCTAGCCTTTCCACAGGATCTGCAAGGCCTGAAAAGCCTCTTCTTAGAGCTTTCAGCCATTATGAAAGAAATTAGGTACACACAATACCTTAATCCAGATGAAAGGATAGTAGAAATAAAAGGTCAATAGTTCACTCAGGAACAGCAAAACTGAGCAGAGCTCAGGGAGACTCCTTTCTCACACTAAGGCAGTTGGAAATCTGAGGCAGGAAGCTTCTGCTGGGGAGTGTGAGGGCAGGGCAGCTATGCTGATTGGCTGACTTTTGGACCAAACAATGAGGAGGTCTGGTTACCAAATACTACAGTCCCTAGGGGCTTTTCTATGCAGTTTTTTCTTCTCTATGATACTGCTTCGGTCATTCTGTTACCTTGAGACTCCCACCATGACGACGGGGAAGATACAAGCATGTGAATCTATGAAAGATGTAATACTGGAGAAGTGTATTTACTTACCTGTGACAAGTCCTGCTTGATTCTAAAAATAAATCATAAGTATACCTTTTTTATACTTACCTAATTGCTCTGGATTCTGTCTCTGAGAATATGTATTAGTACCTGATTAAATGAATACAATAAATGCTTAACACACCTTCTGGATAAGCCTAACTGCTTGCCCACACTACCACAAAGAGAGCCGTTAGTACTTACCTAATTTGGCCTCTGCTATACCTCTGGGAACTCCCTGGACTCTGTGCACACTATACCTCACTTTGGTCTGGTATATACAGAGCCAGCTTCCTACAGAGTACTTTTGAAATGGATGCGTTTCACCCCAGCGAGTAGCGGCACCTGGCACGTATGAGAGCCGCAATCTTGGCGACTTGAGGAAATACATATTTGCATACAGACATACATATATATATATATATATATATATATATATATATATATATATATATATATATATATATATATATACACACATATATAGGAAAAGAGGTCACAACCTTGTATTTGGCATGGTTGAGACTTCAATCAGGTATTATTGACCAGTTGCATTTATCACCTCACTTAGGGGATCATTGTATTTTGCCCATCTTTGCACATGCCCAAATTTGCCCTATCGCTTATTTTGCACGGCTCTTTAGATTTACAGACATGACACTTGAAACCACCATCAACAGTTTCACACCATGTACTTTATGTTTTCAGTAATGTTGAATGGTCTTCCATGCTCAGTGTCCTGATTATGGGGAATGCTGCATTTTTGCCGATTTTGCACATGCTTAATTTGCACTATTGCGTATTTTGCACTATTTTTTAAATTTTATGTCATGCCAGTCTTGAACTACGATTATTAACGGACTATTAAGCATTTTACGCTGTTAAGATGAATGTCTTTTATGTCTATTGGCCTGATGGTCACATGATGTTTACACTTGCACTTTACATTTGATGGCTTCTGTTGCCAGCGTCATGTGATCAAGGCCTTTCTGGGGCCGAAGCGCGTCATGGCGGTGCTTGGCACATCTGTGGATTAAATAAATACCTTGCACTCAGCAGATGTGGTCCGTTTCCTCTTTCCAGCACTTTCGAGGCTGCGTCGAAGTTATATATATATATATCTCTCACAACTCTTCTCCACTTGGAAAGGAATAGCCGCACTCCCAACGGTGATAATTAAGGTTTGTTTAATCAATGGCGCTGACAATCCTGACGCGTTTCAAAGCCCCTGCTTCTTTCTCAAAGGAGCGCCCAGGCATCATCTGAAACAAACACACACAAGTCGATTGCTTGAAATGTTAATTTTTAGTCCTCTGATGGACGCCCCTTTACGGTCATTTTTAAAGCATGCTGGTACTTGTAGTGTGATATTCAGTTCAATGTAACCCTCCAGTGGGTGATGCCAATAATTTTATAAAATAATGTTCCAAACACCGTTGCTCCTTCGCATTACCTCCTTTAAAAGGCTGCCGGAGTCCAAACCGAAGCCAGTCTTCGGTGGCAACCGCTGTCCTTGCGTTTTCACGGTCAAAACATAGGGTTCATTTTTGGACAGTAATGGCGCTCTTAGTTGGTGGTGCGTCGCTTGCGGTGGAACCAAACCGCTTTAACATCTCACAACTCTTCTCCACTTGGAAAGGAATAGCCGCACTCCCAACGGTGATAATTAAGGTTTGTTTAATCAATGGCGCTGACAATCCTGACGCGTTTCAAAGCCCCTGCTTCTTTCTCAAAGGAGCGCCCAGGCATCATCTGAAACAAACACACACAAGTCGATTGCTTGAAATGTTAATTTTTAGTCCTCTGATGGACGCCCCTTTCCGGTCATTTTTAAAGCATGCTGGTACTTGTAGTGTGATATTCAGTTCAATGTAACCCTCCAGTGGGTGATGCCAATAATTTTATAAAATAATGTTCCAAACACCGTTGCTCCTTCGCATTACCTCCTTTAAAAGGCTGCCGGAGTCCAAACCGAAGCCAGTCTTCGGTGGCAACCGCTGTCCTTGCGTTTTCACGGTCAAAACATAGGGTTCATTTTCGGACAGTAATGGCGCTCTTAGTTGGTGGTGCGTCGCTTGCGGTGGAACCAAACTGCGGTGGAACCAAACCGCTTTAACATCTCACAACTCTTCTCCACTTGGAAAGGAATAGCCGCACTCCCAACGGTGATAATTAAGGTTTGTTTAATCAATGGCGCTGACAATCCTGACGCGTTTTAAAGCCCCTGCTTCTTTCTCAAAGGAGCGCCCAGGCATCATCTGAAACAAACACACACAAGTCGATTGCTTGAAATGTTAATTTTTAGTCCTCTGATGGACGCCCCTTTCCGGTCATTTTTAAAGCATGCTGGTACTTGTAGTGTGATATTCAGTTCAATTTAACCCTCCAGTGGGTGATGCCAATAATTTTATAAAATAATGTTCCAAACACCGTTGCTCCTTCGCATTACCTCCTTTAAAAGGCTGCCGGAGTCCAAACCGAAGCCAGTCTTCGGTGGCAACCGCTGTCCTTGCGTTTTCACGGTCAAAACATAGGGTTCATTTTCGGACAGTATTGGCGCTCTTAGTTGGTGGTGCGTCGCTTGCGGTGGAACCAAACCGCTTTAACATCTCACAACTCTTCTCCACTTGGAAAGGAATAGCCGCACTCCCAACGGTGATAATTAAGGTTTGTTTAATCAATGGCGCTGACAATCCTGAGGCGTTTCAAAGCCCCTGCTTCTTTCTCAAAGGAGCGCCCAGGCATCATCTGAAACAAACACACACAAGTCGATTGCTTGAAATGTTAATTTTTAGTCCTCTGATGGACGCCCCTTTCCGGTCATTTTTAAAGCATGCTGGTACTTGTAGTGTGATATTCAGTTCAATTTAACCCTCCAGTGGGTGATGCCAATAATTTTATAAAATAATGTTCCAAACACCGTTGCTCCTTCGCATTACCTCCTTTAAAAGGCTGCCGGAGTCCAAACCGAAGCCAGTCTTCGGTGGCAACCGCTGTCCTTGCGTTTTCACGGTCAAAACATAGGGTTCATTTTCGGACAGTAATGGCGCTCTTAGTTGGTGGTGCGTCGCTTGCGGTGGAACCAAACCGCTTTAACATCTCACAACTCTTCTCCACTTGGAAAGGAATAGCCGCACTCCCAACGGTGATAATTAAGGTTTGTTTAATCAATGGCGCTGACAATCCTGACGCGTTTCAAAGCCCCTGCTTCTTTCTCAAAGGAGCGCCCAGGCATCATCTGAAACAAACACACACAAGTCGATTGCTTGAAATGTTAATTTTTAGTCCTCTGATGGATGCCCCTTTCCGGTCATTTTTAAAGCATGCTGGTACTTGTAGTGTGATATTCAGTTCAAGTTAACCCTCCAGTGGGTGATGCCAATAATTTTATAAAATAATGTTCCAAACACCGTTGCTCCTTCGCATTACCTCCTTTAAAAGGCTGCCGGAGTCCAAACCGAAGCCAGTCTTCGGTGGCAACCGCTGTCCTTGCGTTTTTACGGTCAAAACATAGGGTTCATTTTCGGACAGTAATGGCGCTCTTAGTTGGTGGTGCGTCGCTTGCGGTGGAACCAAACCGCTTTAACATCTCACAACTCTTCTCCACTTGGAAAGGAATAGCCGCACTCCCAACGGTGATAATTAAGGTTTGTTTAATCAATGGCGCTGACAATCCTGACGCGTTTCAAAGCCCCTGCTTCTTTCTCAAAGGAGCGCCCAGGCATCATCTGAAACAAACACACACAAGTCGATTGCTTGAAATGTTAATTTTTAGTCCTCTGATGGACGCCCCTTTCCGGTCATTTTTAAAGCATGCTGGTACTTGTAGTGTGATATTCAGTTCAATTTAACCCTCCAGTGGGTGATGCCAATAATTTTATAAAATAATGTTCCAAACACCGTTGCTCCTTCGCATTACCTCCTTTAAAAGGCTGCCGGAGTCCAAACCGAAGCCAGTCTTCGGTGGCAACCGCTGTCCTTGCGTTTTCACGGTCAAAACATAGGGTTCATTTTTGGACAGTAATGGCGCTCTTAGTTGGTGGTGCGTCGCTTGCGGTGGAACCAAACCGCTTTAACATCTCACAACTCTTCTCCACTTGGAAAGGAATAGCCGCACTCCCAACGGTGATAATTAAGGTTTGTTTAATCAATGGCGCTGACAATCCTGACGCGTTTCAACGCCCCTGCTTCTTTCTCAAAGGAGCGCCCAGGCATCATCTGAAACAAACACACACAAGTCGATTGCTTGAAATGTTAATTTTTAGTCCTCTGATGGACGCCCCTTTCCGGTCATTTTTAAAGCATGCTGGTACTTGTAGTGTAATATTAAGTTCAATTTAACCCTCCAGTGGGTGATGCCAATAATTTTATAAAATAATGTTCCAAACACCGTTGCTCCTTCGCATTACCTCCTTTAAAAGGCTGCCGGAGTCCAAACCGAAGCCAGTCTTCGGTGGCAACCGCTGTCCCTGCGTTTTCACGGTCAAAACATAGGGTTCATTTTCGGACAGTAATGGCGCTCTTAGTTGGTGGTGCGTCGCTTGCGGTGGAACCAAACCGCTTAAACATCTCACAACTCTTCTCCACTTGGAAAGGAATAGCCGCACTCCCAACGGTGATAATTAAGGTTTGTTTAATCAATGGCGCTGACAATCCTGACGCGTTTCAAAGCCCCTGCTTCTTTCTCAAAGGAGCGCCCAGGCATCATCTGAAACAAACACACACAAGTCGATTGCTTGAAATGTTAATTTTTAGTCCTCTGATGGACGCCCCTTTCCGGTCATTTTTAAAGCATGCTGGTACTTGTAGTGTGATATTCAGTTCAATTTAACCCTCCAGTGGGTGATGCCAATAATTTTATAAAATAATGTTCCAAACACCGTTGCTCCTTCGCATTACCTCCTTTAAAAGGCTATATATATATATATATACATATATATATATATACATATATATATATATATATATATATATATATATATATATATATATATATATATATATATATATATATATATATATATATATCAAGCCATACAAAGTTACCCTTTCAGATGAGCCACACTTCTTCTGAAATAAACGTGGAGAATTACCCTCCTGTGTGTGGCTCATCTGAAAGGGTAACTTTGTATGGCTTGATATATATATATATATATATATATATATATATATACACACACACATAATCCATACTAATATTATAAAGAGAGAGCCCAAACCTTTGAGGTGGGTAATCTCAGTAACCACAGCACCAATCACAACACCCAATACAGCGTTGGAAAGGGCAGTTGCAGCACAAGGACATAGGCTATGCAGACGGCCACCATATACATTTAAACGGTAAAAGAACCGTGCCAGCAAAGTAGTCCCTTGTGGGCGTGTCTGCGTTCTGCTGTGGGCGTGTGCTGGGGGCGTGACAAAAGCTGGGGGCTTGTAGTAAGTTCCGCCCTTCATACCATGTGAGTCGTAATTGCGCTGCATCAAGGGGCACGCTGGGGCCGTGACAAACGCTGTGGGCGTGTGTCCGCCCTTCATGCCATGTGAAGCGCCAATTACGCAATTGCGCCGCATCAAGGGGCACGCGGGGGGCGTGACAAACGCTGGGGGCGTGTGCTACGTTCCGCACTTCATGCCATCTGGGTCGTACATTAATCAGATCGTCTGGTGTGGCCGTGTGCTGGGGGCGTCACAAAGGCGTTCACCTCGAAGCGTGGTAAGTAACCATTCGCAAGACTACCCAGGGGGACTGCCCGTTGTCTCACACATACTGGGGGTGCCGAATGCAGTGTGTGCCTTGGCCTGGGTGCGTCTGAAAGGGCTGAACGCAGTGTGTGGCTTGGCCTGGGTGCGTCTAAAAAGCACTCGGGCCGAAGAGCGTTGGTGTGGGTCATAACAAAATAAGCCCAGCGGGAAACAATCAGTCAAGACTCACAAAATTCTAATTGTTAGACGGTCGCCGCTGGCCCTCAAGCGGGGGCACACGCGACTGAGCGTGTCTGCGGGGACAATTGATGCAGCCTCTCATGCGCGCTGTTACTGAACTATCACATTAAACCAAATTACACGCGCCTGCTAACATCAGCCAGGGCTGTAGCCGGGCTCAGGCGGCGGATCACTACACTAATTACATGCGCCTGCTAACATGAACCAGGGCTGCAGCTGCGTCTCAAGCTGGGGAACACGCGCCTGCTAACATCAACCAGGGCTGCAGCTGGGCCTCAAGCGGGGGAACACGCGAATGACCGTATCTGAATACACACATTACACACATTGTATTTCATACCCGGACAACGTCGGGACGGGCTGCTAGTATAATATATATTGCTATTAAACTTCAAAGAAGAGATTGGAGCACTCTCAGGGTTTTCTGGGAATCCTTTATTAAACAGCAGACGCGTTTCGGCGAGTATGTCTTTCTCAATGCTGTTCACGAAATGGAGCCTGCCTCAGACACATACTTTGACGATGAAATTATCGAAATTGATTGAATTTTAGGATGTAACTAATCAATAAGGAAGAATCACTTGTCCTGCATGAACCAGGGTATGCAGGCGATGAACTGTATGTCTCCAGTAAAAAACCCTCATGCACGTGTTGGGTGGTCGCAGTAGCGGTATATCTGATTCTCCGCTATTTATACACGTGTGTGCATAATCATAGGGTTAGTTTTTGGTATGCAGCCTCCACCAGGAGGATCTTACCCATGGTTAAAACAGTAGTGAGCCAGTGATGTGGATAGTGTTCAGTTAAAATACCCGTATAGCCAGATATTTGACTTTATTAGGTCTGGATTCGGGCAGCCCCTTATGGGGAGATGCTGAAAAAGTGTGTTCTTAGAATGGTTAGGAATTCAGAACGTACTAGCAATCAGTGAGAGTTAAAATGGCCAACATGTTTCAGCCCCATTTGCCGGTATTCGGACTTATGGGCTTTCTTCAGGACCAACTGTGATATGTGAAAGTGGTGCAAGTCTACAGTCTTGTTGTAAACAAGTGTGAGAATAAAAGGTCATTAACCTGTTTCTTCTCTTTTGGGTCTCAATGTACCTGCAATATATAATACAAACATTGACAGAAAAAGACATACATGGGTTAGGGTAAGTGGGAGACATGAAGTCATATTAGACTACTAACTCAATGGCAACTTAGAAAATGGTAATACTTTAACAAGCCCCTTAGTAAATGGCAGTGTCAACTCTCTTTTTCCACAAACGTGTTACATGCAAAAAGTGTCTAAACCACAAATGATGTGGTATTGGTAGACTAATTCTTGGTCATGCAAAGGATCGTGTTACCAAAATAATGTGCATCTAGGTGCGCTCTAAAGGTGTGAGTCTATGTGATCACAATCTCGAAAAACACCGTCTCTAGCGTTAGTGCTCTTCATTCAAATCCTAAGGATTACGAGTGCACCAAAACACGCTGTTGATAGTTCAGATTTGCACATACCTGGAGCGTGTCAAAGTCACACCTCCTTTGGGTATTTCAAAGGCATCGAGGGGGCTAGACCCAGGAAGGAATTAGAGCTTTTAGTTCTGGGTTCTCAAATTCTTGCGGTTTTGTCGTGCCGCGCGGATCTCTCCTAGCTACCTTCTGCTCCATTCCTCGGGCTTCGCATTACGCTGAGGCTGCCAGTGATGACCCGGAAGTAGCTGGGAGCGCTACCGGGTTCCCTATTGCAAGTCTGTTGTAATAGAGAGTGAAGGAAGACTATCGTACTTTGCGATAGTTTTCTAATGTCAGATTTTTAAAAGATTATTATAGATGATTCCTAACTAGGAGATAACTGTTTTACAAATGAATGTAATGAATCACATACTGGGAACTAATGAGCCGACTTCGTCAAATGGCTGGGAGGCGCTCACATGGGTACCTATGTTCTTTATTGAAGCTATCTCATGATGGCTAGGGATTAGTCAGGGGGCCGAGTAGTAGTGAATCCCATAATAATCGGGTTTTGTAGTTCTAGTATAAGTATGTAATAATTCTACACTACTAGGCTCGATCTAATTTTTAGTTGGTGAGGTACCTTAATATTATGATACCTAGGGAGGTGTCCAGTGTGCAGTAGTGTTGGTTGTGATGATCGGATACTTGATATCGTTCAATAGTATGCTATATCGAAACTGGTTATGAGATGTATATTCAAGGATCTATAATAGGATCTCAAAAAATCCCTATTCTCTGATTAGCAGGACGAGCTTTAAGTCTGGAGTTGACAAGGATATTCTCTGTTTTTCACTGTTTTTCATCTTCTGATGGTCAGCAAACCCTCATAATTTTCGTGGGACGGGCCCTGATATCCATTTGGAGTGTTTTAGATAAGACCTGGTTGGGAATTTTAGGATGTTCAGTTATGTAACTGACTCCTGCAGGGTAGGAGCAGTGAAACTTCACTTGCAAGTGAGAGATTCATTAACAAGCATGAAAACGCGCTACCTCATGCAAGTTGAGTGACAGTCCATTTTGGGAGAAATAATTACAGGACTGTTCAGAATTTGCCAAGGACATGAATATATGAGAGTACGTGCCTGTAGTTTCCATTTACTCTGTGGCAAGATATCTTACTTTTGCATGACAACCTGCATTGTGTTTTTATCGACGGAAAGAGTATGGATATTTCCATCGAAAGTGAATTGCAGAACATATGCCCTGATGGCCGTTGGAAAAACAAAGTAATGACATCAATATAATAGCAGTCCTCCTTTGCTTCTCACGCTTTGAAAACATCCAATGGGATTGAACATTGTGGCTTTAAAATTAGGATGTTTGAGGCAGGCTCCATTTCATGAACAGCATTGAGAAATGCATACTCGCTGAAACGCGTCTGCTGTTTAATAAAAACATTTGAAATCTCATTATTAAAGATATTTAGAAGTGGCATCCCTGTTGGAAAACTCCTCACTTATTTTGTTACATATGAGAGGACTGCTGGGTGTTTAATCAAATTATCACCAATAAACTTTGAGCGGCTCAACTTTCGGATACAGGGAAACTCGGAGGGGCTGGCCTACTACATATCACCACAATACCTGCTTATAATATCTGCCTTGAAAAAGTCTCGCAAAGAGACGAAACACGTGTCGGCGGTGTGAGCTTAGAAGTCTAATCTACATATGGATTTTTAATAAAGAATTTAAAGAATACTACTTGGTTTGGATTTCTAAATCCGTTGTTACGATTTACGAATTGGACATTGTGTATATCCAATTGCGAAATAGTTACCAAATGTCTGCTGGAATTGATCGATTCTAAGGAAGGATCTAGGATTACCTAGAGTCTACAATACTCTAACATTAGGTGGTGTGCTAACTTAGCCTGCTCCTGTTTCCATAATTTTACTGGACTCTTGCACAGTCTACTCCAGTGACATCTTTCCTGAGGTCACTCTATTGTGGTCTACGGCGGTTTCTGACGTAACTTCGCACCTACACACCTGGTTTCTCTCCAACCTTCTGTCTTCCACAGGGTTTCTTCAGCGTACACTGGGTAGGGTCCTTATTCAAAACTGCAACCGTGACTTTCCCGTTGGCTTCTATTCAGTATGCAGCTGTGTTTCCACTCTGCACACAGCCTTTGTGGGGTTTCTGTGTACTTACCTATGGTGGTACCTTATGGGCCCAGCTCTTCTGAGTCTCCTGGTCCAAACCCCAACTTTAGTCGCAGTTTGCACTCCACTTTCTTAGTATATGGCTTAGTCTCCCCCTGGAGACCACTGTGTATTGTCCTTACTTACCTCTTGCAATTGAAGTATTCTTGTGTATTTGTTTTGATATGTCCGGGTAGGCACTCGTGAAGCATGGAAAGAACCCACACTACACATTAGAGCCTTCTCCTCTCTTCTTTGTTTAGCTGGAAGTTGAAGACCTAGTTCTTCGAGTAATTCCTCCCACCCACGTACGTGGCTAGCCTCACACATCTTCAGAGCGCCAGGATATCCTCACTGAAAAAAGTGTGCTATACAAATGCATATACCAGAACATAACTGCAGGGCCAATACAATTCATAAAAGGCCTTAAGAAAGACTTTTCCAGAAACAAACTATGACTTAGTTGGTGAAGCATAATTTGTCATGCGTAAAGCCTTGGAATCGACAAAGGTGTTACTTTTGGGATGGGAAGCAAATATGCTTGTCGTGGCTTCCTGATCTATCTTGATTTATCGTGCAAAAGCTCCAGCAGATGGGAAATTAAAATCGCAACTGACTGCATGGTTGGCGTCAGCTCTGTAATGTCAACAGTGCTGTTTCTAATTAATCAACTACAAAGATCCCCACAACTTGGACCCTGACCAAGTGTGTGGCTTAGACTTCGATCTCGAATGGGACTGTAATTGGGTTGTTTTAAAGTAAAAACTACGACTAGTTCATATCGCCTCGCCCTTAAAGCAATCTGGTGCGTATTTTTGGCATGAGCCACACAACGCTTGTCATGCTTTCTGATAAGACACCACAGGCAGGATAGGTAGGGTTCAGAAATCAACATAAATCTCCTACATGTTTTACAGGACTGCAAGCCTGACTATTTGGGAGGATAAATTGTCTAATAAATTTGAGAAAAATACTAACAACTCAGAATTTGCATCCATTGAAGGTGCAAAAAATAAGAGTGAAATCAATAGAACTTAAGGCAATATTAAATATATGTCTCTGAGTTCACTTCTAGTGGAGCTGAGACACTGCTCATGATGTTGTGCTCTATCCACAGATGTCAATGCTGAACGCTACAACGTCAATTATTCCCGATCCAGTCTGGTGCTAAGGAAGGTGATTCAACTGAGTATTCTAAGCAAGTTGAGATCTGTGAGAAAATTCTATGCCTAGGAAGACCAGATTCTTACACTCATGAGCCGTCTTTGAGGAAGTGTTTGGATGTGCACTTTTCCCTGAATTATTTCCTGATGAGGAAGCAGGAAACTTTCTTATGCTTCTGAGAATCCAGCTGTAATCAAGAAGCCTCCCTTCCCTGTAACACAGAAATGAAAGTCTTGCAAGTGTCACAGTATGCAGTCCTATACTTTGGATAAGGGCAGTTTTCTCAATGAAGACAGGTTTTACAACTTATCATTCTCATTTGGCTTCAGGTCGTGCAGGCCTTGAGAGACTTTTTTTTCTCTTTTGTAGGAGGAGCTGCCATCATGAGGAAATGTTCCCCCTGACCCAGAGAAAAAAAGTAAAAGCAACTAAATGAATCTATGAAGAAATAAATGCTGAACAAGTAAAATACTAAATCCTAGAGCCCTATGCATCTTATATCACTTGCTATTTTGTGCAAGCCAAACATGGTTGCCAATATGACCACTTCACTCCCAACTAGACTAAGACCAGCACAAAAGAAGCCATCATAGAAGAGGGAATAATTATTGATCTGGGTCATATTTGAACTGGTGACCCAGACTCTCTAGATTATTCATCATGAAAATGCCACCCAGTAAAGAAGTGTGCAGAGGTAGCAGTTTCAGTGGGTGGGGTCAAGTATGTAGGGAC
The DNA here is from genome assembly GCF_964261635.1 of Lissotriton helveticus. Lineage (NCBI taxonomy): Eukaryota > Metazoa > Chordata > Amphibia > Caudata > Salamandridae > Lissotriton > Lissotriton helveticus. The sequence continues at coordinate 662,523,932 of NC_136070.1, forward strand.
CTTTCAGTAATTAACACTACCTGTCTGTGATCCCATAGTAGAGTGGGGATACCCCTTCCAGTCTGATTCAGGCACTTTACAAAATATAGTAACAATAACACTAGGTATGGGGAGGCTGACCTGAGAGATCAGACACAGACCTGGGAGATGAGATGTTTTGGAGTTCGGTCTTGGGTGTCTTCATCGGGGTCTTCATTTTTTCAGGGACAGCTAAAGAGTTCAAGTCTCCCAAGCTTTCCTGCTCACTCACATCCTGAGGAAACAAAGAAGGAGGAAAACAGAACATTTCAGATAGTCCTTGGCTCACTGATACTTCACATACAAACTAGCATTCCTTGCAATTTATAGTCTCAGAGAAGAGATGGTTACTTATTTGTAGTTCTGGATCTTCATTTTAGAAATTTTAATTAAAGTCATATACATCAAAATAATCCTACACTGTGTGGGGACCCTCATACACATTTTTACAAATTCTTTTGAAAGAGGGTGTAAGAATTGAATATGTCGAATTTAAAAAAGTCATCCTCCAAATAGCCTCACAAGGCCAAAAAACGGATTCCAAATATTCACTTCCTTACTAAGACCATCATTACAAAATTGCATTGTGGGATCTCAATCCTGCACTGCTGCTAAAAGGAGTGTTGAATGAGGGTAAAAAGAGGTCTGATAGGCATTACATTAGCACAGGGCAAAAAAAGCATTGCCCAATGCTTTAGGTTCCCATACAAGAAAGCACAGTTTTGGCAGTTTTCCCTCAGAGCCAGGTCTTTTTGCAGGAAAAGTAGCAGTCAACTCAAGAACCCAACATTGTTGGTATTCATCACCATGGCTGATAAAAGTCCATGGAGATGGGAGGTTCATTTATAACTTCAATTAAGATCACCACCATGAAGAACTAGAACAACAAGAAAGTAAACCTTTCTTCTGTGTAATAGATCTTCACTGATGATCATAAATGTTAGACCATAGTAGCAAGCAGATCCTTTAACTGTGATTGTCGGTCCCAAAGGATTAATGTAAGCAACTATGATGATATTTCCATAATGGACTTAAGCAAAAACATTCTTGAGGGTTGACTGACCCAATATAGGGTCAGTCCTCAAGTCAGAGACAAGGCAATAGTGTTTCATAAACGTTTATCAATTTCCATATGGCTGCCCTTAAATTTCAGCCAGTCAAATATTTTTTAGCCATGATGTAGACCCTGATCAGTATCTGGTGGCATGTGCTTCAGATTTTACAGGAAGATGTTTATTTTTCCTCGCCAATTAGTACCAAAGGTATACAAGAACCAATCAACATGGATAATTGATGCAGCCAGACCTTACATTAATGGGATGCAGTTGAGGAATAACTGCTTAGACTTTATATGTTTAGTCTTTCCTGACATCAAATAAATTTAAGGAGCACCCAGCTGGATTGCTTATGTATACAGGAAGAGAGATAGTTTTATTGATATAAAAATCTGAGACTATTTTTTGAAGAATCAAAAGGGTGCATTCTCATTACTACCCTATTGGAATGGAAAATCACATAGGGCTCAACAAGCAATACCTCTGCTCACAGGTAGATGTGATTGGCTCAGTGTCATCCATGCCAGAAGCGAGGTGCTATATGGGCATCATCCCAGCACACTGATATCAGTTACTTTTTGCAATCTTTCCCCACCAGAAGAGCAGAGCCAAGAAAGTTGCTGATGTCCTGGTGTGTAGCACTAAGCACCTCAGAAGGGTGACCTTATACAGAGAATCAGTTTGCAGAGAGGGAGGATGGGAGGTTTGGTAAGGAATCTGTGGCTAGATAAAGTCAGTCACATGTTCATCTGACAGAGACTTCTAGTAACAGATTCCCTATTTTAAAATAGATACCCAAGCAATACCTCCTAAGAGGTGGGTGTGCGAACAGATTAGACCAAAAAGTCCTAAGGGACTGAACGGGCAAAGCGCCCTTCACGAGCGACCGGACTGTGCAGACAATAGTGATTGGTGAACTTGTGCAGAGACGCCCACATTTCCAACGTGACCGACGTCCACAAGTTTACGCAGTGCGCTGCCCCACAATGCGCCTGCTACTGCCCACACTGTGATTTCCGGGATGGGAGGGTCAGGAGGGAGAATCTGCCCCCGATTGGGTTGAAAATGTCCCAGAGAATTGCCCAATGCAAGTTCAAATTCAAACACACAGTAAGTATCGATGTGCATAAAACCAAATTGCATACAGTTTAAAAATTAGCATTAGAAATCTGGTCTGAGGAACAGCTGCTGCTAACTGCAGACTTTCTCCGTTCGGGAGGGGGGGTATCGGGGGAGGGGGGGGCGGCTAGTGGGATTGTTTTCAATCTGAATTTGAAACTAGTGAATAGAGGCCTGATTTTTGTTAGAATAATGTGCGGATGGCTAACTTTCTACACTAAATTCATGGGCACCTTAAGCGGTGAGTAGGTAACATCCGCCCCTGTGTGGTACCCACTGTTGGGTCTGCGTGGCTGATTTCCTGTGTGCTATAACGGGCTGCTAGGTGCACCTTTATAGAGGCGAACTGAAGACCTGATTTAACCATATACAATTAGTCGGGAAGGATGACCTGTTCCTGTCCTAGGATGGGATTGTGGCAGTTATTGGTGCACCATAAGTAGAAACACTTCCATTTGAAAGCGTATGACTTTCGCGTTGATGGTCTCCTTGATTCTTTCAGAATGTTCATACAGTCTTATTGGAGACCTAGATGTCCATATTCGCGGACCTCTGGAGCTACGCCATGGAGCTCAGAGAGTGGAGTTGGGGGTAGAACACCCTCACCAGTAGTTTGGAGAGTAGACCCGATGGCATGGCAACCTACTGTTTGGAGTCTCGGATAGGTGAAGAAGGTCTGGATACCACCATTGGCGAGGCAACTCCGTGCAATCAGGATCATTCTGGTTTTGGCCCTGTAGAACTTGTTGATTATCAGAGGAATGAGCGGGATCGGAGGAAAGGCGTAGAGTAAATTCTCTGACCAGATGATCAAAAGCGCATTCCCACTGGAGCCTGGTTGGGGATACCTGGATGCGAAGAAGCTGCATTTTGCTTTGTGTCCGCAAACAGATCGATGTCTGGAACTGCACATAGCTGGGAAATGTCCTGTGCCACTTGGTCGGTTAACACCCAATCGGGAGCTTCGACTAAGTTGCGACATAGGGCCTTTATAGGAACATTGAGGGTACCTGGTAGATGGATCACAGATATGGTCAACTTTCTCGGCCAGCAGCCGTTTCCAAATGGCTTGGGCCTCCTGCGATAGGGAACTTGACCTGGTTCCTCCCTCTTTGGTCAGTTAATGCATAGTTGTGGTGTTTGTCTGAACTAACAGGGAGTGTGTCTGGATGGAAGTGAAGAATGACTCGAGCACTAGATGTACGGCTCTTAGTTTCAAAATATTGATATCCCTACTCCACTTCCGACCACAACACCTGAACTTGGAGAGGGCCCATATGGGCTCCCCAACCCTGGATGCGTCCGTGATGAGCATCTGACTGGGAAGGTCCTGTTGCTAAGGGACTCCTGTCAACAAATGAGGACATTTCATCCACCATTGAAGCAAATCTTTGGCCGTCTGAGGCAGAGTCACTGTGTCTTCCTAGCGGTCTGGGATCTGTGACCACTGATCCTCTAGTGCCTGTTGGAGAGGCCGCATTTGCAGCCTGGCATTGGGGACAATGAAGATGCAGGACTCCATGGATCCCAGTAGAGAGGATACCTGTCTGGCTGTGGGATGAAGTGTGTGAAGGAGAGTGCAACACTTGATGCGTAATTGAGGATAACCTCTCCTCTGAAGAACACACTCCTGTGTCTCGGTATTCAGAGTCGCACCCAGGTAGTAAATTCTTTGGGTTGGGTTGAGAACAGACTTTTTGTCGTTGACCTGCAAGACCAAACGGCCTAGCACACGAATGCAGCATTGAAGGTGTTTCTGCAGTAGACAAGGTGACAAGCTCTTCTGCAACCAGTCGTCCAGGTACGGATAGACGAAGAGCTTCTGTTTCTGTAGGAAGGCTGCTACCACTGCCATGCATTTTGAGAACATACAGGGTGCTGATTTAAGCCTGAGTGTGAGGACCTTGTACTGGAAGTGCTCTTACGCTATCTGCAAGCATAAGATTTTTCAATGCTTTTTTAAATTGGTAAATGGAAATATGCATCCTGCAGGTCGATAGCACACATCCAGTCCCGCTGATGGAGCTGGGGTAAAATTTGGTGCAGTGCCAGCAGCTGGAACCTTTCCTTGCGGATGAACTTGTTTAAGAGTCTTAAGTCGAGTATGGGACTGTACTCTCAGGTTGGACCCTTTTTTAAAACCAGGACGTAGCAGCAGTAAATTCCCTGCCATTGTTGGGGCAAGGGAACTTTTTCAATGGCTTCTTTTTGTAGCAGAATAGTTACCTCCGCCTGAAGTAAGTGGTGTTGATGGACAGACGCTCTTCCAAGGTGGGACTGTTGGAGGTGGGGAATTGAATTTGATTAAGTAACCATTCTGAACATTATTGACCACCCACTAGTCTTTAGTGACTTCCACTCACCAGAGTGGGAAACTAGGATGGGGGAAGCACATGTTCATTGCTCTGCTGGTGGTTTTGTTGAGGAGGTTGCTGGTCTGGAAGCTCCTCTTTCTCGTCCTGGCTGACATTGATGGTAGTGCGACCTGGATTGATGATGTTGTTCTGTCCTCCAGTGAGGGGTTTGAACCCTCTGCTGAAAATGACAACGGTCTTAAGGTCAGTATCTGCACCAGATGTCTTTGCATTTTTTCAGACAGACTGCCTTCAGGGTGTCTAGGTCTGACTTCATCTTGGGCATTTCATCATCGTAATGTGTGCCAAATAATGAGTTACCACTGAAGGGGAGGTTTATGATTCTGCGCTTAGATTCTGGTTTGAGCCCTGTGAGTCGCAGCCAGGAGGAACGCCAGGCACAGATACTATGGGAGTACCCATTTGCTGCTAGAACCGAAACATCAACTGCCGCCCTGATAACCTGATTCACTACCAGGCTTCCCTCTTGGAGAATTTCTTGGAAGTCTTGTTGATGTTCCTTGGGCAGTTTCTCCATAAATCTTGGTAGGGAGTCCCAAAGCACCCCGTCATATCTCCCTAAAAAAGCAGAGGCACGGCAACCTTCATATAAGCTGTAGTGGTATGGCACATCTTTTTGATGAGGGAGTCTATTTGCTTGCCCTCTCTTTCTCAGGTGGAACTGAAGAGGAGGAGGCTACTGGATTTGCTTTCCTGGCCTTTGCCACTATAACTGAATCCGGCAGTGGGTCCGCCTTTAGAAAAAGCGAGTCCTGGTCTTTATGTTTTTAAGAAATACACAATAGAGCACACTCTAATGCAGCAGGCGTTATAAAGGTTTGTAGAGCGGTCTCAAGCAGACCAGGGACCAGCGGAAGCATTGCACACCTGTGATGCAGTGTCTCGAAGATAACAGATGCAGATGTCGTTGGTGCAGGCATCTCAATTTTCAACTTAGTCAATATCATACACTGGTGACACTCTGACTGGAGGCGATGCTGATAAAGTAGGTGAATAGTCACAAACTGACGATCTTGATGTGTCTATGGACCAAGAGTGCGATCTATGCCTGTGCCTTCGAAATCTGGACAAACTAGAGTGGTGAGAAGGAGAATAGTGCCTGAGAAGTGTTCTGGTGCATGATCTTGTTGAAGGAGACCTTGTTCTCTTTGCAGTCCTTTGTGGAAATCTTAAAACTGCTGTTGTTGGTGGAAGTGTACCAGCTGAGACTCTAGAAGTTGAGTAGGTCTGTGAGAAATCCGATCCTGGACTTCTTTGTGGAACTCTCCACTCCTTGACGCTCCGCAGCCAGCGTGGTGAAAGGATAACCATTGGCGTCTGTTTCTCTGGAACTGGAGAGCCTCCGGCGTGAGCTGCACAATTTTGGCTCCTGGGATGAAGATTTCTCTCTCTGCATCGGCGGTCTAGATTTCGACATGGATCTGCATCCTTCCAACTCTTGTACTCCTGTTGATGGCAAGGGGGGGGGGGCCTCGATATCGTAACAGCTCTTGAAGTTGCAGGGTTTCTCGACAGAGAACCCGCTACCTCTTCACCGGTGGTGAAATGTGTGGAGAGGTAAGTCTTGATGCTGGATCTCTCAATGCTGAATGTCTTTGTTTTGATGTTGGCGATATCGACTGTGATGCTCTTGAAGCCGACCATCTATGCTCAGACGTTGTGGAGTTCTTGACTTCGACTGGTGCTGCATCTGGGTTGTCATCGTCTAACACGGCAGGGAAGTTCCCGATGCCGACCCGATCCTGCTTTCCGACATCGACTTACATTTCGATACTTGAAGTGAAGATCTTAGACCTTCCGAACCTGGGGCCAAAGTGGGCAGTCTCGACATCAACTTAGTTTTCGTTGATGGAGGTGGTGCTGATCGTCTCAACTGCGACTTCTCCCTCATCACCGCCACATGCTTCAGAGGCCTTTCCGACATTGATCCTGATGCTGACAGGGAGCAGACAGATATTTGTCGCAATGTCCTCCTTTTTATGGATGGTGAAGCAGAGCGATGCTTCTTTTTCCTCTTTCCTGACCCTGTGCACATATCGTTTATGAGAGGAGCGCTCTTTGAAAGGTTGATGGGCGCTTTCATGGCCACTGGTGGATCTCACCTTTCCTCTCACCTGCAAGGCAGGCAGCTTGATCCTCTCTCTGTCACGCAGAGTCCTATTGGAAAGTTGCTGGCAGTAGTAACACTTGTCAGATTTGTGTGAAGATGGTAACCACACAATAAAGACAGAGTGTGGGTCAGATTTAGCCATCTTTTTTCCACAGGAAGGACAGTTTTTGAAAAAATTACCAAATAGTCAGAAATCAAGTTAAAAATCTAGCCAGCAGTAAAAGACGTCGAATTAAGTCAAGAAAAAATTTCTAGATAAGAATTCTTGACTGAAAAGTCAAACAAGCATTTGCAATGCAATAGGTCTCACATTTATGTGAGTTTGAGCTACTGCCATTGTAAATGACAATACCTTTTATTTATGCGTTGTTTTTAAACCGATAAATAAAAGGCATTGTCATTTACAATGCCAATAGCTTAAACTCTTGCAAATGTGAGACCTATCGCATTGCAAATGCATGCTTTAAAAAATAAAAGAAGCAATAGGAGAGAGCGTGTTCAACAAAGGTATTTGAGAAAATAGTGCTTGGAGGCTGTAATTAAAGCCTACGGAGCAACAACACACGTAACAGGTGGTGTCGCCATGGGAGGTTACAAAATGAGCCATGGAGGGACAACTAAGCCGACTTTCCCAAAAGCATCAGTGGCCTCGCCTATAGGAGTCACCGGAGACTGGTTTTCGCCCTGCTGCTGCCTACTTCAGCTACGCAGGTGCGGCTGCGAGGCCGTGGGAAGGAACGGATGACGAGGCCTGCACGGACAATCCAGATCGGGCCACTGGGTGAAAGCTGTGTGGTTGAGCCTGCTGAAGCGCCCTGAACGTTGAAACTGAATCCGGTGTGGAGGCCTGACTTAAGGTGGGTGAAATAAGCCTGTGGGGGAGCTGCTGGGGAACGCGGGGGCCCTCCGGAGCCTGGAATAGACATTGGCGGACAACCAGTGTGACCACCCTCCCCTGATGAGACTGAAGGATCGGTGGATGTGCAAGGGGTCGAACAGGAGCAGACCGCAGACTGGGTGGTAACAGCACATTCCTAAAGAAGCGGCCCACACGGCAGGCCACGGGAAGCGGCATCACACATAGAAGGGCCTGTGTCTGTCTCACGGCCCACTTCATGGGAGAGAAGGAAGATAACCTATGGGGCTGCTAACTGCCCGCTTGCTCCGTTGCCGCCATCCGCGGCCCCGTTAACACGGGGGTGGGGCTGGGGTTGCTAAGGCCCACAGGTGCAAATTAAACGTGAATCAATGGAGTGGGTGAGTTGAGCGTCCTCAACGGCGTAGGAGCTGGCACATCATTAGCGAGAACGGGACCCACCCCACGGCGATGCCCAAAAAGAGTCTCTGGAGGGAGCTGCAGAGAACACCGGAGAGACCACATGGGTCATTAGTGCCAACACATACTGGACCACAAGACACCTAGCAACTTTAGGCCCAATCAGAGGCTGGCATAATCAGGATTACAGACACCATTAGGAGGTGGCGAAAACGGTAAGTGACACATCGCCCCCCCCAAACAGTCCAAGCTTTATTCAGTGGAGCCTCATAGCACATGATAAACTGCAGTAAATTATCCGACCCAGCTGGACATGCCAACCTTGTATACGGGGCATGGACTAGACCTGGGAGGGCTTAACCTGCTCAAATAAACACGAGCCCACATTGCATACTTAACTATAAGCATTAAGATGTTTGGGGGTTAAAATCTTCGCGGCCATAGAGGCCTCAAACACAGCAGTCAATGACAAAATCAACACAATTTCACTGGATATCGGGTTCCCGGAGGGGACTGAAGGCAGAACCCCGGAACTCTTCCTGGAACAATGGCTCAGAGACACCCTTCCCTCTGCACAATCGTTGACCTTCTTCATGGCCGAGGGGGTTCACCGAGCACTCATGCCAAAGCATCCCGCATGCACGCCTCACAGCACACTTATCGCCAAAGTGCTTAACTACAGAGACAGACTGTATACTAAGAGCTGCCCGTCAAGAAGGTGACCCTACATATGAGAACCAGATCATCTGTATCTTCCCGGATTATACGCGATTAACACAGCAACAAAGGGCATCCTTTGCTGGTGTAAAGCAGAAACTCAGTGAAATAGGTCTGCAATATGGGCTACGCTACCCAGCAAAACTAAAGGTGATGCACAATGATCAAGCACAGTTCTTTACCACACCTGAGGCCACATGGTATTGTCTGGAAGTTTGAGGAGAAGCCAGGCCGAACCACAGAGCGAACGAGAGATCGAACATGCATGGCTCGGGAACATCAAAAACAACTACTGGCTGGGGGGGAAGGTCCCGACAATCATAGAGATCAACTCAGAGAGTGGTGGTCTGCCAATATGGCTCCCTAGACCTGGAAACTGCAGACACCAGCGGGTGCGGCCAGAGGCCACCCCGAGTAGATCGCCTCGAGCAGCAGGCGGACCGAGAGGCAGCGAGAGCCGTGGTGGAGTTGGTCACGGCACCCAGTTCCGATGCCAGCGTGGCCGATGTGATGAAGGACACGCCGCAACCTAACGAAAATTGAACTGGCTACAACCCAAACAACATAAGTATAATTCTGAATGGGAACTCTGAATGCAATGATGATTAGAGTGTGCGTCATGTGACTGAGAGCGAGGCGGTGGCCGAACAGATGTGGGAGACAGTTGTGCTGCTCGTTAATAAATGACGGGCGAGGATGCACATTCTCTCTACTTTCCACCTTGCCTACCCCATTTCACTCTTTTCTATCATCCCTACAGAGTTATAGCTCATCTAGTCTCACATCTATTTCTTTCGATGATGTTAGTGTGGTGATCTGCGAGGCTGCGGCATAAGTGTGTGGAAAGATATGATTTGCAGATCAGTGATGAGTCTGATGATATGCATGGAGGCCAAGAGATGAAGTGACGTGCTGAGCGATCCACAACTGTGGCCCAACGCACTTCATACACTCTGGCTGCAATTTTGATATTGGATGACCATGGTGTATGTATGATAGCTGGTAGTATTGAGTACTGTTGCAGTTACTAATAGCATATCATCAGACCATAACAGCAATAGGATATTTTTGTGATTGGGATGCTATTGTATATTGGTTGGGGTCTGGGAAGGAGGGAGGGGATGTCGGGGTTACAGCAATTAGGAATGCGCAAATTGTTGGGACAGAGTCTACCCGGGGGAGGGGAAAGTTAAAATGTTACAGAGGGGGAATTTTAAGTTTTTAGCAGCAATGACGGTGTTGGACCAAAGAGGGGAAACAACGGGACCGGGGGCAGATAGCCAGTTACATGGGACAATTTAAGATAATAACATGGAATGTAAGGGGGCTTAACTTGTACACAAAGCGATACCGGGTACAGACTTAACTGCGCAGACAAGGGGCACAAATAGCAATGCTGCAAGAGACCCATTTATTAGATCCTGAAATTCAAAAACTGCATAAGAAATGGAGGGGGAAACTATATGAGTCCACATATGCAAAGGGGGGTATTAGTGTGGGTGCACCTCAAGTTCCCTTTCAGATGCCTAATTACCCAGCGGATATAGAGGGCAGATAAATAATAATAATAATACATGGCACACTAGACGGAATGGAGGGATGCCTCGTCAACATATATGCCCCCAATGTAAATGATGGTGGCTTCTTCCTGGAACTAGAAAAAACTCATTACAAATGCAGCAATACCCATTATCTGGGCCGGAGACTTCAACTGCATAATCAATGGCACAATGGATAGACACCCCCCAAAAATGCACACCAAGCCTAACGTGACTATTGCATTGCAGGACGCAATGCGTAGCCTGCTGTGTGTGGATATCTGGTGAGAGACACCCCCGGAGGTACAGGGTTACAGCTGCTATACGCCAGCACAAGTAGTCCACAGTAAACTAGATAGATTCCTCCTCTCCAGCGAGGCTGTACCAGCTATCATATAGACCTGTATCCAGACACGATTCCTTTCAGACCACGCCCCTGCTTGAGCGGGGTCCAATCCGCGCTAAACCGAAGCTGCCAATTTGGCGGCTAAGACCTGATGTGCTTAGGGACCTTATGTTCTGTATGGAACTTAGAGAATTGATTGTTGGATTCTAAAAGAAGCGGAAGACAAGCTTTTCCAGTTGCAACATGGACTGCAACCAGTGACGCCACATAATGACTCTCTGCTAAAGGACCACCATCAGGTGAGTGAAATATGGGACAGGCTTGACTGTCTCACCAGGCGGAAATATCGCCAGCTTTTACACAAAGAAGGAGACAAATCGGGAAGACTCCTAGCATGGTTATTGAAGAGGGAACGCCCGCTGTGCTGATCCTTACATTAATACACCCGGATGGGAGCATTATAAATACACATACAGGAATTAATGGCCGCATGTACGAACACTTAGCCGCAGTATACCTTGAACCCCCCGAAACTACAGAGCCCACCAATCTAGATTTCCTCAAGGAACATCACTCCCTCGAATTACGTGAAAACAGGCACAGGCCTTGGGGGCAGCGATTCAGTTAGATGAATTACGTGAGGCTGTACAGACGATGGCCCGGTGCACAGCCCCAGGCCCATATGGCCTACGAATAGAACTCTACCAGACGTACATTGACTTATTACTCCCTAGATTATTGGAGACCCTGTAGGAACCGAAGGTAAATGGAATCCAGCCACAATCTATGAGAGATGCCCGCATAGTTATGCTTCCAAAACCAGGTAGGGACATGCGGGATCCAGGACCGTACAGGCCCCTGTCAATGCTGGGAGCTGATGTAAAAAAACTGGCTAAGATTCTAGCCACTCCCTTAAGCCTTGTGTTACCCCATCTGGTCCAGGAGGACCAGGGTGGATTTATACCGGGAAGGGGAACGCACATGAACATACGCTGCCTCTCACATGTGCTACACTCGCTGTCAGGAGGTAGTGGTAGCACTCGAAATAGAGAAGGTGTTGACACTCTATGGTGGAACTACTTGTGGGAGGTTCTCAAAATAATGGGACTTGGTGACAAGTTCATCACTTGGGTTGCACTATTATACAGAGGACCACGGGCTCATGTGCATACAGGGAACCAATTATCGGAGTGCATCATTATTGAAGGAGGCATCCGGCGAGGGTATCCTCTCCCCATTGCTCTTCGCCCTGGCAATGGAGCCATTGGTGATACGGTTGAGGAAAGATATGGATGAATGGTGAATGCAAACAACGCATTACTCTATATCTGGCAGCCAGAGGAGGCGATAACCGCTCTATTGGGGGTACTACACTCATTCGGGCAGTTATCGGGCCTCCACATAAATCATTGTAAGACTGTCATATTCCTGTAAGCTGGTCTAACACAACTGGCTATACAAGACCTCCCGCCAATAGAGGTCAGCTGGGAAACTGATCATTTTAAGTATCTTGGCATTAAGTCACACAAAGCCCTGAAGATCAATATGCCCTAAATATAGGGACAGTAATTGTGAATCTGACAAAGTCAATCTAGTTCTGGGAAAGGTTCCCCCTCTCCACTATGGGGCATGTTGCATTAGAATGAATGGTCATGTTGCCTAGGTGCCTGTATGCCTTACAGAATACGCTCTGTCATAACCCAGATAATACGTTTGCTACTCTGAATAAATTGCTGGTATGGGCTGGAAGTCTCAGTACGGTGAAATTAGACATACTCAAGCTGGATACGGACCTGGGTGGGCTAGTTCTTCCAGACTTTAGACTTTATTATTTTTCTGGACTGCTTCAATATGCAGCACAGTGGTGCATGGATGGGGAACAATATGGAGAAAGCATTACCAGTGAGCCGCAATAATGGTTCAGATCTTCCCAAATATCTGAATACAAGCACTCGGGTCCCCAGCACAAGCCTATTTATAATCTGGCAGGTAGTGGCGATCTGGGAACAGGTGGTCATCCGGGTTGTCCGTAAGGCGCCTTACACAACCTTACTCCCCCTACAGTGGTTGGAGGGGTTTTGTTAAATCCAATCAGTTATGGACGTATCGAAATCGCATGAAGGTGGATGCTCTATTCGCTAACCTTCCTGACGTAGGAGGAAGTGATGGAATGGTACCAAATACATGAAGGACACTTCCTACAATACACAAGGATTGCCCATACAGTCATGGAAATGTGGCCCTCCTTTACTGATTAGCCGGCAGTCACGCACACTGGCTCTCCTGCTAAACCCGGGGTCAACTAGGGGCCTAATCTCTTGTATATTTAAGGCCCGTCATTTAGACGTCACAGATAAAAGACAGGTGGTCTGCTGACCTGACAGTCACACTTAAGTAAGGGGAGTGGAAAAAGCCGTTTGCACAGGTGCTGGAGGTGGCTAGCAACTCTAGGCTTAAACTTACCCAGTGTGTCTGCCATCTGTAATTGCTTGCAGCAGTATGGCTCAGGCCTTGTCCGAGGCCATGGCACCACCAGCGCAACCGAATTCCAAACAGGTTGGGTGTATCAGCCCTAAAGGCATTTGGTGTTCACTGACCGCAGTGTTTGGCTGGCAGAAGGAAAAATTATCTTTCCAAAGTTATCTAGCCTTTTGGATTCCCTATCTGGTGGATTGGTGCACCAGTGTTAGAAGCTTGGACCACCAAGCTACCCTGAAAGGGGTGTTTGGTGAATAAACTGGGATCCTCAGGAGATGGGAGATGGCAGCGGGCAGTTGTTCACTGCACAGGAGCCACTGTGCAGGGCTTTGACCAATCCCCAAGCAGGTTGCCTGTAAGGGCTTTATTACATGGGAGGGAAGGCTCAGAGGGGGCAACTTCCGGCTGAGGCACCTATGTCAAAATGTTTGTCTTGACTGCCACAGTGGGCAACTGAAACTCCAGGACCTCAGTCAGCAGCTCTTTGCACCACCATGGTTGCAAAACAGGCACCTTCCACCAAAGCTGAGTGTCTGGGGAGGTGTCCAAACCACTGGTATCCGCCAGTTCCATGTACCAGTTGTCCTCTGGGTCGTCTAGTGGGTTGTGGTATTCATAAGGTCCCTGAGACCCCTCCCAGTTATCCCCCTCTCCAGGACTATCAAAACAAAATGCCATTGGCTCAGACTCAGAAGGCATGTTTCTGGTAGGCATCGGACACGGTGTCTAACAACATGAATCCGGCTCCATATCGGAGTTGGCGATGATGATGGAGTTGGTGCAACCATGGGGCATTGCCGGTGCCAGGAACAATGGCACTGAAGCGAGTTTGCGTAAGGTCTCAGCCTAGCAAGCTGAGTCACTCAGTATCCAGAACCTGGCCCATGGGTCCTGATGGCAGCCCTGCTGGCGGGAATCCCGTGTGGGCAACTCCCGAACCCATGGGGCCCAAAGGCACTCCAAGGGGGGGTTGGGTCGTCCAAATGTACGAGTTACTTACCTTCGGTAACGATGTATCTGGTAGAGCGGATTCTAGCCGCAGATTCCTTCCCGTAGAATTATCCCCAGGCAGGAGACTGGATCCGGAAACTTTTTGCCACAGCATCCCTGCGCGCCGGGGGCAGGGCGACATCATGCGACTCCACCCAGGCTCGTCCGCGTACGTGACGTCAGCGAGGTCACATAAACCCCACCCCGGCGCGCATATTTTTTTTTTGTAAAAACAATTTTTATTGGCAATCAAGTTCGATAGTAGATTAGCACAGTCGGCAAAATAATGCAGCGATAAAGGACAATTCAGGATGATAATACATCTCGTACATGAAGCCTTTTATATATAACAATCCCAGAAACAGTTCCCACCCCGTGTCCCACCCCCCCGTCAGTGTGCCTTTGTCCTCTCTCAATAAGCTGTTAACCAACAGAGAGTCACTTCCCTGATAAGAGTAATAGGAAAAAGGTAAGTAGTGCGTGTCAATGGGGGATCCGATCTCTCAAAACCCCTGTCGTACTTGTGGTAACTGTGTGCTTCGTTGGAAGTGGGGTATCCCCTAAGATATCATTCCTACGGTGTTGCTGCTCCCTCATCTTCACTCAATTCGCTCTCAGGCAGCTGGAGCGCTATCACCAGGGCCTCCCACGCTCTAGCCACCTCTAAGGCCTTGTCATTGTCTAGGCGCCTGGCCTGTTGCAGCCGCAACGCGCTCTCCGCCTTCGCCCATCGTATCAGAGCGGCCCTCCAACGCAAGTAGCTGGGTCCCTGGCTAGATTTCCAGTGCATGGGGATCTCTCGTTTGGCTAGAATCAGGCCCAAATCATAAAACTTACTAGTAACGCGAGTACGGGGGGTGTGAGGGAACCATAACAATAAGCAAGCGCCCATATCCGTGGCTATCTGCCGGTCCGTGACAGCATTCAGGCAGGCCATCACTACTTCCCAGTAACCAGTCAGTTCACCACAGGACCAAAACATGTGTGGGAAGTCCGCTTCCGTTGTCCCACATCGAGGACAGAGCGATGATGCGCCCTCAAAATAGTGCGAAATCTTAACTGGCGTTAGGTACGCGCGGTGTAGAGTAAAGAACTGGATCAATTGGAACCTGGCGTACCTAGTGCCCTTCCACGCCCGCCGCATTAGCTGCGGCCACGTCGACTCAGGAATTACCCCGGCGCGCATATGTCAGTTTTCTTCAGAGAACTTTTCCGCACCACAACACGGAGCCACCAAACAAAAACTGTGGGAGCACGGGAATAGTGTGCAAAAGAGTATACAAAAAAAAAAACCATAAGAACAGTGCAACACCGCAGTGTCTAAGGGCAGAGAGGGAGAGAAAGAGCAAAGTCCTGAGCAGCCAGCCTGCCAATACACAGACAGCAATCCCCCAACCTCACCCCCGGAGACAGGGAACCTGCATAAAGTCATGACACATGCAGCAGGCCTACAACCACAGCCCGAAACAAGGAAGGGGAGACAGACCCAACAGGCAGGAACAACCAACCTCCAGCCACCCCAGCCTAGAGGGCATCCAACCCCCCAGAACAAGCGAAGGCACGACCAGAGGGCCCCAACTCAGAGGCGGTAGTGGGGCCAAGGCCCTAGTAGCAAGAGGAGGGAGAAAGGGAGAGACAGGAGGAAAACCTCCCCGACCTGAAGCAGCCACAGCAGTGGGGCACAGGAGCACCAGAACCCCACCTTCCCAGAACCAAGGAGTGGAGGCAGAACAGCAACCAGACGGAGCAGCGTCAAGAGTAAAGAAGGTACTCCCCGAAGACATGGCCTCCTGCCGGGAGGCAAGTACCAAGGACCAGCCCCGGGGTCCTCGCAGACCGGGGAGGAAGGGCGGGCCTTGAAGGAATCTGCAGCTAGAATCGTCTCTACCAGATACATTGTTACCGAAGGTAAGTAACTCGTACATCTGATAGAGACTACTAGCTGAATGAATGAATGAAATAAAACTTACAAACGTGCGATTTTGCCGGAAGGCGTCAAGGCGCCTACAAAAGAAGAATGAAAAACGAAAAGGCAGAACCAAAGAGCTAGGGGTAAGCTTTGACAAAGAGCCATGTCTTCAGGGCCTTTCTGAAAGATTGTATTGAAGGTAGCATCCTGATTTCTAAGGGAACAGTATTCCACCATCTTGGAGCCAGATAAGAAAAGGCTCTGCCTCCCCACTTAGCTCTTCGCACTCGGGGAGCTGTGAGGAGGACCTTCATTGAGGAGCGAAGGTTCCTGGTGGGAACATATGGAATCAGGAGGTCTTTTACCCCTCCAGTCTCTTTTCTGTTCAGGGCTCCGAACACCAAACAAAGCACTTCAAATGAAATCCTGGCATCAATTGGGAGCCAGTGCAAGGATTTCCTGGCGACAGTAGCCGACGACCTTCTAGGCAGGTCCAGTACAAACTTCGCCGCTGCATTTTGCACCGATTGTCTTTGCAACAGGCCTTTATTAGCTCCCACGTATAGGGCATTACAATAATCAAGCCGAGATGCTATCAATGCTACCACAGTTTGTTTCCGGGCTTGCACAGACAGGTAATGCTTAATTTTCCGCAGGATTCCGATGATGCCCCAACAAGTGGAGATGGTCCGCTTTACCTGGAGGCCCATATCGAGGGCCGGGTCAATCATAACCCCTAGATTTCGTGCTGCGAGGGTTGGAGCCGGACAAGTCCCCAGAGATGAAGGCCACCATTCCGCCGACCAGATGTCTTCCTTCTCGCCAAACACAAGGATCTCCGTCTTTTCGCCGTTTAGCCGCAATGAATTGTCAATCATCCATTGCGCGACTGCCTCCATACAGAGTCTGAACTTAGAGGCAGAGGAGCTGACAGGCTGGGCGAGGGACAGCAAGATCTGAGTGTCGTCGGTGTAGGACACTACCTCCATCCCAAAAGATCTAATAAGCCTGGCCAGGGGGGTCACATAGATGTTGAACAGGGTCGGACTTAACGCCGACCCCTGTGGGACCCCCCACTTCATCGGCAAGGATGGAGATAGGAACTCACCCAGCTTCACTCTCAGTTCCCTCTGGTCCAAGAAGGTGGCCAACAAGCTGAGAGCGGGCCCCTCCACCCCTATCTCCCTCAAACGAGATGTTAAGACGAGGGGAGACAGGGTGTCAAACGCAGCTGTGAGATCCAAAAGGATCAGCAAAGTACTCCCACCCTTATCGACTGTGGTGCGGATGTTGTCGAGCACCACAGTCAGGGCGGATTCCGTGCTATGACCCTTTCGAAATCCATGCTGCGAATGATCCAAAAGACCAGAGGTTTCCAGAAAGGATGAAAGATGCTGGTGAAGATGGATTTCCAGCATCTTTGCTGGGGCTGGAAGCAATGAAATGGGGCGAAAAGTTTTAAGCACCTCCGGGTCCAGCGACGGCTTCTTCAAGAGCGGCTTCACCACCGCTTTCTTCCATTGGGAAGGAAAAATGCCATCCCTCAAAGCCCTGTTCATGATCTGAAGTAAAGGGGGCAGGAGAGTGTCCTTACATTGTTTAAGGAGATATAGAGTACAGGGGTCGAGAGGTGAACCAGACTTGGTCTTAGCCAAAAGGACTTCCAATTCCTGTAAGGAAAGCGGGGGAAAGCTAGACAGCAAGGTCGAATTAGCAAGTCTAACAGACCCTAGGAGGGGAGGGATCTGAGAAGTAGGAGAAGTAGGATAAGATGTTGGAGCCCTTTGAAGCTCAAGGGCCGAGACAATATCAGCTATTTTGACATAAAAATATTCAGCGATATTGTCGCACAGCTGTTGCGAACAGGTAACAGGATCAGGGGTCTTCAGGGTCGTCAATGAGTCCACAATGTTAAAAAGCTCTTTCGGCGAGGTAAGAGCCCCGGTGAGGTTTAAGAAATATTCCTGCTTAGTTCTTATGACCTCAGCCCTATATTCCCTCAGAAGGGTTTTATGAATTACCCTATCCTGTATGTTCCCACTAGTCCTCCAAAGTCGTTCCTGCTTTCTACAGCCTTGTCTTAATAGCCTTAAAGACTCGACATACCAGGGTGCCGACGGCCTTTTTCTAGCAGTGTAGCATAAGGAGGCAGGTGCAAGCTCATCCACGGCGGCAGAGGTGACGTTTTCAAACCTCCGAACCGCCGACTCCACATCCTCATCCATAGCAATTGCCATGGTAAAAATTAAAGGAGCTAATAGCTCATTAGTAACCCTCCTTAGATTTCGCCTAAGTTCCATTTTGCTGGGGCCCTTCGGGATATTATTAATAGGAGTGGTGTCCAATTGCAACGGGACAGCAAAATGGTCTGACCAGGTGAGAGGTATGGGGGCATCGGTGGACAGACGCCTATCATTCGATAAAACGCCTGGTGAGTGGCACCTTTAACTAATTGCTGCAGACCACATGCAGATAAGGTGTCTAAGAGACAGAGAGTTTCTTTTGCCTCTAGATTATCTAGATGAAAATTCATGTTTCCCAAGACTGTAACATACTCACAGCCAAAATAAGGTTCTAGAATACTAAGCAGATGCTGACTAAAATCTACTCTAGGCCCCGGGGGTCTATATATAAGCACGCCCATAAACGGGACGGTATAGGATGCATTAATAGAAAAGTGTAGGGCCTGGATGGCTCTGTGGGGGGCTGATAGAGGGGTAGTGCGGCACGAGTGGGAATCCCTATACAAAATACCAAGCACTCCACCAATACGACCCACTCTATCTAGTCTAACTAGGGTATAACCGTCTGGCACTGCCTCTACCAGATCCGGCCCAGAGGAATCTTTGGCCCACGTTTCGGTAATAAAGACCCACGAGGGTCTGTTAACCACGACAAAGTCCTTAAAAGAGACATTGTTCTTAATTAAAGATCTGGCATTAATCAAGAAGCCATGCTCTCCACTTGTGTGGTGTGAGGAATTTGCTAAAGAAATTGCGTTTGTGGACCGGGGAGAAAGCGCAGCTCCTGTACAGCAAGACCTAAAGCACCTACAGGTGGGTGAGGAATGCAAAGCCTCGGGGGTGAACGAGTGGTGGCAAGGTAGCCGAGAAGGTTTAAGATCCAACAAGACTTGGTGAGAGTACCTGAATCGACCATGTCCGCTCTCGATGAAGGTGGGCCACTCGTCCGTAGCGCGGACGGGCGCAGACGGGATGGACTCTGGTGTGACTCCGGCGTTACTGCGGCACATACGCCGTGCGCATGCGCCGTGCGCTAGCATACTCATGTTTAAGTAGGGCTCAGGTTAGTCAACCTGACTGCTGGAGCGCTAACCTGCAATGGCATCCGGCGTCCCTTTCGGACCCCTAAGATGGCGTGGAGGGTAACGAGGAGCGCGCAGGAGACCCGCTAAACCGCGGTGAGGGCACAATTTAAGGTGCAAGTGTGTGAAGAGTCGGTTTAAAAACAAGGTAACAATTAAAATAATATAACTCAAATAGAAAACGGGATATTTAAAAAGGCTGCAGATTCAGTCACGTAGAATAGATACCCTAGCAATACCCACAGGGAAGAAGGGCCTGCGAAAGGACCCCACCAGCCTGGACAGGACAGAAGGCCCACAGGGGACAAAACCTGTAGACCAGGGAGGTAACCTCGTCCCTACCAGGCAAGAGGACCACCACAAAACAAACGCCAGCTGCCACTGAAGGGATGTAGGAGAAAGAAGAAAGAGTGGAGGCCCACACACTCACAACAGAGGAACCTAGGGAAAGGCCGAAGCACCCCACTCCACCCACAGGGCAGCAGAGCTTCCACCCAACGCCAGGTCAGGCAGAGGAAGAAGGAGCCCAGGCGGTCCAAGGAAGGGGCGAGCCCACCCAGAGGGAAGGCAACAGGCCAGCCAGAACAGAAGCTAGAACAATAAGCCGCCAGAAGCATGAAGGACACTGAAGCATCCCTGCTCCCAGCACAAGAGCAGGAGGGAAAGGAAATGGCTGGACCTACTACCACAAGGGCGCGCACACAACCTCAAGAAGCAATAGCAACATACAGAAACGCCATGGAGAACAGGCACCCGAAGGCAACCAGCACTCCCCAGAGAGGCATAGCTATATAACAGCTACCACTACCCCACATAGGGTACGGTAAGTCCCAAAACACGGGAACCCTCTTTGGAAGAACTTCCGCAGCAGAGGAGAAAGCAAAGCACCACGGGAAAAACAGCCCAGCAGAAAGCTTGACAGCAGCCCAAAGAAAAACAGAAGACCTAATCTCAGGGCCAAGTCTGTGTAACTATTCCAACAAAAAAACACACAGGCAACAAGGGCCATCCAGCAGCCAACAATGCCAAAGTCCCAGCAAGGAGGACTCAATGGCCAGCAAATACCCCCTATAGCAAGGGCATTCAAAAGGCCCAAACCCAGCTCAGCAGTCCCTGAGGAGGGGAAGGAAGAGGAAAATAAGGAGGAGGAAAATAAGGCGGAGGAGGAGGACGGAGCCCTGATCAGCCAGGGCATGGAACAACAGGCTGCCATCAAACGGAAGGTCAATGAGCCGCTACCGAATATTCTCAGGGAACACGCCATCTCGAAGCCAAGCATGGCGACGGAGGGTGACTGAGGCAGCCATAGCCCCGCCCAACACCTCTGAGATGTACAGAGTGGAGCGGAGAATAAACACCGCTAGCTCCCGGCCATCCAAAGCATGATGCCGTAAGTCCACCTGAACAGTCTCCTGGGAAGCCGCGGATCCCAGAGACTCAGCAGAGTTCCACAAACAAGAGGAGGCCCTCGCCAATACACACAAGGTGTTAAGGGACCGCAGGGGAGCACAGGTTGAGGCGAACATGTTGCGCCCCCAAGAATCCAGCCAGCGGGCCTCCCGGGATGGCGGAGTCAACAGTGGCGGCAGAGAGGGGAAAGCGGTCCTCAAAAGTGGACTGGCAGCGGAGGGGTTGTTGGTGCAGAAGGTGTTGAGGCACCGGATCCCCTGAGACAGGACGCCTCTAAGCTCCCGTCAGGGAAGAAAGGAGCGAACCCTCAAAGGGGAGTAAGATCTCCCTTCCACCAGAGCCCTGGTGGAGAACCTCCAAGAGATGGTCCGCCGGAAAATGAGCAATCCGGTCCCCCATGCGCAGAATGCCCACAGCCATGGACACCGCGTGAGCGAAGGCCGCACCCGCCTCCGTAGGGCACTGCGGAGAAGAAATCAGATCCTCCGTAGGTGACGGCTGTAGTCTAAGACGGCCGTCCCCGAAGCCAAGTGGAACGGGCAAGGGCCAGACCTGGAAGCCAGAAGGTACTGAAGAATGGGGTACATGCTGCTCCTCTGACGAGCACCTCGGCCTCAGAAAGGGTGGGGAGCCACCCTTTGACAACCCTGGTGAAAAATACACCACACGGCGGCCAGTCTCCGGGGAAGAGGACACCAATATGCAGCCAGCCTCCGGAGAAGAGGGAGCATCCGTAAACTAATCCACGGCACAACACCTCTGTGTGGAGCCGTGGAGTCCGCACCCTGAGATAGGACACCAGCACCATCCGGCGCTGAAGGAGAGACCGGATAGGGCTCCTCCAAGTCACACCGCACCGGGGACCGGAGTGGGGACCGGAGTCGGGCCGGAGTCAAAGTGGCCAAGGGGCGGCGCCGGAATGGCAACGACTCAACCTCCGCCGAGGCAGCCGCCTGCGTGGAGGGACGAGAGGGACAGGGGAAGTGACCCGAAGTTCTCCGCCAGCCTCGACCCAGAATGTTGCGGAGGCGGTCCCGCAACCCATGTGGTGGTGCCAGGGACGAATCAACCTCCCACTCGCCCTCAAACGAGGCAGCCCCCGTTGGGAGGAACGAGAACGGCCCAGAGCGGGATGAGGAGAGGTCACCAACCCTTGTGGCGCTGCCCGAAGCAGACACCAGCGCCTGGAAGGCGTCAGCTCAGCCGTGGACGAGGCCTTCGCCTGCACAGAGGGCCGAGAGGGGCTCGGGATGTGACCCGAGCCCCGGCGACCTCCCGCGAAACCACAGGGACTCCCGCAGGAGTTTGCTGCAAGGCAGAGGCACCGTGGCATGAAGGAAGAACCCAAGAGGTGCCGCACCCTAACCGCACCATATCCTCCAAGCCTGGATCCAAACCAGTCGGCGCCGCAACAGAGGGCACCATGCGAGGTAAGGGATCAGTCGGCGCCCTAGGAGGGGAAGGAGGAGGGGAAGGAGGAGGAGACGCCAGCGAGGCCCGCAAAGCCGCCGCGTATGTCTCTATCTGGACTCTCGACGCCCCCTCACCGGGAAACGGTGGATAGAAGGACGACACGCGGGCCGCATCACCCGCGGAGAGCCCACGCCCATAGAAGGCCGAACACCTGCCCCCGGGGATAAACTGCAACACTTACCCACCGAGGAGCGACGCTCACGCGACATCAGAGAAGGACGAGGATGACGATCACGGCCGTATCTGAAGCAGTCGGCCGAAGCTGATCGAGAGGAGGAGGTCGACCTGGAGAGACACGCCAATAGAAGTTTCATTCGGCGCTCCCACCGCGACTTCGGCTTCAACTGTTGACACACCTCACAATCAGTGGTGCCGTGATCCTACCCATACACCACATACAAATGAGATGAGAGTCTGTCGCCGACAAAAGATGCCCACACGACGTACAAGTTTTAAAGCCCGAATCCATTCGCACACTGTTCCACCAGACAGAAGATAATTGGTGAAGAAAAAAGGGCCCCAAACAGGCCCACAGCAAGACCGGATCCGCGTTGCACGTGGAAAAGTGGCGCCGTGGTGGGGTTTATGTGACCTCGCTGACGTCGCGTACGACGCCTGGACAGAGTCATGTGATGTCGCCCCGCCCCCCGGCACGCAGGGATGCTGTGGCAAAAAGTTTCCGGATCCAGTCTCACGCCTGGGGATAATTCTACGTGAAGGAATCTGCGGCTAGTAGTCTCTATTATATATTAGGTGCATGGCCTCATAAACCTTTGAATTTGGTGGGGCCACTCTGGCTCTGAGAAACTCTAGAAGGCACAGATCGGACTTTGGCGCAGGATCAGCAGTGGAAATGTGAGATCAGGGGCTTCGAACAGTGTTGTTGTTCCTGCGCCTCGTATGAAGATTTTGGACTGTCGTGGTGAAGTCAAAGAGAACTTCAACTCCGTAGATACCTTTTTTATTTTTTTTATTTTAATGGGACTTAATTGAGAATTTAGATTGCGACCATGATCGTTGAGAGGTGTTCCACGAGCATTCTGAGACCTTCCGGGCGACCAGAATAGTGGATGTCACAGGGTCATCTAATGACAGGCTGCAAAGAACTTCAAAGAGTGTTCCTTCAGGGTCTTGATTGTCCAGGTGTGGCAGTCATCACAGGTCTTGGAGTCGTAGTCCTACTCTAAGCACTATAGGCAAACCTAGTGTGTGTCTATCACAGACGTCTGCCTGTGACAGGCATCATGGGGTTAGAAACCTGCTGGTGTTTAAGTGGACATCCCTAGCAAACCAGAAGAAAACATTTCATAAAAGTGTTTGACAAAATGCCAAGATAAAAAAACCTGTCAAAAAGTGACTGGAGGTAGCTCTCTCCAGATCTGCATTTACTGGCATGAAAGGAAAATAACTGATGTCAGTATGCAGGAGTGGCACCTATTTATAGGCACTGCACATGTCACTTCTGGCCTGGACGCTGCCGACACGGAGCAGACGGATGCCTCCTACTACCAACACAGAGGGCAGAGATACTGCTAGGAAAGTTTGCGGATCCAGTCTGACACATGGAAAAAATTCATTCTACAATACGTAACCTGTGGCTAGAAGTCTCTATCAGTTTTAACTGCTATCAAAGGGAAGGTGCTCTTTTTTAGATGGATAGACCTCTTTAAGGCTCTGAGAAAAATATTTTACCATTTGAAATTTGAAAAAGGGGACTTATGTTAGACTTTCCTGTCTGGCAGTCAATAGTACATTGATGTAGAATTCCTATACAAAATCTCTTCCATTTAAGAGTAAAGCTTCCTCGTTGACTGGCTTTTTGCTTCCATTAAGATATCCAAGGGAAATTCAAATTGTCTGATCTCAGGCGCTGTTCTACAAATTCAATTATGTCATATTTGGATGGCAAATTAGACCTAGTTGTCTTGTCAGCAAGTTCAGTTTACCCAATTGCCTCTTCTGTGGGGCTACAGCCATTTGCAGAAGGATTGTGAACCACCACCTACTAGGCCACTCTGGAGCAAATACAATCAAAGTTTGTTGGCACCTTAATTTCAGAATCACTAATGGCATTAAAGGGATGCGAGTTCTGACTAGTTCATTAAAAGAGCATTACCTGGGGGGCCCCTTTTTCCGAGGCCAGGAAGATACCTTGCAAAACATCACTGTCTGTAACCCATTTGTTTTTGTCTTCTCTTTAGAAAATCTGCTCTTTGGTTTCAGTGTCCCAGAACGTGAACTGTCTCAGTGGAAATGTTCCTATCTAGCATCCACAACAAGATTTTCTGAGCTGCCAGAGTCTAGAGTCTTGACATGGTGGCACCTTGCTCGTTTATTTTGGTTGTATTTTTTGTTTGTATTAAGATGCGATCTGATGTCAGATATGACCAGAATGCCTTGAGAGTTAGATAGACTGCTCTCAGCTTCAAACATATGATGTGGTTGAAGTTTCTTTCAAAGTGCATAGGTCTTTGAAAAGCACCCTATCCCAATTGTTACACCTGTCTGGGTATATCTTGTTACAACAGAACTCCTTGTATTGAACTGCTCTCGCTGCCCCACCAGACTGCTGTGCTGGCTCTGACAAATTGATCTTATTGTCCCATTTGTTTTCCTACTAACTCATTTAATTCTTTAAGCACTGTGTTGAAGAGGCCTCATATGAAGTCTTGCATTTGGGTCTAATCTCAATGCATGAAGGCACTGAGCCCATGAAGGATGATATTTCTTGGGCAGTTTTATTTTGAGATCTCTTGAGAAGTTGTCACTTTTTCCACAAGGATGATACTCTATTCTTGGATGGAAGCACCTTTTTCTTATCTCGTGTTCAAGGTTGTTCCCAAATAGGAATGACATACCTTTGGTAATAATCTTTCCTGGTGGATACTCTGTCTACCTGCAGATTTCTGCCCTTTGAGGATCTCCAACCCACACAGGAGCCAGAAAAACGTTTGCAATAGGGCTCTGGTGTCAGCAGGTGGCTTTGACTCCGCTGCAACAGTGACCTGTTTTTGCCAAGACTTTTGAGGCATACTGAGAGAAGTAAACTTTGGTGAAATGCATAACTAGCTTTGTACCTTATTAAAAAGGTTGGAAAGCTATAAGGATTTTTCTCCACCATAGAGGATGGAGGGATGGCAGTGAAGAATCTGCAGATAGATGGGTACCCATGAGAAAGATTGTTACCAAATCGAAATAACTTTTCCTGCTGAAAGTTAGTTATACCTGCAGGGTCCATACCTCTGGGTAGATTACCAAGCAGTAATCTGAATGCGGAGGGGAAAAAAACCAAGCAAGAAGAAAGGGCTTGAATCTCACCAACACGTTTAGCTAAAGCAATGGCCACCAAGAAAACAGAACGATAATTCTTCACCATAACTACTGCACAGTCTTGTTAACCTAAGGCAGCGCTAATTGTAGTACATTTAAGAGGGATGCTTTAAGAGGATCTATTCCTAAATCGGTGTACCAGGATATCAATCTTTTCCACCTCCCTGAGTTAATAGATTTGGTAGAATGGCGACAGGCAGAAAGGATCACATCCACCACTTTCTCTGGGAGATGAAAGATGATTGCCCCACTCAATCTCCAACACATGGCAGTGAAGGTACTTAAGATTGGGGTACCGAATCTGCCCTCCCGATTGATTCAACAGCAGAGGAACGAGGCTGCTATAGTGAGGTGTCATAGGCCTGTGTACTACACCCTTCTTGTCCAATCTGGGCCAATGAGAATGACTTGGGCCCGGTCTTATCGAATCTTCCTCAGAACTCAAGGAATCCAAGGTATGGAGGAAACGTGACTGCCACCACCATTGTGAAGATTTGAGGGGCTGAGGTCGACCCAAAAAGGAGATACTATAAACTGATCACAGGTAAAACCTACTACAAAGCACAAGTACTCCCTGCGGGCTCGCAGGTTTGGAATGTGAAAGCAGGCTGTCTACAGATCTATCGCCAGGGATCAGACTTACAAGTCCAATGTCAGTAAAATGTGAACAAGGAAGAGCATCCTGATCATGTTCTTACTTAATAACCAATTTAGGAACCTGAGTTTGAGGATCGAACAAAGGAAGTGGCTAGAGTAGCACCCCTGCACAATATCTTGCTCTGGCACTAGCTCTACTGCCCTTTCTGCAGCAGGACTGCGACTTCTTGTTGCAAGATTTGCTTTGGATTTGTGGGAAGGAAGAGGAGGACTACATGAGGTGTGTTGGCAGAAGGATGTACCAATTTTCTACAATCTTGCAATCCCAAGCACTTGCCTTCAAGGTGTGTAGAGAAAGGGACCCTTTCCTCTCATTGACATGACATGTTGCTGCTTCCTTGGCAGTGCTGGGGATGAAGAGGAGAAATAGATCGGAGCTGCTTGGCACATTCATTTCTTCATCTTCTGTACTGGCAAAGAAAAGGATTTTGTAGCTGTTGCTGGCCTTCGGTTTGTTGTTCATTTGGAAAATCCCCCAGGCAAAGGGGTGAGGTATTCAGAATGAACAAAAAGAACCAGAAGGTTGTAGTGGTAAAGATCTGGCTGTGGCCCAGTCTTCTTTAAATGGCCCATGGCAGCATTCTGCTTTTTAGCCAGACAACTGTTCCCCATCAAAGTCATGTCCATTAATGTGTGCTGAACAATCGTGGAGAACCCCAGACTGGAACCAGGCAGGTTTTCGTAGGATAACAGATTAACCTGAGACTCTAACTAGCCAGCAGTGACTAAACTAGTGTTTAGATGGGGTCTACAGCCGCTTCTGTAATGAGAACTATTTATGTTCAACGGAACTCATGGAGAGGTACAAACAGTATTAGTGTTGTAATAGAATCCACATCAGACAAGGTTACAATAGTGGCCACCATATACAAGGTTACTACCAGCGATCACCTTAGTGCATGAGGCATGGTTGCGAGCAGTAAGGTAATCAGGCTCTCTCCATGTGGAATGCCTCTACATGGATAATACATAACAGCAACAGCTGCAATGTCTCTGGTACCAAGGTAATAAAATTTGTAAAAAATCTCCCCCTGCCACATGATTTAAGAATCAACAAAAAACTTTATGTAGATTTTGGAAATTCAGCCACTTTTCTTCGAATATCAGCTTATGAGTTCACATTTTCATCTAGAATACTCAGTCACAATTGTGGTATATGTATATTAATTCAACTAAACAAAGCTTCTAATTTGCATATAGGAGAGCTACTTACAGGTAGCTGGAAAGCTACCAGTAGCTCACGAGCTTCTCGCTGGAGAAGCCTGATTTAGAATAAATTTAGAAGCATCTTGCCCATGTTTAATTGCTTCCAAAAATTGGTCTTTTAGGTGGTCCAGTAACTTGATCACATCCAAGGCCGACATATACCAAAGTGTATGCATATAATGGCTGAGAAGGCTGCAGCATAAATGGATCGGAGTGCTTAAGTTCCTGATCACGTTGATAGATGCAGAAAAAAATGGAACTGCCGCTAGGGTGCTGGTCTTGATGCTTGATCATTCCGATGAGGTCATAACAACTCCACATCTGATGTCAAATTTCAGTCAATGCCACCTGCTGCCGTCAAAGAGCTATTGCAAACGTTTTTCTAGACTTGTGAAAATTGACCTGAAGGCTTATTCCACAAATACCTGCGACTGTGATCTTGATCTCTTCTATTAATTTGATAGAATAGTTGGCTTGGAGAAGCCAATCGTTCAGGTATGGGTAGGCGAAAGCAAGTGGGTGACTTCCACTGCCATGAACTTGGAGAGAGGTCCAAGTGGCAGATGTCAGACCAAAAAGACAAACAGCATGTTGGAACTGCTTCTTCCATGCCTGAAAACAAAGGAATTACCTGTGCTTCCTTATTTACGGGATTTGGAAATACAGATCTTAGAGGTCGGTCTCACACATCCAGTCTCTGCCCTCAGATATAGAAAGATTTGACATAATGCTAGCATTTGGAATTTCTCCCATCTGATCCATTTGTTGGTGAGACGTAGGTCTAGGATGGGTCTAAAATTCCTCTTTCGATCTCACTTTTTGATTAAGAAGTATCTTAGATGCCTTACCCCCTTTGAAAATGGGAGAGTAGTTCTTTCGTAATACAGCTATTTTCCTGTGCAAGTTGGCTAGTTGGTGTAATTATGTTCAGTAGTCGTTTTCTGAAAAAAAGCAAATACCACCCCCTTCTGCACAATTGTTATGACCCATTTGTAGCTCGTTATGCTCTGCCACTCTTCACTGTTAAGAGATAGTACAGAGGGGGGAGGATGCACAAGCCATCGTTCATTGTTCGAAGAAGGACATCCAGACCAACTGGAAGACTGCTGGCTAATGGAAGTTCTTAATTTGGTCCCTCACTTATGATGGTAAGAGTAATTTTACTGTGGTTGGTGTTGCTTATGAGGCAGACAAAGAGACTGAACCCTCTGCTAGTATTTGTAGTCTTTGTGGTGTATCTGACACTGGCAAAATCTATTCCTTTTCTTTGGCCTTATTGTTTTCTTTTTCACGTCAACCATTTTCTCCTATGTATGTCAGCTAAACAAACAGTTACTTACCTTTGGTAAGACCTTATCTGATAGATAATCTAGCGATAGAGTCCTTACCATAGAATTATCCCTAGGTTTCAGACTGGATCCAGAAAAGTTTTGAACAGTAGCCCTGCGGCCAGTCGGTGGCATTGTTCAGCTTCTCATGGCATCGGCACCAGAAGTGACGTGCGTGGTACCTGTACAGGAGCCACCTCGGCACGCTGACATCAGTTACTTTTCCGAATTTCCACACCAGGAGAGCAGAGCCATGATGAGCACTGACCACTTGTGTGACAAACTTAGGCCCTTGAAAGGGTGTTCTCTGCACCACAATTATTTCACAGAAGGTAAGTAACTTGTTCATCTGACAGAGAATTCTAGCTGCAGATTCTTTACCTTAGAAGAAAGGCTTTCAGTTCCAAGCGACTAAGGCCGAAGCTCCAACAGGTTGAAGTGGAGCACTGACACTGTATGAGACCAGAGTCCTCCGATCTCCACCTCTCGCAGATGGCCACCCCTGCACAGGAGTGATACGCCTGTCACTACCGTTAGCTCCAGTTAGGAAGGGACAGTAGGCTACCACTGCAGATCTTTTGCAGTCCCCTACGAGATTTGGACCATGTCAAGAGATACCCCTGATGCTGTGCTCACTGGGACTTCAGGTCCCACTGCAGAGACAGCAAATGCCAATGGGCACAAGTAACCAGCAGGATGCAGGAGGCCATGAGGCCCGAATCCCCTTGAATCAGTCTCACCAAAATCCAGGATAGAGGCTGAAAAATCAGAATAATAGCTTGAATATGTTGGACTTGCTGCTTGGGGGTTTAGGTCGAAACTGCCCTGTGTCCCGAACAGCTCTGATTAAACGGAACATCTGAGTTTGAGTCAGGTGTGACTTTGGCACGTTGATGGTGAACCCCGGCGTAGTTTGAAGGGGGAGATGACTGCCTGGGGCAAGCCCTCCTTCAACAGCCTATCACTAAGGCAGGGCAAGATTGGATTCCTCGACCTCCGCAGATGAGTTGTACCGCTGGTAAGGCCGAAATGGAGCATCACAAACTGAAAGTACTCTTAGTCCACCGTGAACTGCAGGTAACATCTGTGGGCACGCAGGACAAAGATGTGGCAATATGCGTCCTGCAAGTCCAAGGCTACCATATAGTTTCCAAGGTTGAGGGCAGACAGGACTTCGGAGAGCGTGACCATTTTGTATTTCTCTTTCCTCAAGAGGAGGTAGAGAAAGTGCAGATCTAGGATAGGATGAAGTACTCCATCCTTCTTTTACATCCAAAAGTAGAGGAATAATGGCCATGACCTACTTCTGATGCAGGCACCCTCTCTATGACTCTCTTGGCAAAGAGAGCATGCACTTCTTGACAGAGCAAGGAGAGGTGGTTGGGTAGTCACGAAGGGGAAGGGGAGGGTGTTGCCCCTTTGGCGATCTGGAGAACCCAGTGGTTTGAGGTCACTGACCACCAGTGGGGCAGATAATGGTGTATCCTGCCTCCCACTGGGTGCCATGATAGTCGGAGAGCAAACTACAGAGGCTCTGAGCCAGAGGTTGCCAGGGGAGTGGTGGAGTGACTTGACCATTGGCCGTCAGTCCCACGTTGTTTGTGGAACCTGTGCCCTCAGCCACGAAAAGGCTAGAAGGTGGATTGGGCTTGGAGAGAGGCCATTGACAAGCCCAAGGACCTGGTCGTAGCTCTGCTGTCCTTAAAGCACTCCAGCACTGAATCCGCCTTCTCTCCAAAGAGGCAAGAGCATCGAAGGGCATGGCCATGAGGGAAGACTGGACATCCCCTGAAAAACAGATCTTGTTTGTGGGACTTACCTGACTATTTTGAGTGCAACACCGACTGTCGGGACAGGTTCCCAGAATGGTACCACGACCTTTTGCATGAACGAGACCTCGAGCATCGCAACGCTGACTGACATAGGGCATCGAGGACTTTGCGGGAGCTCTCTCTCTCAGCGCCTTGGGGTGCATGTTGGAGCAGGTGCTTGGAGTTGTCGTCCCACTCTAAGCACCATAAACTCACCAAGTGGGGGTCTTTCACTGACATCTGCCTGCGATAGGCCAATATGTTTTGAAATCTGCTAGTTTTTTAGGTGACATACCTACACACCAAAAGTGATCTCAAAGAAGTTAGACAAAAAGTCAGCTGGTCAAAAGTGACTGAGGGTGTAGCTCAGACAAGATCAGCACTATCTGACGTTGAAGGGAAGAACTGACATCAGCGCTCTGAGGTGCCACTATATAGGTACGCACTATCACAGTAGGTGCATCCCTGTTGTTGGGCACACTATAGGTTCAAACATGTAGACTCCTCAATGTTTGATGTGAAATTTCTTTCTTTATTTCATATTTATTAAATCGATATTCATTCCATATCTGTTATATATTCATTGCAACGTGTTTTTTCTTCGCATGTTTATATTCACAACTACTTATTTAAACGCTCCAATGCATTTCGGGCCGGTTAGCCCTTTTTCCGGGAGCACTACAAACAACAAAAATAAACGGGACATCCCTTGTAATGCAACAATATACAGTTTGAAAACATACAGTTTAACACATTAGTTAGTATCTCGGCTGTACATGCATTTTGTGCAAAATGTGATGTGTTTTGCATGCAGTAAAAAACGTATCACGAAAAAAAGTGAGGCCGATGTGATAGAGATGGCGTGCCTATCATACTTACTCAGATTCAGGCGTAGGTACGTGAATAGGTTCTAGCTGAAAATAATGGATAACCATAGTAAATCACGGTGTACCTTCCGTAGAGGGTTACGTATTCAGGGCGGTGCTAGCCGGCGTATCGAGACTTACTTGGCAAAAAAATGCTTTGTGGATCGACAAAGTTTCGAGGGTCAGTTTCCAGCGACTATAACGGTGCGGGTGTTGGTGATGCCGGAAGTGAATGTATAAATCATGTGATACGGTCACGTGATTGGTGTCACATAGCGCAAGTAAACATAATAAAAGGACTAAAGTTCCCGAGTGTCATGTTGGGTGTGTATGTAATGATACAGCTATACAAATCTGATTGGCCAATAGTATCTAACACATATGAAATAAACTGCAAGATGATAATATACACAAAGTATAAAGAGATATATATAGAATTGGAAACAGTAAGCAGCAAAGACGTCATTAGTCAGAATGTCACTATTGTGATTAAATAAAACAACTAAGTTCAGTCCGATCATTAAGCCCGAAGGGCTTCATCGATTGTAGGCGGTATATCCATGCTGTTTCGTGTTGGAGTAGGGTTCTGTTATTGTCTCTTCCTTCACATTTTTCAATGATTTCAAGAACCAGGTATTTCAACTGTGCGATGTTGTGGTGGTGTTCCATAAAATGTACCGCCACATTAGATTTCACGTTTTTTGTTCGTATGTTTGATTTATGTTCATTCAAACGTATTTTTCTTTTTCTTTCTGTTTTGCCGATTTAAATTTTCCCACACGGACATTTAAGAAGATATATTAAGTTCATTGAGTCCCATGTGGCATTTACATGAAGTTTAATGGTTTGGCCTCTCATCGGGTGTGTAATGGAATCACCTTTGATGACATTTTTGCAACTGTTGCAATTCATACATGGAAGGGTTCCTCTTGTCTTTTCTTTCGTGCTGGTTTCTTTTGGCAATGAATCTGTTGCTAGAAATCTCCATCAGATAAAGAAGATCTAGAGAAAGGAAGATTGAAGATCTTTATTCGAACATCTAGTTTCAAAGATGTCAGTTATAATCAGCATTCTGATATCACCAAACCAGCAGTCTACTGAAGCACTGCCAATCTGTTTTGAAAGCAGAAGCATTCCTGTCAACTTTCACTAATTTCTCCTGTAGACTTTCTCTAGGGAACTCCTCCTCGAAGTCTTGCAGAGTTTCTCAGAGCACCCGATTATACCTCCCAGCAGGGTAGTAGTGCTGGCAGCCTTTAAGGCAGTGGCAGCAGTACTACATATATTTTTTCCTGCAGTGCCCATTATTTTTATTTCCCTATTGGGAAGCAGATGTTTCTGGAGCAGAGATGCAGAGCTTTCTGACTGACAACACTATATGTCAATCTGGCTTAGGGTCAAGGAGTAAAAAAGCCAGACTTTGAACTAACAGCTTGTATTTCTTTACTAAGTGAGGTGCTGCAGAGTTAATTGTTGCTTGAGTCAACATTTTTTTCTTCTGATAGCTCCATAAGACCAGGTACAAGAGGAAGTGATGATCTAACATTCAAGCAAGATTGTAGGATTTTGTAGGGTTCCATAATTACTGAGCAGGCCATAATAAGAGCTTCAAGAGCAATGTTTAGCTTTGCAATGCCTCAGGCTAAGACATTTTGAAACATCACCCACTGGCAAAACTTAGCTGGTCATCCAACAAAAGATAATGGTGTGTATATAATGAGATGTCTGTGTTCCATCCTGCACACCTCGAACATGACCATGAAGGAAATCTCTTCTATCTAGGTTTCTTTGGCGGATGATAATCCTGTGAAGACTAACCAGCAGAGGCAGTGACAAATGTGGAGGCTCAGTTGAGTTAACAGGACAGGTAGATTTCTTTCTGATTGGAGACGTTGAGAATAGTCTTGAGAACATCACCTTCGGAGTCATCACTGGAGGCAGATTCAAAAGTCTCGGGGAGGTCTGTACTGGAGCTTCCACTTTAATCTTGAAAGATGAAGGCCCAACAGGGGCTAATGTCACTTCTGAAGTAGGAGATAATAGGTCTCTCTTATTTGGCTGTGATACTGCTACTACTGAAGATGCAGAACAAATTGATACTCTTGATGTCGTCAAGAGTGATGCAGTATAAAGCTTTTAGTCAAGTGCTTTGATGTCTATATCCATCTCAATGACAAAGCACATCTCAACAAGTGTTCTTAAGTTGAGCAAGAAGACGACATCAGAGATATTCCCAACGTTAAATAGTGGTGGTGCTTCATCGTCCATGTCAATGAAGATCCAACTCCAGATGGGAAATACGTTACTAATGTACTTCTAGCTGGCGTCGATCTCTTTTAGTGAGACAGACTGGGCTTCAGTGGCGAGAATGACTAGGACTCTGTTTTTCTTCCAGTCTGGATGTTTTCTACCTGGATCTCTTCCTTCATGAGTCCTTTGAGGCTGAGAGCTTAGACGAAATAGAGATGGAACTTTCTGTCTTTTTCTCTTTACACTTCAGTTACCCGAGCTTGCCCCACAGTCTGATGTTCTTATGTTCTTTCAGTTTTATTGTGGGCATTTATACTCAAAATTCATATTTGGAAAGCAGACCTAAAGGGTATCTGAAGCTGCATTTCTCCTGCCGCACGAAGAGCACTTCACAAAAAGTGAGGGCATTGTGACTGGAAAATCTCATAGGAAAAGCTCAAAGTGACGGAGAATACATTCCAGTGATGAACAAATTCACATAAGGATTACAAATCTAAGGTTCAAACAGAAAAAGCAGTGGAAAGTGGATAAGAATAACACCCAAGCCATTGATACAGTACCGGGGGATGTCTATTCAAAATGTGGGGGGGGTGGGAGCAAACTTAGATACTTAGCGTGGGGGGGGGGGTTGGGACTTGAGACTAACCAGGTAATGCTGTAAAAGCTATGCTGTGAGGAATAATTCAAAGTTAACACCCGAAAAGAGATATGGCCACCTACGAGGGGCCACCATATTGCACCATGATCCGGTGTAACTGTGATGTGCTATAATTCAACTGCTAAATAAAAAGTAAAAAAATAAATAAATAAATAACACACACAATGTCCCTAAGTCCCAATCACAAGCCAGGAAAAAGAAGTGGCTTTGAAAGGTACCTGCCAGTACTGTTCATTCTGGTATTGGAAATACCTAGGCTTCGTAAAGGCACAGATGACCTTTGTTTGCCCTATTTTAATGTAATGCCTATCAGACCACCTTATACCCTCATAGAACACATATTTTAGCAGGAGTCAATGATTAAGATATTGCAATGCTGTTTTGTAATTGGATTCAAACTACAGAAATGTAATTCTCGGAAAACATTCAGCCTAGATAGGCGACTGAGGGAGTGCCTTTTTTATTTTATTTATTTACTTATTGTACACTGGACGTGTTTAATTTCTACACACTCTTCTGAAATAATTTGTGGAAATGGTGTTCTGGGGTCCCTGCACATAGCAGGAAATTATTTTCTAACATTTGACGGTCAATGAAAGTCCTATGATGCAGAACAATAATACAAATAAAGAGGTGAAGTTCTGAGTTGGATATGTTGCTCCAATGATATTCAAGTAGAGCTGCATAGGGGGTAAATAGAAGAGACCCAGGTAACCATGTATAAAAGGGCATAAGGTTTGGCAAATGTCTGGCTGTGGCATACAAAAAACAAGTGAATAGAAATACACTACAAGATCAAATTATAAACAGATATGATCCTTCATCAATAAAGGACAACACATTTAGCCAGAAGAACAAAAACTTCAAATGCTCAAACCAAAAGGAAGAAAAATTAGATAATCCTAACTGACAAAGTCTAAACATACAGAAGATGTAGAGCCTTCTAATAACCCATACGTTGGAATGAGAAAGTGCATTGCTGATCACAGCAATGACCACAGTCCGTGAGCCCAACCAACAAGAATTCACCTGACTAACTGGACAAGAAGTTGACATTGAAAGGCCACAGGATCAGCTACTTGTCTAGATTGCAAAAATGAAAAAGAAACCCTAGACTTTGACTGAGGAAGAAGGTAGTGTTTCATATGCTCAAACAGGTAGTCATTATTCCAGTACATACCATCAGAAAGAGAGGATGTCCTGCCTGGGTTACATCACCCCCTTTCCCATCCCAAATCCATGCCTCACTTTACATCACTATTTTCACATACAAAAACAGAAGATGAGAGAAAGATGGTTACCAATGACTCAATTTCTGCAATTCCATCTTCTAGGT
The DNA here is from genome assembly GCF_964261635.1 of Lissotriton helveticus. Lineage (NCBI taxonomy): Eukaryota > Metazoa > Chordata > Amphibia > Caudata > Salamandridae > Lissotriton > Lissotriton helveticus. The sequence goes on from NC_136070.1 coordinate 662,559,513, forward strand.
TTTTACTTCGTGAGGTTTTTATCTTGTCCACCATGGGTGTTTCCATCTGAAAGAAAAAATAAAGAGTAGCAGTGCACTATGTGGGAGAAGAAAGAAGCACATCACTAACAGTTTTGGCCTCACCAAGACCATTCCACGGTCTTCACGGTGCATCAGTGTGAATTTGTGTGGGAAATTTTTAAGAGTGTGAGAGAAAAGGAGGGAATGATCAATTCCAACACAGTGATCAAGTGTTTTTTTTAACATGATGTGCTTCTTTTTTAAGCTTATGATGTCTGTGACAGGTTGAGATGTGGAAATTATATAACTGTCAGTTGAGGTGTTCGTGGGCTTGTGTTTGAAGTGGTAAAAGTTTATAAATGGCAAGGCTGAACTAACTACCGGATTTCTTATCCGGGTGATGAGCAGAGTACTGAATCTACTATCACAGGTATTGCAGGAGAGCATTTCAGTACGTCTCAGTTTCAGGGAGTATAATCACAATGGGGTAACCGTGTGTCCCTCCGAACCTGGGTAAGTATATACAAAGCTACAATGGTTTTGTTGGGGAGAACACAATTGCTAAACAAATAATGAAATGAATCAAATAATGGTTACTTAATACATAATAAGCAAATCAGAAATAGTAGCAATTGCTTCAGTTAGATAATAGCATGCATATTCAATGGTGTTGGAACACAAAAATGCAAAACACTGGCTAGTAGACGCTTGCAAAAATATTATTTTATGTAAATTGAAGCTTTCATATATTACAAGTATTTAAAGAGCTGTCAATATGAGATAAAATATTGAAGTGACATGTATTAAAGTGGCATTGGGTGCTCATTGATGGTGGGAAGGTGCATACATAAAGTGAAATTATGTACCAATATATCAAAGGAGAAAAACTGAATGGTAGTCAGAACGACAAAGAAAACAATATCTCTGGTAGATAGCACATTTGCTTACTAATTTGAACCCAGAGACTCGGTAGGGCTGAACCATATGTCATTGTAGACGTTTCGACCCTGACAAGGCATTATTAGAGTGTCATAGCAGGTCTTCTTCAGGACCGAGAAAGGGGATGACAGCCTGAAAGTAAGGCGGAAAAATATCAAAGTGTGTTCCAACTGCAATGAGAAGTTGGTGGTGTAGAAATACCAATTATTCACCCAACATGAGGGTGAGCTCCCTTTGGCGTCCCTCGTTGAGTGAAGGCTGCCAATAGATCTATAAAATATAGATCAAACAATTTAGCCGAGACAAGAGACCCCAAGGGTTGGGGGATTTGAGAAAAATTGCGTACAGACATGAAGTGTCAAGAATGTCGGTGTATTCCTTTGAATTGCATTCTTTAAAATCTAAAGGATAATTATATACTTGGAATGAAGCCGGTTGTATGAATATCTTATGGTAAATATATGCAATGATGAGGCCAAATGTAGTGACTTGAAAGCACCACATACGAAGTCTTACCTATGTAGATGAAGTCGTAGGCTGTTAGGCGAGTAATCAGCCAGTCAGGGACACAAAATAAATAGACAGCGAATAGTTCCAGTGAATTCGCCCAATCTAACGAGAGCCTATTGGGCAACAAAGGTTCCATTTCAGCGACAGTTGCAAACAATACTCCAATGGCTAACTCCAACACTAGCTGTGTAACAGCAAGGCCGGACAGTTTGACACCAGGGATTAACAGACCAGAACTTATGAGGAAGTCCGGAAGATTAGAATATAGCACTTCTAAAGAGGGTTCCCAGACCCTACATCTTCTGCCGGCAGCTGCTCCACTGGTGGTGGTCCTGGGGAATGTACCAGCACTGCGGGAAGGACAGACCGAAACCACAGAGCAATTATTGTTCAGAGTTATGCACTGGTTGAACCAACGTCTGAAGGGTGTAGGAATTTGGAATGGGGATATACATAACTAAATGATTATGGCTAGAAGATCTGACTGGATAGGACCCTCCAGGAAGGAAGTGGGGGGGGGGGGAGTTTGAGTTGTTAACTTTAATAATTAGTAAGGGTGGGCGTAGTTCGCGGAGTAGCGCTACGCGAAGCTACGCGAAGTGCACTTCGCACTACGCGAACTTCACGTAGCACTACGCGAGCTGCGTAGTAGCATGTTCGCACTGTGCAAGATGCGTATTCAATGATTGCACAGTGCGAACAAGCATCCGGCACTGTGCAAGCATTGAAAACGGTATCTTGCACAGTGCGAGCTGTAGTTTTCTGCTGCTCGAGTAGATTATTACTCGAGCGGCAGCTTTCTCAACGCGAACAGGTAGTTTCTCATTGAGAGCGGTCGCGAGCATGCACGACCACTCAAAAATGAGAAACCTGACCTCCTCGCGTTGAGAATCTCGCCCGGATGTCATTTTGCTTGCTCGCGGTCGCGAACATGACGTTCAGGACCGCGAACAAGCAAAAAATGACCGCTGCACTACGCTACGCTGCACTACGCATGTTCGCACTGTGCTACGTGCAGCTCGCGTAGTGCGAAGTTGCGAAAACTTCGCAAACTCCGCGAGCGTAGCGTAGTGCTTCGCCCAGGGTTAATAATTAGCATATTGTTAGACTTCTCTTGGATTATTTGGGTAATAACTTAGAAAGCTATTCTGACAAAATCACTGTCCTGCCACTGTGTTTCTTTTATAGACCTCACTCCCATCCTACAAAAGGGAGGGGCCCACCTTGCGTGGTGAGACAGCCAAGGGCATCCCCAAGAAGCTTACCCAGACTCACAGATTTAAGTCTTACTAATAGATTTGCCCCTTTACTTGACTGACAAAAACCAGCCATTTTAACTCTGGCAGAGAGCACTGTTATCCAGCCCACTTTTTCTCCCGTCACTGATGTGGGATCGCAGATAATTAATTTCAATCAATCAGAGAGTACTGAGATCCTGACATCCCCAGCATCAAATGGTAGGCCGGCTCCTTCCTTATTAACTTTTATCTCTTGGAATATTGCCGGCCTACCATCTAAGACTACGTCATTTGATTGGTCACATTTTATAGAGGGGGTACGATATCATTGCTTTTCAGGAAACATGGTCACAGAACATGATTTTTCGTCCAGATTATTTGGCCATTGGCAAATCGGCCCCTGTAAGACATAAAGGGAGACCTTGTGGGGGGCTTAATATCTGGGTTAGACAACATTCCGGTTATCAGGTTGAAGAGTTATTAAATCGATAGTCCTGACATTTTGGCCCTTAAAATTCGACCTAAATATGACCCATACTTAATATTGATCAATGTGTATGCAAGAGGGCTGGCGGGTGGGAAAGCATCATTAACTGTCTCCCAACTAGACACCTTTATTGAAGCCATTAGAGGGAAAAATCATCTGGTTATTGCAGGCGATTTCAATTGCACTTTCGAGCCCCTCGGCTATGAAGACTGTGGCCTTAGTAGTGAATAGCGAAGGCCATCACACCTTTAACAATGGGAAAAGAAGTAGCCGAATTGACTACTTTCTTATCAATCTAGAATTATGGACTTGACTTCTGGATATGAAGATCCCACGTAGAATGGAGAGTGATCATGATCCCCTATTGCTAACTCTAGAAATAAAGGGTCTGGAACCACAAATGGCACAAAATCAAATAGTGACAGCAGATGTAATTATGTCGCAAGGCTGTCGCCGGCTAAAATGGGCAGTGGTATCAGAAGATGGTAATATTCTAGATCAGATAAAGACAACAGTTGAAAATACACTAACAACTATCTCAACCCTAGACACCCATGATGATTCTGTCTCGAAGGTACATGAGGACCTTTTTGCTAAGCTGAAAGTCCTCTTTACCAAGAATAAAAGAACTAGCAGGCATGAAACCCAGAAGTCAGCAAAGTGGTATGACGGGGCATGTAGGACAGCTTTTAGGCACCTCTCCCAAGCAATTAGGTCAGGAGTACCACATTAGGTCAAAATTGCACGGTCAGAATACAAAAAAGCGCAACACATGGCAAAGAAGAATTTTGATGAAAAAAGATTGAATGATTTATTGCACGTAAGTAATGGGAAAAATTGGCGGAAATTTTGGCAAACAGTTAAATGGGGTAGTGGAGATATAGGGCCTCCACAAGTCAATAATGTGGCACCAGAACAATGGGTCTCGCACTACCAGGCCCAATTTGCTGCCACATCAGGCACCCACATACATTACCCTGAAATAGTTACTGACAACGTACTAACCTTTGGAATAGGGGAGATCGAAAGAGCTTTGGATACTGTTCCTACTGGTAGGGCCCCCAGCCCGGATTGTATCCCGGCCGAAATATTTAAACACAATAGAATGAATTGGCTCAAATATATTCATACATTATCCAATGCCCTGACCAGAGGTGCCGCTATCCCCGAATCCTGGCGTGGTGCAGAAATAATACCCATATACAAAAAAGGGGACCGCGCAAGCCCAAGTAATTATAGGCCAATAAGGCTAATCGACACAATACAAAAAATAGTGGCCAGGCTCGTGTTGAGTAGAGTTAACACATGGATAGACGACCATGAAATTCTATCCACCTTTCAAGCTGGTTTTCGCCCCCATGTAAGCACTATCGACCAAGTCTTCAGTTTATGATGATCTACTGGAGTACTGGGATTCTAGCTTGGGGAATCTTTACGCAGCATTTATAGACCTAACATCAGCAATCGATTTGGTCCCCTGGAATAAGCTATGTGACACATTAATGGAAGCAGGGCTGCCTCTTGAGCTCCTACTTATTATTATTAAACTGCATGAGTCGAACTATGCCCAGGTACGCTGGAGCCAACAGGGCGAACTAACGGATTGCTTTCCAGTAGACAAGGGGATCAGACAAGGGTGCGTTTTGGCCCCTACTCTTTTCTCCTCATTCATAAACAAGGTTGTCACATACTACACTGCCTATCCAAATGATGCTCCCACTCTTGCCGGCTCGAAAGTACCACTATTAATGTTTGCAGACGATACCTTAATTCTGTCCATAACTCAATCTGGTTTGCAACGTGCCCTTGACAGGTTTACCGTTTTCTGCAGTGACCATGAGCTAGTAGTAAATGTCGATAAGACAAAGTTCATGGTGTTACATAAACTCAAAGCAGTGAAGGGCAGAGTGGATATGAATATGGCTACCTTGGAGCAAACGGACACCTTCACATATTTGGGTGTAACTTTGGGTAAGAGGCTGAACTGGAAACCCCAGATAGATCTACTGGTCCTCAGGCATAACCAACTAGCAGGAGCCCTACTGAAAGAGCATCGACTTTCCCATACCAAACCGGTAGGGCCTGCTTTAATGATCTATAAAGGGAAAATCAGGGCATCATTAATTTATGGTGCAGAGCTTTGGGGGCTTCAAAAATCTAACTCCCTTAGTCCTAGCCCAAAATAAGTGTTTGAGATCCCTAACCGGTTTACCTGAATCGACCCCCCTTAAACCACTACTCCTAGACTTAGGATGTAATTCATTTGAGTTGGCTGCGGGTTTTAGACCCTTAGCCTACAGGAGACGATTATGGACAACACCGGAGTTATTACCATATGCAAATGCAGTGAAGCATATTAGAGAAGCAGACATGTCATCTAAAATTAAGTGGCTGCAAAAGATCAAGTGCTCACTGGCTGATATGGGGATCAGCCATTTGTGGGAAGACCTAGTAGGTAATCTGTTCTCATCGAAAAATGACTACAAAGCATTACATAGGGGCATGGTCAACCTTAAGTCCATGTCACTAGTGAGCAGTACCTCCTTAACAGGCCTTTTCATGGAACACAAGTATGAATTTAGGCCTGTAGCATCTTGGGATTTTATTGCTAGACCTTGCGACAGGAAACTATATCATCAATTTAGAGATGGTACCCTCCCTATAAAATCATTTACGTCAAAATGGCATAATGCACTTGACACCAATTGCCCTACGTGTTTAACTATGGAAGAGTCCATTGCCCACATATTGTTTATATGTCCAGCATACAAGGGGCCTCGACATATATGGCTCAAGATGATCTGTTTAAATCTCGGCACAAGATCATGCCAAATAGCGCTGTGTATCCTGAAAACAGATACACGCAAAGATGTTGCAATAGCAATGGCAAAGTTTCTGAGCTGGATGTGGGCCCTCAGTATACGCTAACATTTTTATGGGAGAATTTGAACAGACCAACATTTGGACAAACCCAAAGTGGAAAAATCACCTCAAAATGTATGTTCGTTTCATCGACGACTTATTTATACTTTGGAAAGACACACGGGAAAATTTGGAACTGGCTTTGCGACCTTGAACTCAGCTAACCCACGAATTCAACTCACTTGGACAATAGGCTCCCAAACTATAACATTCTAGGATGTTCGAATAACTCTACAAAATGATCAAATCTTAACTGACATTTTTCGAAAACCGACCGACCGTAACAATATGTTTCACTACACCAGTTTTCATCAGACATCTTTGAAAAACCATCTACCAAAATCCCAGTTACTGAGAGTTAAACGTATTACTTCAGACCCTATTTTGACAAAAACAAGAATGGATGAAATGATAGACCGCTTCAGAGAAAGTACCCTGAGGAACTACTTGAACTAGCGAAAAATTAGGTGGATAAACAGGATCGACATACCCTACTACAACAATCCAATAAGAAAAAGGAGAGTGACCGGATGGTCATAGTATCAAAATACTCCAATGTCAGTACGACGTTTAAAAATATAATACTCAAGCATTGGCCAATGTTAGAGTTGGAGACGGACTTCAAAGACATGTTTAAAGCTAGGCCGATATTTGCCCATACTAGGGGGAAAAATGTGGGTGAGATCTTAAAACAACCAGCGGAACAACTCGATATTTCAAAAGGAACTAGACCATGCAATAACTGCAATAATTGCCATAACATAATTCCGGGAAATACCTTGACACATCCAATGAAAGGATATAACATCAACCTTAAAGTCACGGCCACATGTGATTCAAACAATCTCATTTACCTTCTTAAATGTCCATGTGGAAAGGTATATATTGGAAAGACAGAACGAAAGTTAAAAACTCGCCTTAACGAACATAAATCCAATATTTGAACCAAGAACCTAAAATCATCAGTTGCGTCACATTTCTTGGAAATGAACCACAATATATCACAACTCAAGTTTATGGCATTAGAAATCGTTAAAAAAACAGAGGGAAGAGACAATAACAGGATGTTATTACAACGAGAAAATCACTGGATTTACAGACTTAATTCAATTAAGCCATTTGGCTTAAATGAACGTGTTGAGTTTTCCTGCTATTTATGCTATTTATAGTCTGTTTTTTTGACAACACATTATGTGTCAATTGTTCTGATCTGAATCCTGCATGTGGATCACAAATATGAATCATGTACTTTTAATTTAACTAAGTGGTACCCTTTTATTTTATGCAATAGCATGCCACTCTTTATTTAATCACCCATTACGTCATAGCATCACACCATTGTTTTGAATTAGTTCTCGTTATTTAATTTTCCAATGCTAGTGATTATTTGTTTAACATCAACCAATGCTATTAACTTTTATACTGAATCGCACGTTTTAATGGCATGTTTCTCTTTTAATGATAGTGTGCAGACTGCAGAGCTTTTGCCTGATCACATTGTTTTCACTGAAATAGAAGCCGTTGCTGCTTTAAAACAAGTTCAGAATGGCAAAGCCCCTGGCATGGACTGCGTCCCAGCAGATCTTTTTAAGTACGATCAAGTGCATTGGGTCCTATACATAACTACCCTAGCAAATGCAATAGCAAGAGGTACCAGCATCCCAAACTCGTGGAAAGGGGCAGAGATCCTGCCCGTGTACAAAAAAGGGGATAAAACTGATGCGGGAAACTATCGTCCCATCAGTCTTATCGACGCCTTACAAAAGGTAGTGGCCAGAATGCTACTAGGGAAAATCGAATCATGGATGACAGAAGCTGACATTTTGTCTCCAATGCAGGCTGGCTTTAGGGCAAACATTAGCACTGTAGACCAAATATTAAGATTTGTGATGATTTATTGGAAAACTGTGCTACTGGGGGGTGGCACGATATTCGCTGCATTTGTAGATCTCAAATCAGCGTTTGATTTGGTCCCCAGAGGGAAGATGTGGGCTGCTTTGAGAAGGATGGGTGTTCCATCTGCGCTACTTGAACTGACCATCAGATTGCACGAGGGGAACTTCGCTAGAGTGAGATGGGGTCGTCAGGGCCAGGTTACTGAATCCTTCCCCGTGACTCGTGGAGTGAGACAGGGCTGTGTCCTGGCCCCCACTCTCTTTATACTCTTTATTAATCAGGTGGTTAAGTTCCTGTCAGCTATCCCTACCGACGCCCCATCATTGGGTGGGACCAAATTTCCCCTTTTAATTTTCGCAGACGACACACTTATACTGGCCAAAACACAGAAGGGTCTACAGGCAGCTATAAATAAATTTGTGGACTTCTGTAACGAGAATGATTTAGAAATTAATATTAATAAGACCAAATTCATGGTGTTGACAAAGAAAAAACCATTGAGGGGCCATGTCACGATGAACGGGTCTAGCTTGGAGCAGGTTGAAGTAATGACATACCTTGGTGTAACAATGGATTACAGGCTACGCTGGAAAGAGCAAATAGCGGCGCTTAGTCTGAAATTTGCTCGTTTGTCCGGCTGTTTAGTGAAGGAGCAGCGGTGTTCTTTGACTAAAAGAGTTTTGCCCGCTCTTAAAATTTACAATGCTAAAATCAGATCAGCAATATTATATGGGGCTGATATTTGGGGTAGTGTGGATTTGGCTGTCCTTGACAGGATCCAGAACAAATTTCTCCGTAATTTAGTTAATCTTCCTTCCTCAACACCTGTATTACCACTCCTGATGGACATGGGCTTTTATTCTATAAAACATCAAGCTCAGTACAGGATGGTGGCGTTATGGAGACGCATTTGGTCTACCCCGGATCTTGCCATGTTTGCTCAAGAATTACAGGACGTTAGAAAGCAACCAGGGGCAGCTGAAATATTATGGTTTAAGTTAATCAGAAATACTCTCACTGGAATGGGCCTTCCCCTGTTATGGTCAGATCCGGGCTCCCATATCTTTCCCTCAAAGAAAGATTTTAAACTACTCTTTTGGTCCATGGTGAAAGAAGAACACGTTGCTCTCTCGGAGAAACCGAATCTGACTGGCCTGTTTCTGCTTTTCAAAGCAGTTCCTCATACTGAGACCTACTGGGATGTAATTCCTAAAACCTTAGACAGGAAACTCTACCACCAGTTTCGTCTAGGTACACTGCCACTAAGGGATTTCACTAGTGGCTGGTTGAAATCGGAGTCATCCCTCTGTCCTTGCTGTATTGGACACAAAGAAACAATAGGTCACTTTTTGTTTGTATGTACTGCTTACTATGAACCACGCCATAAGTGGTTAAAGCCCATCTGTAACAGATTAAAGACCAGGGTGAGCAAGGAAGCTTTATTTATCTTAAAAACTAACACTTCCGAATGGCTATCCATTGGACTAGCAAAATTCCTTGGATGGGCCTGGTTAATAAGGATCAAGTCAGTTCGCAGTACTCATAGTTTAATTTCAACCTGAAATACCATAGAGCATGTTAATTTATCATCTTTCGACCAGTATTGTCGTTGTGTTTATAATCAAATGTAAGGAAAAATCACTTTTTCTCAGTTGTCTTTATATGTATATTTAATTGTGGTTTTTAACTAAATTCTTTTGTCTAATTATAAATATTAATGACTATGTTATTTTGATTGTATGTAAATATTTTGTCTTTTATGAAGAAATTTCGAAAATAAAGACGTTAAAAACTGATATATGTTTATAAGGAATCCTAATATTTAATTATATTTATTTATATTGTATATTGTGATTTCCCCCATGTTGCGCAACTCACAGTGACATGCTGAGCAGCATCTAGCTGCTGTCACTGGCCGCGCATGCCACCTATGTGCGCGCTTCAACGTAAGCTGCTCTCGGTGCACTATTTCACCGCGCGCAGGGCAGCCTCATTCAAGACTGCAATGAAACGTGCGGGCACGTCCAGGTAAGCGGGCTAACTTCATTAGCTCCTGCTATGGCCTTTAAATCTCCCATTCTATACCACACTTAGAGTTTAAATTCCCTTACGCTTTCCTTATAGGATTGATTGACTGGCTTACTTCGTGGACCCTATTCATTTGGTGTCCCTCACTGGCTGATTACTCGCATAACAGCCTACGACTTCATCTACATAGGTAAGCCTTCCTATGTGGCGCTTTCAAGTCACTACCTTTAGCCTCATCATTGTATATATTTACCATAAGACCTTCATACAACTGGCTTCATTCCATGTATCTAATTATCCTTTAGATTTTAAAGACTGCAATTCAAAGAACTACACCGACATTCTTCAGCTTCCCTTACACTTGCAGGTAAGACTCCATGTCTGCACAAAATATTTCTCAAGCCCCCCAACCATAGGGGTCTCACGTCTTGGTTAAATTGTTGGATCTATATTTTATAGATATATTGGCAGCCTTCATTCAACGAGGGACACCAAAGGGAGCCACCCCCATGTTGGGTGAGTAATTGGTATTTCTACACCACCAACTTGCCCCTGGCAGTTGGAACACACTGTGATACTTTCCCTCCTTACTTTCAGGCTGTCATCCCCTTTCTCTGTCCTGAAGAAGACCCGCTATGACACTCTAATAATGCTTTGTCAGGGTCGAAACGTCAACGATAACATATGGTTCAGCCCTACCAAGTCTCTGGGTTCAAATTATTGAGCAAATGTGCTATCTACCAGAGATATTGTTTTCTTTGTCGTTCTGACCACCATTCAGTTTTCTCCTTTGATATATTTGTACATAATTTCACATTGTATATATGCACTGCACCACCATCACTGAGCACCAGTGTCACTTTAATACATGTCACTTCAATATTGTATCTCCTATTGACAGCTCTTTAAATACTTGTAAATATACATGAAAGCTTCAATTTCATAAACTAATTTTGCAAGCGTCTACTAGCCAGTGTTTGGCATTTTTGTGTTCCAACACCATTGAATATGCGTGCTATTATCCAAATGAAGTAATTGCTACTATTTTCTGATTTATTATGTATTTAGAAAACATTCTTTGATTTATTTAATTATTTGTTAAGCAATTGTATTCTCCCAGATAGAACCATTTTAGCTTCAGTTTCAGGGAGGTCATGTGATGGAGTGTCCTCAAGTCCATAAGTGCACCATCACCTTCCTCATACTGGCAGATTCAGAAGTCCCTCCCTCTAGGCAGTAAGTTAGACAGCAGTCGGACAGTTCGCAACAGGAAGGACTGCCTTGCAGGAGGAAACGCACCACACCCAGAAAGTAGTAAGAGGATGACGAATGCCATAGGAGAAAGAAAGAGATGGCCCAGGAATGGTGAGAGACTATAGAAGCAGACAACAAAACCTGTAAGAGCAAACTTACACAGACTACAGTGGGAAGCGAGAAAGTGCAGACTAAAGTGCCGGCATAAGACATCAAGTGCAATGGAAAAGATGCCACCACAATAGAGACACTTAAGAAAGCATCTGTGACACAACCATATGGACCCAGGTTTAAGGGACCGCCTGAGCTATGCTGTCTCCCATCTGACCAGGAGGTCAGGCTGTGGTGTTAGTCAAGGGGTGGAGATTTGGTGGAGTTCAGTAGAAGAACAGTAGGGTGGCCGCTTTGAGAGAAGTAGAGGAAAGGAGGTCAAACATGGGTTTCTACCTCCCTCTTGCCACGCCCGTCTTCCCGAATGCTCACCTGTTAGGACGCAGCCTTGTAGGGTATCCCGTATTTCCTTACCACAGGATACTAAATGGTATCAAGTGAAAACTGGAAAGGTTTGGAAAACTGCTGCTGTTCTTTTAAAGAATAGCATACCATCAGGTGAGCCAGATGTCTTTTTTGAAAACAAAAGATCATAGTAGAACGGAGGTTAATTCCATTAGCCATTTCTCTGGGGAGGAGGGAGGTTTAAGATCATAATGAAGATGCCCCTGGAGGAAAACTAGGATTGAAGGTAAGTAACTATTCCCTTTTCCCCAGGGGATTTCATTATTAATCATAAGCACTGAATAGAAATTGGAGGTGGGCCATACCCAAAAGGCCTCTGTCCCCAGATTTAAAAAAATCTAGAATTGGTGGCAGCGCTTTCAGTAATCTGAACCCTAAAATCTGGAACTCATTACCTGTGATACTTCGGCTAACCCAATCAGAATTGATCTTCAGGAAGAACTTGAAAACCTGTTTTTTTGGCTACAGTTCTGCCCATTCTGTCTTGGTCTTTTCCGTTCAGCACCCTAGCATTGGGACACTTCACTAGAAGTAGCCATGCACTCCACAAATGGTATTAATATTATTAACATTATTAATAGATTATCAAGTCTAATAAATGCAGAGAAATAGGCAAAGAAAACGACCAGCAGTATACTAAATAAATAGATGTCTAAAAGAAGTTTGGCCCACCTGCATATCTGCTATGGAATGTGTGCTGAGACAATGGTGTTTCGTAATAGGATGTACAGCCCTCCAGGTAGCAGCTTTTCTGAGTAATGCTGTACAAGTTAATATCTCTTGCTGAATGGGCTTGGCCCTACCAGGCAAAGATTTTTTTGTGCTGTTATAACAAAGCAAAATACAAGAACAATGCACCATGACTGTTTTGATGTGGCTAATCCAGTACAAATGGGTCCATACTTTACAAGTAGGTGGTCAGTCTGCATTAAGGCTTTGGATTTATCAAGATTACAATTTAGAACTTTCTAAATGTCCAGAGAATATAAAGCCCTTTCAAGTGCAGAAGAGAAGCTCTGGAAGAAAGTTGGAAGGGACACCCTGGACACCATTAAAGTCAAATTGTTAAATCGCACACTCCGTAATGATCAAATTGTACCTGTATGTAGTCTTTTTCATATATTTATGGGCGTGCATTGAGGTGTCGTCCCCTAAACCCGGGCGTGTCAAATAGTTGCAGTTGTACCTCCCCACTGTTTGAACATCCTTCACTCGTTCTAACGTTTAGTCACCATTATTTTGACTTCACCCGTCTTGGACTAAACACCATTCTCTCACTCTTCACCACTTTTTCCCACTCTTTTTACCATATGGTTAATTATGACAATCCGGAGATTTAGGCGTTCCATTTTCGTCTTCTTGTTTCTTTAAGAATTCATCCCCTGAAGAAGGGCGGTTTGACTGCCCCAAATGCATTGGGGCTATTATGAATGTATTTAAAACCGCAATCACCTATGGACTTGTGAATAAAACCTAATGACCTCATTAAAGTAATGAGCATAAAGCTCTTTGCAAAATACATTAAAAAGAGGTATTGATTGCAACGTTGGATCTTTTTGGTATATTTGAGCAAAAATATAATCTTGATTCACAGCAGTGCGTATTGAGGGACACTTCCCAGTGGGGAGGTGCAACTGCAACTAACATTAAAGTCAGACATGACTTTGGGGCGGAAACATTGTATGGGTCTTAATAACAACTGTATTGTTGTGGAAAACCGTACATAGTTTTTAACTACATAGAGCCTGTACTTCACTAACCCTATGGGCGGAAGTTATGGCAACTAGAAAAGCTGCCTTCCAACGAACAGTTTTAAAAGCTGCCTTATGAAGGGCTCGAATAGTGGACACATTAACATAGAAAGGACCACATTAAGCTTTTATAGAGAAGGTTTTCATAAGGGAAGGAAATCTTTATTAATTTCTTCTAATAAGTGTTTTACCCCTGGGAGTTAGAAAAAGAGGTTTGTGAAGTACCTTTTCTATAGACAGTTGGAGCTGCTAGATACACTTTTATTGAAGAAAAATGAAGCAAAACTTAGCCAAATCAAGAACATATGAGGGTATATCTTGTCATGTGCGGGACATACACCAAATGCAGGGCCTCTTCCATTTGAAAGAGTAATACGTTCTACGGAAGACTTCCATATTCCAATAGTTTAGCAGCCAAGCTGGCAAGTTCAATGATGGAAGGCTTACTGGCAGGATCTGGCCACTGAACTTCAACAGAAGATGCGGTCTGCACAGCAGTTTCTTGTGTGATTGTTCCGGTAGATATAGGAGATCAGTATACCAACACTGCCAAGACCAGGAGCAATGAGAACTATCCTTGCTCGGTCTCTTGGTAGTTTGATGATTACTGATGGAATCAGTGGGGTAGGAGGAAATGCGTACAGAAACTTCTTCAACCAACTGAACAAAAGAGAGTTCCCTGGAGTAACTGGATGCATAACTTGGGCTTTTCATGTTTTCTGCACTTTTGAATAAGTTTTAACTTTTGAAATACCCATATAGGGGTATGGTATTAGTATAGCGCAAACCTAGCCAAAAAGGCAGCAGGACGCTGAACGCGGTTTGCAAAACAAATTGTGCAGTGCTGTGTTGCTTAATTCCCCATTTATGATTCTCTTGAATTACTGATCTTTTCTGTGAATCCCTGTTTATTACATTTTCCTTCACCAAGCACTTACAATACAGTCAAGTCCCATGCAGATCATCCCATATCACAGGGCACGTAGGTATGCCACTTACATTGTAAGGATTGACCATAGTACGGTTCATTTGAAAGGAAAATACAACACATAATCTGAACTAACCTTTCCCAACAGTAGTCTCTCCCCCACCATACCCCAGAGGTGGAAAACAACCCATACTCAAATTTAGTTGGCCGTTTGCAACTCTTCTGCCCTATTAGCCCATCACCACTGAGCTCTAATGGGGGAACATTACTTAGCATACTCGCTTCCATTTGGCCTCAAAATACAGGTATGCTCGTTCATGTTACTAATGAACCTTTTGAGTGATAAAACAGACCAAATTCTGTGATACCACAAAATAAACCAGTGGGGTGTCCTTTTCTTCGAGTTGAATGGTATGGTTAATTTTGCTTCACCCAGATACTGCAAAACCATATGCCATTTTAACTTAGCCATCGCTTTAAGAGTGTCCTGCTTCGGGCACAGAACACTTACCTCTGGGGAACTCAGTACTAAGCATCCCAACATCTCAGGGAGTGCGGTGGACACTAACTCTCAAAAAGGATGTATCCTTGGACATTGCCACTAAATATGTAACAAGTTTCCTATGGTATTACAACCCTTCCAACATCTAGGGTTTGTAGTAGAGAACATCTAGTGAAGAAGAGGGGGAGTAATCCAACCCATACCATAATTTGTAAAGGACCTCTCTACCTGCTGTGGATGTAGAAGGTGATTATATGTTGCTACCAAGCCTCTCCCACTGCTTTTTTTGGGACCTGCCTATCCAGTATGCATTTCTGTCTCCATTATTGCAGTTACTTGTGCAATTAAGACCTGATAAACATTTAAGATACTGTCTCTGGTGCCTATAAGTTTGGGGAAGAGTATCTCAAGAGGCGTCTTTTCTCTAGTGGCTGACTGCCGGCTGAGTAGATGCGTGATCCAATGTCCGATTTGTGCATATTGTAGGCACTCCTTTGTAGTGAGGCGATATTCGAAATAACATTGTCAAAAAGGTCTAGAAGTGGTAGTGCAACAAATTTTAGATGATATTCTACATTCCCCAGTCGTCCATAGATTGACTGTTTCTCTTATGTTGGTGTGAATTCTCCATTAAAGTTAATTGGGGGTGTAGGGAGAGGAATACATCGCGAGACCACAGATTTCCACAAATCAGTCGCAGACCTCTAAGGGATACTGAATGGTGCACTCAAGTAGGCATCAGATGGCTGTATTTTTTCCAGAGCAAAATTGGTCTCATAAGGGTCTACTCACTATAGTGTGGTCTATAAGGATCCAATTCTTTTCAGATTCTGCTTTGGACCATTTCACAGTGATACTCAATTGGGTCGCAGCATAACCCTGAGGTAAACTAGGCAGTGAAAGCCCACCATGGTCTTTAGCCTGGATGAGAAGCTTATGAGGGAGTCTGAGACTTTGACGAGTTAGAAACCGAGTTAAAAACCTTTGGATATTGATTAGGTAAGGTCTTTCTACTCAAACTGGGAGGGCCAGAAACAAATATAAAAGCCTCTAGTGGAACATTCATTTTGATAGTGCTGGTTATTCCTATCCAGGAAATCATCAGTTCCTTTCAGGCCTATAAGTCCTGTTTGGTGACGGCTATTAGGGAGGGGTAACTGGTGTGAAAGAGATCTTTGAGGGAACGAGTAATCTTGACCTTTAGATATTTTAAGTATTTCTTTGCCCATTGGAATGGAAGCGACTGTTATATGACTTTAACCTCATCTCCAGGAAGGGTTAGATTTAGAGCCACTGACTTCTCATAGTTAATCTTATAGCCTGAGACTAATTTGAAAGATTTAAGAAGATCGAGCACTACCAGGAAGGACAGGAGTGGGCATCACAGTGTAAAGAGTACATCATCAGCATACAGAGTAATTTTGTATTCTCAAGAGAAGAGTTTAATGTCCCTGATGAGGTCAGATTGTTGAATGTGACAAGCAAAGGTTTCTATAAAAAGGACAAACAGGAGTGAGGTGAGCGTGTAGTGCTGTCTTGTGCCACTCTGCAATTCAAATATGTCAGATTTAAGGCGGTTACGGGCAATTCTCGCTCTGGGGTTGGAGCAACTAGAAAAAACACACATACTTAAAAAATGTGGTCCAAACACCATTCACTTAGGAATTAGTTGCAGGAAGAACCACACTATCTGGACAAATGCCTTTTCTGTGTCTACATGTCCACAACAGGAGGAATGTGGGTATATCCGTGAGGGAAGCTTTTGAGAACATGTGCATCACTGCTCTACTATTGTCATGTGTTTATTGTCCGTGTACAAAACCACTCTAATCTTAGAGAATCAAAGAAGGTACAACCTCATTGTGATGAGAGGCCGAGATTCTAGTGTTAAGCTTGGTGTCTTTATCAAGAAGTGCTATAGGGCGGTATGAGGGGCAGTGTCTATTATACTTACCCGGTTTGAGGGCCTCGTTCTTCGTGGGTGTTACAGCCTCCCTACTTTCACAACAATTAAAAAAGGTGAGTCCATTTTTCTGCCAATTGTACCACAAAAGTTTTGTAAAACAAGGCCTAAATCCATTTGTGTCAGGAGCGTTATTTAGTTTCACGTTTTTAATTGCTGACTTACCTCCTTCAACCTAAATGGCTTTATTCAAAATGTCCCCCTGGGTGTGGGCCACATGGGGGAGTCAGGTGGTTTTTAGGTAATCTTGTTGTTCTGACTTGGAACTAATTCTAATAAAACTCTAGTCAATTGAGTGCCTACCTGGTCTCCTGTGACGTATGCCCACTTTTTCAAGCGAAGCAGGGATAGTTCAGCTTAATTAGAGTAGTGGATGCAGAGCAGACTCCTAGGAGCAATGTGTTTGCATGTGATTTGTGAAGACCATGTGCTTTCTCCGGTTTGTGAGGGTTAGCTGCAATAGCTATATATCTGATGTGGCTCACTCCTTAAAATGCATCCCACTCTCCTCCAGGTAGAACATCCCCATTCCAGGAATAGTAGTAATTTATCTACCCATTCATTTCCTTCAGTGTAATTGGACCTCTCAGCAATGAAGGCTGAATCCACAGTGACTGGAGCATGGTCCTATACAGCAACTGCGCCAATGTCTGCACTAAAACTTTAGCTAGAAGAGCACTGCTAACCATGAAATGGTCTATGCTGAGCGTGTGTGATGAACGTGTGAGTAGTATGTATATTCAGTGGCTATTTTATGTACTGCTCGCCACGCATCCCTCGGTAATTAAGTGCTTTTTTCAATTTCTTCAAATATGCTCAAATGAATCCCAGCATCCTGACCTTCTTATCCCTTTCCAGGTCCCAAATGTCAATAAAGTGCCCATAAGAACTATACAACCCCTCCAGCACCTCCAAAAATTGTAATAGAAATATTTCCCGGGTTGTGTTGGGTGCATATATTCTGTAGCAAAGGTAATCTGGTGGTGTGCAAGGTGCCCACTAGAATTAAGTAAAATCCCTTCTTATCTGGTTTGTTATCAGAGATTCTCAATGAAAAACTGCTTATATGGAAAATGGCTACTCTCAGTTGTTTGGTAGCAGCTTAGGGGTGAAATGCGGTTGAATATGTACTGTGCTTCAACTTACCCTGATCTTTCTTTAGTGAGTCTCCTGCAAACACAGGACATTGGGCCATCAGTTTTTGAGATCTTTCTATATTGTCCCTCTCTTGTTTAGGTTATTCAGGCCGTGGACATTTTGTGAAGAGATAATAATCATAAAGTTGCTATATAATGGGTAAACATTTCCAAGTGAATAAATGCAAGGATAGCGTGGTATCTCCTCTAGTTCTCTAAATGTGTATGGGCTGTTCTCTACACTAACTTCACTTGAAAACTCCCAAAGTAAAAACCTGAAATAGAATCAGAAGAATACTATTCTTTCCAAACTTGAAGGCACAGAGTCCAATTGGGGCCCAGAGTCACCTGGAATCCTGGAGCAAGGAATCTCCTGCACTCCAACTGATACAGTCCCAGACCAACGATTGCTCCTGCACTCGTACAAGTATCAAAGCTAAAGTGAGAAAACTGCCCCCGCCCAACTGGGATCTGCATGTGTGTCAACTGTAGCTTCTGCATCCTGTCTCTCCTGCCCTTGCCACACTACCTCCCCTTTCTCAACCCAAACATTTAGCCATAGTCTAAAATATAAAGAAGGGGGTGGACGGAGAAGGTAGAGAAAGATGAACCAGGAACCTGGAATCTCCCTCCTTTTGTGTCAGCATGCCCCTCGATATTCAAAGATTCATCAACATTCTTGAACCTCTGAGCCACTCAGAGAGGCGGCACAGCTGCTCAGGCAGCTACACTCTTTCATGAACACCTACTAGGCCGTCAGGCTCATGTCTTCTTTACCCGCTGTGCTTTTGGTATTCACTGCCTAAAAAGAGAGGTCCCAGAACTGTGCAGCCTGCAATTTCTCTGTGTTGTGGAATAGCTTCCACTCCCGATATTGTCAGATCAAAATACAGTCCCTCGTTCCGCCTCTACATGATGGTCGAGGAAGAGCCTACCATTTCGAGGGGTCGCTCTGTGGCTATCCAACACAATTTCTGTGCAGTCTTAGAAGGGGAATCCCTTTCGCACAGCTACCACTGCTCTTCACCTACCCAGAATGCAAAGGGAACCTGTGTCACACCAGCAGGTGCCTTCTGTGAGAGGTCCACTGTCATGCTCTCTGTCCACTCTAGCGCCGTGAGGGCACAGGTCCGCATCCATGGCTCGCCCAGGTCTTCTGCAAGTCACGAGGGCCCCAGTAATCTCCCCCACATGCACAGCTGCTCCTGTCACATAATTTGGCTCAGGGAATATTTTCGAGTCCTAGTCCCGCTCCCACTCCAGCACCTCCACGTGTATATGCTGTCTACTATGCAGGCATGCCCACAGAGGCCCCGGTGGCACCCACTGCATGTCTGGGGATCCAAAAAGTTCCTCAGTGATGCAGGGCCTGGTCACGGTGTTGGCAATCCCAAATCCAGCCATAGTCCGGTATCGAAACGAATCCTCTGATTTCCAGGCTACAATGTGCTGTCCCTCCCGCATGGAAGCAGGCCAACTGAGACCTCCAAATGTCTCACACTGCTGCTCTGTGGCTCAACAGGTGTCTCCACAGGGAACCAGTGAGCAGGGTGTGAGGAGTCGCCAGCAGAGCCTCCACCAAGCCCTGGCAGTTTCTTTGACTAGGCTGTGGCCAACAGAGCTCTTCCCTCACAGCCAAGTCCACCACAGCCTCATCTGTTCTCCATGGCCCTGAGCCAAAGTACCAGCCCCTCTGGGTGCACCTCACTACAAGGATAGCTTCAGCGGAAGGGCCAGCCTTTCCTCAATAAACAAGCAAGAAGTAGAGCACATCTTGCTACTCTGATATCTTGACCATGGACCCCTCTAGAACTGCTCTTTGAGAGAGTCTGTTTCTACATCACCAGGTAGATGGACTATTGTGATATGCACATTCCATGCAATCAATCATTTTCAAATTCTCTGAGCTTCAGGACAGAGCTCTGGATATTGTGTCTCTCTGCTTGCTTATGTAATATATCATTGAACTATTCATTCGAACAAGCAGAGATGTTGTCTAGAAGCTAGATAACAAAGGCCTGAGGTAGAGATAAACTGCCTTCAGGTCCACAAGATTGATGTTGTTAGTCTTCTCTTTTTCTGACCACATTCCTTACAGTTGAAGCAGATTCATGTGGGCTTGCCAGCCTAATGGGGAAGTAACCGTCACAATAGTTTGGCACAACATTTCCAGTTCAAAAGGAGCACATTTTAGGAGATTTGTTGATTGATACCATCAAGGAAGAGAGTTACCTGAAGCTTGAAAAGGAGAAAAATTGCCTTTCTTTCCAGTGTCTTTCTTTTCACTGGTTTTCTAGACAAGGCTGCAACGATCAAATCTGTAACCGGGTGTCTGGTGACAGAACCAAGGCAGGGTGTCAGTCAGCTCATAAGTGATTAAAGTGGTGGGCAGTCAGATGCCTTACCTCTAGATGCTACTGATAACTTAGATGTATGGAAGGGAGCTTCTCCTACAAAGGTCATACTCTTGCCATTGAGTGTCTAGGAACACTCCTAGGTAATGGATGGACTGAACTGGGATTACTCTAGGCTTGGAGTTATTTACTATGAGACCAATCTGCCGAAGGACAGAGACTACTGTTTTGAAGTGATGCTGAGCCTCCTCATTAAGATTCTGTTATTCACCAGTCTTTCAAATATGGATGCATGAAAATTGTTATCTTCCTGGAGTACTGCCAGGGACTTTGAAAATGTTCACAGAGCTGGCATGAGACCGAAAGTGAGAGACTCTGTACTGAAAGTGCATACTGTTCACCATGTATCTTGGACATTTTCAAAATTTCTGCATGATGGGATGTGAAAGTAGGCATCTTCAAGATCTATGGCACACCGCCAATCCCCTGAATGATGTTTGGGGTGTGTAGGAGGCTGGCTTAGTATATGGTGCACACTTATTTAAGTGAGGCACCTTGCACTAATCCAGGCAACCCTTATTTGATTTTGTTGGTCTTTGATAACCATGGAAAGCTCTCAAAGTGGTAGCTGTGGGGAGCAGCCTACAGGCTTATCTTGAAGGAGTGTTAAGCAGCTTGTTTTACCAGTTTAATCATATAGTGTGGGTTAAATGAAAAAGAACCACACAGTGTTAAATGAAAAAGAACCACACAGTGTTTGTACAAAAATAATTATATTTATTACACTCACTAACACATTGGTATATCTCCTACCCAGAGTGTCAACACAATACACAAGAATACTTCAAATGCAACAGGTAAGCAGCACAAAATATAGTGGTCTCCAGGGGGAGACCATCCCATATACTAAGAAAGGGGAATGCAAACTGCCAAGGAGGACAGGACTTGTAACCAGAAAACCCAGAGGAGCCAGTGGCACAAGGAACCATCCAAGGTAAGTACCCAGGAACCCCACGGAGACTGTGTACAGAGTGGAAGCACAGCCATGTGACCAATGGAAGTCAATGGAGAAGTCGTGGTTGCAGTTTTGCCAAAGAAGAACCCTTACCAGAGGACCCTGGAGAATTCCCTTGGAGAAGGAAGGCTGGAGAGCCACCCCACAAGTGGATGCCCCTGGAACCAGGTTACCTACACCAGGGAAGCCAGGTGCATAGGGGTGAAGAGAAGACGGAAACCTATGTAGATGACAATGGAAGACTTGGAAGAAATTGCCCCTGGAGAAGAAGGTGAAGACGTACAGTGGAATCAAAGGGTGGAATCCAAGCGTGGATTCCGGTAGTGAAGAACCTGCAAGCAGAGGAGACAGAGTCTATGCCACTAGGAAGTGACCAGGGGGCACGAAGACACAATGCCCAGCGATGTCGGGTATGTTCAGAAGAGTCGACGGTGATCTTGTCACTGCAGCTGTGAGGACCAGGCGATACAGAGGAAGACCAGGAGCTGTGCATGAGCAGTCCCATGTCGGATGTCGGTGACTAGGTGGTCGGTATCTGGCGGGGCCACCAACAAGCCTTTGTAGCAGCAACTGGCGTGGAGAATAAAGAAGGAGCAACATTGGGATCAGTAAGGTCCAAGGGACTCACAAACAGCAGGAGAGACAGAGCAGGCCTGAGCAAGCAGTGTAGTCCACTGAAGCAGAAGGCGCCCTCAGGAAGACCCAGAGGCCAGAGGCACAGAAGTTGTGAGAGGACCTCAAGCAGCTCACCAAGAATGAATGCCCACATAGCAGAAGATGCGTTGAGGACGCGGAGCTTGGCGGGAAGAGATGCTGGAGGTTGGAGCGTCTTGTAGCCTGAAGATCTCTGGAATGCAGAGCCAACAAGCTGTGGCAATGGAAAGTTGATGCGGTGCATAGGGGTTTGGTCCCAGAGGTTCAGACGAAAGATACTGGCCCACAAATTGCAGAGAGGACAGGCCAGGCCTCGAGGAAGTTGCAGAACCACAACCTGTGATGCTGGGCCTCGGGAAGTCCTTAAAACAACAGGAGCAGCATACCGGTCAGCTTTGCTGTGGTGCCTTTAGATGCAGGGGAGTGACTCATTCACGCCAATGGAGATTACTTCGGGTGTCCTTGATGCCCACACGTCTGTTGAAAAACCTGGAAGAAGCACAGGCCCAGATGACGAGGAAGACTTGAAGGACAGTGAGACCAGGAGCAGCAGGAGTCTTTCGTGATGCAGTCTCTATTCTAGTCAAAGTACAACGAAGTCCAAGTGCCCAGACGGTCGAAGAGTGACGGGTTTCAGACTTGAGTCTTGTCCCACAACAAATCTAAAGACCCACCCACAGGTAAGCCCTTAAGTACATTAAGGAAAGGGTTGGAACAACTCGGGGGGCTGTCCCAGAGGAGGGGCTGGAGAGAGGAGAGGATACTCGCATGTCCTTTGTACAGTTTCACGCCACAGTGGGAGTCAAGGGCTCCCTGGACTGTCTAAAACTGGAGTATGCAAGGCGGGGACCAAATGTGCCCTTCAAAACAGTCTGTGGGCGCTGAAAAGAGCCCAGACCCCATCCCAATACACGAAGTCCTGTCTGTGAGATGATCACACCGCCCTGTGAGAAGAAACTTATTGCTATACCTTCCCTGCTCAAGCTCAGCTCATCAGCAGGAGGGCAGAATCGTGTCTGGGGTTGGCAGCAGCACTAGCTTGCTGGCTGACCCTGAAAGGTTGTTACTGGGAGTACAGGGGTACTGTAGGGAGCCCCCACTACATGGGATCATAATTACAACACTGGAATTGACTTTGGGGTATGATTCTAACATGTTTGATACCAAACATGACTGGGTTCGGTGCAGCCACTATATAGTTAGACATCTTGTAAAGACTGATGTCCACTATAGGTATTAAAATGGCTGACTGCACTTACAAAGACTGGAAAATCGACTCTGGTGTTTGTATGGGTGTCTTGCTCATGCAGAAGCACCTTCACACTCATAACCAAGCACCCTGCCCTCAGGACTGAAGATCCTACCATAGGGGTGACTTATAGGTTTTAAGTGACAAGACCTCAGATATATGGAAACGTACATCTGTTGTGAGAGGTGCCAGCACCAACTCACAAAGGCTGCAATGGCAAGTCTGTAGTCACACTTTAAGTGGATTACCATGGGTGTCACAATACTTGCTGCAGCCCATGAAAGACCCCTGGTGTACCTATGTCCTGGGTACCTTAGTACCATATACTAGGGACTTACAAGAATACACAAGTGACCAATCGTTGATGTACAAAAACACTTACCATGGCCAATTTAGGGAGACAGGACAGTGACTGGTGTCCTAATTTGCAGGATCCCAGTCAGACTAGGTTAAAAACATACCAACACCAAGCAAAAAGTGTGGGTAACCATAAAAGCAGATCCTATTTTCCTACAGGGTGGATTTGATAAAGTGTCAACATGTGAAACTTCTCTTGCTTTAGATTTCAGGATGAGAACATGAAAATATTACTGCGTTGGTCCCTTTTTGGGAATGAGAGACCAGTTCCACTGTCTTTGGGGGACTTAATGCAGGGGAAGATAAAACCCCAGATAATAGATATTTTCCATAATATTCAGGACCCATTATATTTTGTTATTTTCTTGCATATGTCCAGATAATTGCTGATTCTTACCCCTGCCCTTGGAGTGTTAAAATAGAAGAGGGGGAAGGTTGGGAATCACTGCTTGGAGGGCTTTCTTGCAGCAGGCATAGCTTGATGGTGGACGCCTCGCTCCGTTGCAGATTTCCAAGGCTGAGAGAACTTCTGTTGTTTTGTTTTTTAACTTCTTTAAATAATTTTTTCCTTTAATACAGCGAGGAGGCATTACAGTGCAAACTTGGAACATTTTCAGTGCAATTGCATGTACAGTTTTGCTGATAATTACAGTAATACAAAACCAGCTTTAGAACTTCTGTTATTGGTGTATTACTAGTACTGTTGCGGCGAATGATGGGCTTGTACCATCTTCCGGGGTAACCCTAGCATAGGGCTTGCATTGGTGTTTTCTGAACTCTTACGTTTTTTTTATGGACCACATCTTTAGGAGTCTCCAATTCAAAGTACATGCACTGCACTTCATGGCTGCAAGGGCTACAAACGGAATGGTTCTAGAGGACTGCAGCTTTAAAATTATCTGATGTGCATCTTGTTTCAAGTCAAGAAGGCTTCCCAGAGAAATGTCGTAATGCCAGAGTATAGTTACTGTCTTCATGGCACTAGCTGATGAGCCCATAACCTTTTTCCTTCTGCCCTCATTTTCTTACTTTCCTCCTCAGGAGTCACTGCTGTGGCTGGAGAAGTGGGAGCACCAGAAATTAGCATGGAATTCAGAAGCAGATCTGCCTGCAGGAGTAGAACAAGCCTTTGCAATGCAATAGGTCTCGCATTTACACGAGTTTAAGCTATCGGCATTGTAAATGGCAATGCCTTTTATTTATATTTTAAAAACGAAAACAAAAATAAAAGACATTGTTATTTGTAATGTCAATAGCTGAAAACCGCGTAAATGCGAGACCTATTGAATTGCAAATCCTTGTTAGATTAGTGAGTAGAAATGCTCCCTTTCAGCCCGCATGGCAAATTAATTAAGTAAATAAGCTTGGCGCTAAAGTGAAAGTGGACAGCGCTGCACAAAAAAAAAAAAAAATAGTGCTTCCCGACCTATGAAGGAGACTGCGTAACGCCACAAGTAAAAGATTCAGTCCTCATGGGAGGTGATAAATGGCGACAGGTCGATAACAAGGAGATACTAACAAGCCTCATTATCAATCAGAAACCAGAATTTACCAAGGACAATGACACCAGCCAATCAAAAATATGAGCGGAGAGAAGGCGAGGCTTTCACAGCATACTAGACTACTGCATGCCTCGCAGAGCGAGCAGCGCATGGGGGCTGTCGCTAGTTTCGACCTAAAGAAAGGGGGGGGGGGCTTTTGGAGGTCAGCATTTTTTCTGCAAGCGTGCTGGAGAAGACTTTTCTGAAACTTGAGGCAGGATCAGCTCCATAACACGTTGTAACAGACCTGGAACCAAGGAGAGTAAAGGGCTTGCAGGTGAACGGTGGGATCACTGAAGTCTTTGGATAAGATGCTGATATGGGTTTATTTTTGCAGCACTTCTTACCAAGACTTCATCGAATGCTGTGACATTGTCTATAGAAGAAACCATTGCATGTGGTGAATTAGACATGATTGTAGAATACTATCTCACTGAAGAGAACAAAGAATGAAACCAATATGCAGTAGATCAGGAACAATAAATTGATCTAGAACATCGACTAGATCTTGAACAGCATGATCTTGAATTCTGAAGAAAGGAGTGCTGTTTTGAGGCTTTTGAACTGTAATGTCTCCTACAGTGAGAACTTCTAGAGCACCTCCCTCAGAATTCTGGAAGAGCTAGGACATTAATAAGGGAGCCTCAGTATATGAAGTGGGTGGCTAGGATCGCAAGACAGGCTGAGGAACCACAAGAGTTGCAAGCGAGATAGGCTGAGGCACCACCGGAGGTGTAGGCAACACTGGTGCAGAAGGGGGGAGAACTGGAGAGACTTTCTGCTCAGATGGAGATCTGAGAATTGAAGCAGATGAATGGGTTAATTCTGGTAAGACTGCTTGGGAAGGCAAATATGTTCTGGAGTAGTCTGAATCTGGTATGCATGATAGAGTTTCTTCATCTTGCAAACTCATTTTACAGACAAATAGTAAGACCTGCTTGGTAATGTTTCCATCAACATTGATGGTGACTCCAAACTCAACTTTTCTGCCGCCCTCTACATCGATCCAGCCCTTGACATTGAGCATGTCATCACTCATTGTATCTTCAAAGTTATGGATCTCAACACCAAATGGGTGCATCAGCAATTTTTCTTCTGGGATCATCCTTTAGCTCTCTTTTGCAAAGGGTCCCCAGAAACAGAGAAAGGAGGGAGGGAGCACCCTCTACAAGAGCCTAGCATAATCCAGATTATAATTTTTTTTAATTTCCAAAAACCTTTATTGTATATAAAGCACGATACATCAATGCAATTAATTTGGGCACCTTCTTACCAAGTAGTCATACAAACTGGTAGCATCTTCTCGTGCATGGCATCTTACATTGTTCAATAGGAGCTCAAATAGAGAACAGAAACATTTCCCTTCCCTCCCTCCCTCCAAACATTACGCACATTATACCGAGGTAGGTGACAAATCCAAAGTCAGCAGCAACCATAATACCTGTGACCAAGTCTCTGAGGCGTGTACTACAAGTCTGGCAATCTACGGGCACCGCCTTGTGTTATCTGTGGGGTCTTACTCCGCATCGTGCACGAGCAATCGTGTCATTGCAAACCCTATGCCTCCTAACATTGTGGACACCACTCCAAAGGCTATTGCACAAGCCAGTATCTGACGGTTAATGATAATGCATTAGTTCTACCCAAGATGCAGCATTAGGCAGCAGGCTGGGACACTCCTCCGTCCACAATATCCGGCCCCTCCGGCCCGACTTCCTCATTTGCCTGCTGCCGAAGGAGGTAGGATGTTAATGGCCCCCAAAGGTATTTCAGCCGTGACCTCAGAGGCAGCAGCTCCGCATATGCCTGTAGTTGTTCTTGCCACGTGGCCATGGTCAAAATCCAGCATTTAAACTTGGGGGCACGCCCCCGTCCCCACCTGCATGCCACCAATCGTTTAGCCAGTAGTAAAAACATCGGCAAGAACTTTTTATGTACAGTGACTACGGATTGTGTCAATCCTAGCAGCGCTTTCAGTGGGCAGGGAGTTATAGCTACACCTAACATGTCAGAAATTCCCGCAAAAACCATCGACCAATATTCAGCAACCTTAGGGCAAGTCCAAGCTATGTGAATAAAATCAGCCCCGGCCGCCCCGCAGCGCAGGCAACAGTCTGTCTCACGCAAGTGAAACTTATGTAATTTAACAGGGGTGTGGTATAGACGGTGCAGAAATTTGTAGTGTATAAGACGTAGCCGATTGTACCTGTAATTGCGTTAGTTTGTGTGCAGCTAGTGTCCCATTGCTCATCTGTCAGTGGTGTGTCTAGGTCCCTGTCCCATTCTAGCCGAGCCCGCAGTGGGGTTGTCCTTGGTGTGTTCCGTATATGTTTATAAAGTAGTGATATGACATGACGCGGGGCGTCAGTTTGCAGTATGGCATGTAGAGGCGCGAAGATTTCAGGCTCCTCCGGAAATGAGGGGGCAATAGCTCGGACGCCCTGCCGGAGGCGGGTATGTAAGAAGGTATCCATTATTGAGGGTATTCGTTCCCCAAAAAATGGTTCTATGGTGCAAAATCGGCCCTGCACATAGAGGTCTCCCCACAAATGAAACTTCAGCTCTATAAGTATTTTACGACAAATCGCTTCACAGGTGACCTGCAATCGGGGATCATTTTCTAATGGCATTCTGGGCAAATATAAGAAAGAATGGGCTGTCCATGGTGTGAGCTATGCGGTGCCAGGCCGCTGCTGTGCAATCTACTGTGGACGGGTCTCGTTCCCTGGTCCCTACCTGCGTTTATATATATCCGGTCTTTACCCGTGGGGCCATATGGCCGTCTTCCACCGCCAAATGTGCCATATATGGCGGCGGGTGGAACCAATACGCGGCGATGTGTGCTTGGGCACAATCATAGTATCTCTCGAAGTTGGGAACCTCGAACCCGCCTTGATGCTATGGCAGCATGAGTGTGTCGAGGCTAAGACGCGCCTGCTTCCCACCCCAGATCAGTCTGGTTAGTTGGGTCCTCAGTGAGCGGAAGAAGAATCTCCCTGGGTTGTACGGGATATTGACAAAAAGGTATAGTAATTTCGGCAGTATCACCATCTTAGTAAGGGCAATCCGACCAGCCATTGAGAGTGGGAGACGTATCCATTTGGTGATACTGTGTTATTTTATCTGTTGCCGTTCCGCAGTTAGTGCGCATCATGGTATCTTTCTGTCTAGTGACTCGTATGCCCAGATATTTCAATTCCTTCAGTTCCCATACAAGAGGGTAGTCAAGCTGATGTGGTTGCGTGTTATCCGTTAGCGGGAAAATTGCGCACTTGGCCCAGTTAATTTGCACACCAGCAATGCCTCCAAATTTCGTGATTTCACGCAGCACTGGATTCAGGTTGTCCTGGGGCTTCTTAATGTACAACGTCATGTCATCTGCGTATAGCGAGATGAGAAGCTGTCGGGCAGGGTAAATGAGAGCGCGGTGATTGTGCCTTTGTCGGAGTTTCGCAGCCAGAGGTTCAATAGCTATCACAAAAAATGGGGGATAATGGGCATCCCTGGTGTGTACCCCTATGGATGTTAAATGGGTTGGACCTAGCTCCATTGGAAGTATCATGGCTGTTGGCTGATGATACAGTAAACGCACCCAATCTATGAAACTGAAGGGCATCCCCATATACTCCAGTGTGCCTAGCAGATAGTCCCACTCTAGTGAATCGAAGGGCTTGGTGGCATCTAGGAATACCGCCACTGCCTCGCAATGTGGATTGATGCCCTGTATTACCGCATGTAGTGTACAAAGATTATGCGAGGTTGCCCGATTCGGGACAAATCCGGCCTGATCCGGCAGGACCAAGCGCTCCATAAGGAGATTGAGGCGCGTTGCCAAAACCTTGGCCAAAATCTTGGTGTCGCAGTTTAGTAACGACAAGGGGCGGTAGGAGTCACATTGAGTGGGGGGTTTACCGGGTTTGATCAAGGAAGTTATGAGCGCCTCACGCATAGTGCTGGGGAGGCGGCCGTCTTCCAGTGCTGCATAAAATACCTTTTTTAAAATAGGGGCTAAGAGGGGAGTAAAGGTTTTATAAAAGTCGATCGGACGTCCGTCGAACCCAGGGGCCTTACCAGAGCGCATCGACATGATAGCCTCCGAGATCTCATCTAGTTCCAATTCCAAATTGAGGAATTTCTGCTGGGTGTCTCCTAGCCAAGCCAATGCCACATCCTCAAAATAGGTAGGCAGGTCGAGAGGTTCCCTTCTGTGTGAGGAGTATAATGAACTATAGTGTTCCTGAAAAATACGAAGCTGGTCTGGGAGGTTTCTGTATGTATTGCCTTGAGCATCTTGTATTTCGGTGACATAGTTGGCAAATCTGGGGGGCTTGATCGAATTTGCCAGCGCCATTCCCAGCCGATCCCCCTCCTCATAAACCCGTGCTGCGTGTTGTTTCCCTTGAAATTTGCATTCCCTATCCGCCACCGTTTCATATTCAGTCAGCTTGTCGCGCATACAGGCTTTGGCTACCCTATCGTCCGGACTCTGAGCAATGGAGCCCTCCACCTCGCGCAGTTCGGTTTCTAATGGGCGCAAGTCATTTCGCAGGGATTTCAGAATTCCACCTCCTTTGGCTATACACCAACCCCTCACCGTAACTTTAAAAGCCTCCCATACTGTTGTGATGCTAGATACAGACAAGTTGCGGTCAAAGAAATCCCGAATGTCCTGCTCCATCTCTGCCCTAAACACAGCATCCCTAAGATGAGCGGGGTTAAGCCGCCAACTCAAATAAGGGGAGCAATCGAGAGGAACTCTGAGTTCTATAATGACTGGGGAGTGGTGTGAGAACGTGCGGGTAAATGGGTCGCATGAGTCAGCCAATGAGTCATCCCGGCCGACAAAGACGTAATCTAGCCAAGCCCAGGTAGAATGTATGGTCGAGTAGTGTGTGCCTTCCCTGAGAGTGGGGTGGGCATGTCTCCAGGCGTCTATCAGGCCATTGCCATCCACTATATCGCACAGTGTTCTCTGCGTGACTGTGTAGTGTGCTGCGAGTGGCCGTGACCTGTCCATCTGAGGTCGTAATGCAGTGTTGAAGTCCCCCCTAAGATGACATATGTGATTCCCAGCATCTGGATTTTCCCCCACAATAGAAGAAGAGCATTAGGATTACCTACATTAGGGTTGTAATAGTTGGCAAACAGAACGTCATACGAGTGCAGGCGCCCCCATACCAAACAAAATCTACCCTCTGCATCAGTGTCCATACCCTTAGGCGTGAAAGCTATCCCACGCTTAATCAAAATGGTAACTCCTCTAGATTAGCTAGAGTAGGAGGAAAACGTTCGACACGTAGCCCATCTGGAAGCAAAGTGTGTAGTGTTGCTGGGTGCAAGATGCGTCTCCTGTAGGCGGGCAATGGCTATCCCATGTCTGTCTAGGTACCCTAATATCTGCCTGCGCTTCCTCGGGTCGTTCAGGCCCCGAATGTTCCATGAGGTCATCCTAATGGTCTGTAGTGCCCTCGTCTCACCCGTGGACTCCATACCAGTACTTGTCACATATCACTTGATGACTGTGTGACGGTCTCCCATCCAAATATAACAATAGGTGTGTTAAGCTAGACTTTGTGTGCGATTTAAATACTGTCAGTCCCTCGGCATACATTAATGCAATTTGCCCAGCAATACGTCCCACCACCCACACCGGCATCCCCACCTTGCCGGGCATTAAGTACCCACCCTTTGAAACAGACCTCATCTTGGAACAGAGATTTCCCACCCAAGCAAAGGGGTGGGGGGATCAGGGGTTCGCCCTGTAGGGGGAGAGGACCGCTAGGGGCATTCAACCTGCCCATTCATCTCCCTACTTTCACCCACTGGTACCACAGCTGTAAGCCGGGTATTCGGACGTGGGACGGAGATGGGTGTCCGGGCAGGGCAGTAAGTGCATATTGAAACAAGGTAAGTTAGTCTTATACATCACCAAAGCAGTTCATTTCGTCGCATCGTAGAGAGGTGGTGGGGTGCCCCACCGGGGACTTCTGTTCAAGCATGTGTCAGTCCTGATGTGAGAGCGGAGAGTGCGATCTGGAGCGGTCTCTGGTCTCAGCTTCTCTGGAAGATGCCTTTTTGTGACGCTTTAGGTATTCTTCGACCTGCTGCGGGGTGTTGAAAAAATGCTGCTTCCCACGGTGTGTGATCTTCAATTTGGCCGGATAAAGCATGGCGTAGGGAATTTCCTGGGTTTGCAGTTTCTTTTTCACTCCAGCAAATTTGTGTCTAGCTTCCTGTACCGTTGGTGTAAAGTCTGGATAAGACGCCAGTGTTGTGTTCCCGTACGGTACCTGTTGTTTTTCCCGGGCCAGACGAAGGACCGTATCTCGGTCTAGGTAATTTAAGAAACGAGCGATGATGGGCCTGGGTGATGCACCGGGTGGAGGACGGGCCGCTAAAGAGTGGTGCGCTCTTTCCACAGTGAGGTGTTCGGAAAAGGAGTCCCTGCCGAAAAGATCAGCAACCAGCTTTTCTATGAAGTCCTCCATGCGGCCTGTATTGGTTGATTCTGCAAGGCCTAAGATGCGCACGTTATTTCTGCGGGAACGAGCTTCCAAGTCCTCGTTCTTGTCTGCTATTATCTTGAGCAGCTGGTCCATCTGCGTCACTTGGCGGCCGCTAGCTGTTGCATTGTCCTCCAGATCAGAAATCCTGCTCTCCGCCTCTTTCAAGCGAGTGTCATGTTGGCTCAGTTTGGCTACCACAGTGGCCATCCTCGTATTGAGCGCATCTATTTTTAGAGTCTATTGACGTTAGGCTTGGTTTCATCCCTGGTAAGAGCGATTTCCAGTCTTCCTAAGGCGGGGCCTCAGCTCCAGGCTCCAAGTGGTCTGCAGATTGGGACCCGGGGTTTTTGCGGGACTCAAATGGAAGTTTGGATTGCCTGGTGTCGATGCGCCCCATTTTGCAGCAGGAAGTGCAGATGTCTCGGTGTAGACCTACAAAGTGCAACAGGTAGGTGATTGAGTTGTGAGGTACTGGGCGCCAAACCAAGCTCTAAGGAACACCTATTTGTGAAGACCGGGGCGGTCTAGAGGCACGTGTGGTATAATGCGTACAGGGATTGTGCTCGCTGCAGGTAACTCTCGACGCGGGCGGCGAGGTCAGGCAACTAGGTGAATAGGTGTCGCCGGGTGAGTATCTATGAGTCAGAGGTCACACCGCTGTAGAGTATGTGTGGGGGGAGCGGGGAATTCCACGTGTTCCCAGAGCGATCCTCCACAAGTCACTGGTGGGCCTCTCTGCACTCAGAAGGTCGTAGGCGTCCGGTAGTTGTGTCTCCCTGCAAAGGAGTGGATTAGGCACTAATGCCAGCAGGGCAGGGCTGGTGAAGTTATGGGGCAATGGTCACGTGTAGAACCCAGGCTCTGCGTGGCGTGTTTGTAGTGCATGTGTTATAGCCTCCGCAGGGTACTCGATTGTGATCAGCTCGGCCCGATGTGCAGTCCAGGGGGGAGACTATCAAAATGGCGGGCCAGTTAGGATGGCGGCGTCTGAGCGCTCGTCCCTCTCACCCAATGTACCTGTAATTGCCTTAATGTGGCCCCGGCTTTCCCATCGTAGTTCCAAAATCAGGGGGCACAGCACTTCCTCGGGGTGGCAGCCAGTAAGGGTCCCCTCGACCACCAGCTCTCCACCAACGGCAATGTGGGATCCGGGTGGTACACAGCAACCGCAGCTGGCGAGTGTAAGGGCACTGCCCGTGTCACAGAGACAGCTTCGCAGATCTGGGTATTGCAATGTGGCACCAGAATATCATGTTCCAAGAAGCATGTCTCCCCACTGGAGAGGGGATAGGGAGGAGGCCGCAGGCGCCGCCGCGCCCGTGCCACAATTAGCACTTGCGGCAAGTTCAGCGCTATGTTCAGCTTAGGCGTCAGTCGGGGCCCCATGCGCCACGAATCCGCAGCCGCGGAGGTCACTCTATGGCCAGATAAGTCCGCACCCCCTCGGTGGCAGTGTGTCTAGTAGCGGCCACCGCGGAATCCCAGGCCTTTGGTCCCCGGCCTCTAGTAGTGGCAGCAGCCGGACGGGAGGCTATGTGCAATTGGGCGCTAGTACGCGGTCATGTAGCAACGCAGTCAAAGTCAGGCTGTTCCTTCCAGCATGTCCACACGGCAATATCCAGGCACTCACCACCAGCAGTGCGGATGTTCAGGACAGTTCTCCGCCGGCGTTTCTCCACAGCCTGGCCCCCCCAGGCCTTCAGTCCTCGGCCTAGCGTGGAAGCAGAAGCCGGGTCGTGGGGTCGTTGGGAACGGGATGCAGCTGGTAGGCAGGTTCCGGCGCGTTTAAAGCGATCTCCACAGCAGGCAGCGTGCCATGTTTGGTATCGGCGGATTCCTCACAACCTCACGGTTCTATCGTGAGAAGGATGGCCAGGAAATATGCAGCAGGATGGTATGAAGGATATTAAACTGCTCAGAATGGTTGGAGCCTCACATAAGCGCGGCCATCTTGGTCCAGCGCCACCTAGCGCCCCTATAATCCAGACTTGTGTCTTCATCCCTGCACTTATCCTCAAGCAGTCAATGCAGCTTGATCATCTGCTGTCCTTCAAAGTCCTCTTGAATATTTTATGAAAAAACTGGGAGGAGTCTAGCTCCTATAAAGTGGAAAGACACACAATACAAATTGCAAGATGGTCAGTTTGGGATTTCTCTCTTCCACAAAAAGGGAACTTCACAAAAAACAAATTTTGTGAAAAAAATAAATATTTTTCCTGTCTGAAAACAAGAAAGATTCCAAGAGATGTGTTTGAAGGTTGGAAATGGTTTCCTAAAAGAAAGAAAACTATAAAAAGGTTGAGCTCAATGCTAAAGCATCATGTAACCAGAAGCTGGAAAAAAGAACCGATGTAACTGGCTCCAACAGGGCAAGATGGGATACTGGTAGTATGCTATTCCTTTGAAGAGAAGCAGCAGTTTGTATCATGCCTTTCAGGCTTCAGTTCCCATGAGGCTACATTTCCTCTACTTCCTTTCATTCTCCCTTTGAAAAAAGTCTATGAAAGAATTTTTGGGATACTGTTATTTATAGTACTTTTTATCTGCATTGTAGAAACATTATACATACATACACACACACACACACACACACACACACACACACACACACACACACACACACACACACTCACCCACCAGTGAGTGGGTGGGACAATTCAGTGCTCAAAGCTAATCATGAAGGTTCCCGTTATCATGGAGGAGAAAATGTGGTTTCCAGAATAAGAGGCGATATGGCAATGATCACGGGGGCAGTTCCAAGCCTGAGTAATTTATTGTGAGGGAGAATGGGAAGAAAAACAGTTTCTAAATATGGAGAACCTGGTAGGTGTATTGCAGTAGCAAGGAAATACTTGTGAACAACAGGAGGAAAGTGCTGGAATGTCAGGAGGTTAAGTGCCTCAGCAAGGCTTTGAACAAAGGTTTGGGAGATGACAGTGTGTTTGGAATCAGAAGGTTTACGGAGGAGAAACAGTGGTTTGAGCCAAATAAAGAAAGTCCTTTGATGCGAAATAGGCCAGTATGGGTAAGTATTAAATGCAGTCGGTTTTGAAAGGTTACTGAGGATATGAAAGATTTGCTATATCTCATTGAGAGAGTCTTTGCATTGTTGGGAGGCACTTGGTTATTCAACTGTGTTCTTCTTATAAGGCAAGTATGCTGTACTGCCTGTTCAATGAGAACAGGGCTGATTTTGCCATTAATGTAGGTACTTCTGCAGAAAACTTGCGATGCCTGTGGAAGGTTAGGAGTTTGGAATTCTGCATTTGTGATTTGTTTGCATTGTGGTACTGTGTTTTACACTGATAACTACTTACTTCTTAGCTTTGCAGACCTGATAAACTGGATTTAAACACCAGATTATTTATTACGTAAATTAAAGCATAACTCAAGGTAGTAGGTTCAACAGAGCAATGAGCTTTTCAGGCGCTAGATATGGGTCCCTTCAAAATTATATCAAAAGTACATTCTGAATGTGAGAACGGATGGGCAGTCCCAGTAGGGTGAGAAGGAATGGGGACAGAACATTATTGAAAAGCAAAACCTGTTTTTGTAGAAATACAAGCGAAATTGTAGAGACAGTAAAGGCACAGTTCAACACATTTTACTTGTTTTTACTGGAAGGCCCTTCTTAGCAGGTGGAAATATTTAGGAAATAAGAATTTCAGACCATATATCGTAAAAGAGTGCAATAGCCACGCAATGAAGCTTAACTATCAAAGATTGTTAGTTTAAACATTGATATTATGGTTCACTCCGAATTTTCAAATGCTGGCTCAAGTGGCCACCAAGCTCAATAAGAAGAGACAAACTAAATAGCCTGATATCATAGTTTGCAAATCTGAAAATGAGGAGTGTCATGAACTGGATGTGCAGAATCTGATGATCCCTCTGCCACAGGGCCAATACAAATTCTCCTCCTCTGAACAAAACCATGCAGCATGACACTCTGACTTACTGGGCTGGTCATATCTTTGCCCTGGCTCCCCTTGCTGTTCAGGCTGCCTATTTCCGTCTGTGAGCTCGACTGGGACATACCCTCGAAGAAAGGTCTGTAATAAAGAGGACAGGATGGTTAGTATAGGTAAATGAGTATATGCAACGCTGCTAAACGAGGTTCTAAAAATAAATTATCGAAAAATGAATAATTGTGTTGGAAAAGTGATCAGCGTAAAAGACCATTACAAAACATTTCTGGATTCATTGTTTGACAGATACAAACTCTTATATGATAAGGGGAATGCAGTCAATAAACAAGTTCTTTTTAAGCAGAACCACTTTTACACATTTTAACTTGCATCCTTGCTCTTCTAACCAATCATTAACAGCTTTCCTATGACAAGCTGGACCACAATGAACAGACTGAAGACACATTACTGCTCTTGACTAGGTCCTGGGCAGGAGGTTCAGCTACAAGTTAACTGAAAGAAAACATTGTGCCCAAGACCTCACTTGGGAGAACCTTCTCTAGGTCACTGTAGTTGTGGTGATCCTGTTCCTATTTAGACTATCAAGAATATTGTCAATGTGGGAGGACGAAGATTGACCCATGGTGGTTCAAAATTCCCAAGATAAAAAAAGGGCTGATTCAAACGACGAAACAATAGTTTGCAGAAAATGTGGAGTCTGTCCAATCTGCGCGGACACTATGGGCGGCATACAAGCCTGTGGTAAGGGGGCAAGCCATCTCCTCAATAGCAGGACACAGAAAAGAGAATAAAGTAGCGATTGAAAAACTTGAGAGCGAACTCCAGCAGATTGAGGGAGCCCTAACTGATAGTAATGCAGAGAAGACCAAACATATCCTAAATCTTAAAAACAAAGAATACCGTGAACTGGCCTAAGATGCAGCTAGGGCCCACGGTAACTTGACACAAAACATATGAATTAGGAGACAAGACAGGGAAATTGCTCTTCTGGTTAGACCGGTGTGAGCAAGCCAATAGACTGGTGGCCTCGATAACCTCGGAAGAAGGAAAGAAAATTAGAGAACCACAACAAATTTCAGATGCATTCGCTACATATTATAGTGAGGTATATTCAACCCTCCGGAGAATCAACAACATAGGAAGCCAGGGAGCTACTCACAGACATTCCCCTCCCCACTCTCAATGCAGAGGCTTTGGCACTAACAGAAGGGGAAATACCAGAGGAAGAGATAATGCCAGCTATCCAAACCATACGATCGGGGAAAGCATCGGGGTTCAACAGCCTTCTAATCAAGATATAAAACTCGCAACAACCGCACGCAGTGCATATATGGAGAGTGGCCAATAAGAGTCTGGGCTCGGAGGGTAAACTCACTCAAGCCATGCCACTTTGGCACTGTGAACAATTGGGTAGACTGATCCGTTCGAAGGGCTTCGATAGATGGGACCTTATAGGCATCTCCAGGGTGGGTGATCTATGGAAATTGGGTGAGGTGGTTCCCTTTTACCGACTGCAGCAAGAGTACGAACTTGCCCAGTGTAAGAACTGGGACCGCCAGTTCTCCGGGGGGTAACCTGGCTCGAGCAGGAAGGCAGCCAGGGGCTTACGTGTAAAGCATATACTCAACACACTCATCCACTGAGACAAGAAGAGGGCGCAATAATGGAGATCACACCAGTTCTTTTGATTGAAAATCAGAAGTTTTTATATAGGATCAAAGTCAGGGCCATTAATTCATCAGTATTTCTTAAAGCATTTCATGTAAGCATTTCATTATGCAGTTTCTTTAAAGTGGTAAACCATTTCATTCAAGCATTTTCAGTAAAGCGTTTCATTAAAGAATTCTCATTTAAGCAGTGAAACATCAAATAACACAGCCTGTCGCATTATACTCTTCAGCAGGCTAAGGGGGTGCTTTCATAAACCATGGACTACCATTCAAGAAGCAGCTATAAACATTTACTCTTGTAAATATCAACAGTTCAAGAACCAAAATCAGGTCATCAAAATAGTACTGGAATAAATCACTAAGTATCAGAGTTTAACCCCATCAGGAGTCATTGAAGCCCGCCCCTGCAAGGAAATTCAGGACACAGTGTACATCCACCACTCGATTAGCAGGCATCAGGAATAAACTGGCATTTAGGCATAACCTTGGAGCATGGAATGAGCCTGTCTCCACGCAGGCACAGTGTTTAGGCCCGTATATTCTAAAGGCTTATACCAGGCCTCCCAGTCACTCACAGCTCAGCTCCTGGGGGCCAACAGGGCCCAGTCACAGTGCTCCCCAGGGGAGGGGCGAACTCAGGGCCCGAACCGGCCTTCCGCCCTCCTCCCCTGGGGTTACCTCTTGTCTTCGGCCCTCCGGGGCCCTTGCGTGAGTCGGGGAGCTGAGGGGATGGGCCCGACCCTCCCGTGGGCCTCACTCGGCTGGCGCCGGTAACTGGAGCAGTTGCGGGGGCTTGGTGCCCGCAGACGGTCAGGAATGGAATGGAATGGAGGTAGATTTATAGAGCGCAAATTGCTGCCCGGGGGCGTCCAAGCGCTAGGAACCAACAGAGGTGGACTGGTAGAGTAGCTAAACAGAGAATTACTGAGAGGGGTGAAATAGGAATGTCTTTAACTGCTTGCGGAATGAAGAAAGGTCAGGGTTGGCTCGAAGATGCAGGGGGAGAGTGTTCCAGGTCTTAGAGGCATTGTAAGTGAACGTCCTGCCGCCCGACCTAGTCTTTTTTATTCTTGGGGCCGTGGCCATAAAGGCCTGGCATGAGCGGAGGTTTCTGCTGGGTAGGTAGTGGGTGACTAAGTCACGGGTGATCATAGGATCTGTGTCCCAGAAGGCCTGATGGGCAATGCACATGGCCTTGAAGAGGATTCTCTGACGCACTGGCAACCAATGAAGGCTGACCAGACCAGCTTTTACTGATTGCCTACGAGGAAGATGAAGCAGTGTGCGAGCCGCACAGTTCTGCACTGTCTGAAGTCTGCGTAAGGTGTAATCTGGAGCGCCAAGGTAAAGGACGTTGTTAAGGTCTAGGCGGGACTGTATCAGACCCTGGATGGCTACCTGCTTAGCTTCCATGGGTAGAAGGGGGAGAATTTTCTTTAACATCCTAAGAAGGCCAAAACAGGTAGCCGAGAGTTTTGTGGCCTGGATGTTGAATGAGAGGGATCTATCTAGCCACACCCCAAGGCTCTTGATGTTGTCCTTGGGCACTGGAGGGGTGCCTAGACAGGAGGGCCACAAAGAGTTGAAGAAGCTGGGGTCGGAGGGGCCCAGGAGCATCAGCTCCGTTTTGTCTCCATTTAGTTTGAGGGATGATGAGGACATCCAGCTCTTTACCTCCTCTAGGCACTCTCTAAGTCCGCCTGACATTGGCATGTCGGCCTCCTGCGCCAATGAGACCACCAGCTGGGTGTCGTCCGCGTAAGAAATAATCTTAACCCCAAATGGACGGACGACCTCAGCCAATGGCCTCATATAGATGTTAAACAATTCCGGGCTTAAAGAGGAGCCTTGTGGGACCCCGCACCAAATCATTCCTGAAGGACAGATCCTTTCGAGTATTCGATGGTCAGGTGCGGCGCGCAGGGCAAAGCGGAGGGGGCTCCTCAGGTCCTCCGCCCCCCTCAGCGGTGAAACGGTGCTTCCCCGGGTGCCGGGCCTCAAGAACAGGGGCTGGTTCCTGGCAGCCAATGGCAGCGGGGCGGGGGGGCGCGGCCGATGACGCGGCAGCGCTTCCCCCCCGTCACGTGACACCGGCCCAGACAGGCTTCGGGCCTAGTGCGTCCTGGCAGACTCAATGCAGCGGCCCTCTCCTGGCATCGGGGCCGCCGAGGGGGGTCAATAACGGCGCTGGACACAGCGCGACGGCAGGCGGCCACGTGACCGGCCGGAAGCCTCAAAGATGTCATGTGTGCGGCGCCGAAGCCGTGATGACACAGGGGGTCTCCTCAGGCGCCTCAGGGGGCAAGGTACAGCGCTTGGCGCCGGGGCAATCCAGCGCTTGGGAGGTGCCTCGCAGCGCTAGTCGTAGGCAGGGCGAGGGGGCAATTTCAGTGATCCCTGACAGGACAGGCAGTCTCGGATACAGCGCTGGACAGGGGGAGCAGGATATAGCGCTTTTCACACAGTTCAGCAGGGGCTGCAGGCAGAATGGAAAGCAGAGCAGTCCAGTCAGGGGGAGACAGGTAGGGCAAGATGGGCCCAGATGAAGGCAGGGAGTGCGCAGGGCAGCACAGTCCAGTACCTGGTCGATCCCCCAGCAGTCTCTGGTCAAAGGCAAGTAGTCTTCTCGGCGCTTGGATGGTTCTGCGCCCTTAGGTGTTGATTTCTTGAAGTTGAGGAGGGGGGGGGGGGGGTTGAGTTGGAGGCTGGATGAGTTTTCCTCAGGTCACTGCAGATGGACCCTGGGGTTCCCTACCGCTGGGCCAGATCAGGTGGCTTGTCTAGGATACCTCACTCAGCTTAAGAGGCAGCACCTAAATCCTGTCACTCCCAGTGGCATACGTTCCTGACTAGGCCCTCCCACCTAAATCTCCTGCGTGGGTTCCCCAGGTCAGTGATGCCCCAACTGATTAGAAAAAGTTTCCTCCCTTGCTTAAGTATGCCCAGGTCAAGTGACCACTCTCTAAGGCGGCAAAAATCAGTTCCGCCTTTCTTCTGGAAGGTTCCAGGAGCTTCCCCACTCTACCTATGGACAGGAGATGGGAGGCTGGCATTGCAACATTGTATGGGGACCCAGCCAGCTCCTGGCAACTAGGGTGCTACACTAAAAGACCACGCTGCAGTAGCAGGGGCCAGTGGCAGCCATGTTTGGAGTAGAGAGCACCTGCACCCTAACATGGATTAGCCATGAAAAGGTGCCCGAAGACCTAAGGGCCAACAAAAAGAAGGTGGGAAAAATGAGGCAAGGGCGGAAAAAAACAGGGAAAGACCACCCTAGGGCTGACAGGTCTAACACCCAGTCCGAAAATTTTAGATATCTTCAAATTAGACATGCCCTGCTTGCAGTTCTTCCTAGGGATGACACCCTCCCTGAATCCTCCCCACTAGAAGACAGGATACTAGATGGTGACCTACCGGAAAAGCCATATCCCTTATTAATAAAAAGCTAATCAATAATATGGTTTATCCCCTAAAGTGCTTACAAGCTAAATGGGATCATGATGTTGCGAGTCTAGATGATGAGGAGTGGCAGGCAGCGGTGGCTTCCCCTCGTGAGGTGGCCATCTCCTCTCGGCTCCGACTGGTCCAGTTAAAACTTCTTCATAGATCCTACTTGTCAGGGCCTTTGCTGGTTAATATGGGTTACCCTCTGGATGGTGGCTTTGTACGTCAATGTGGGCAGGAGGGCACATTTATTCACATTCTCTGGGAGTGTGCAGTGATCCAGCGATACTGGGAACGGGTGGTACGCCGAATGGAGGAAGCACTGGGCAACCGATCCACTGTAATATTAAGTTAGCATTGTTGAATATCTGGGATCCTAAATATTTCAATTCCAGGGAGCGAATATGGGACACACTATGGCATATGGTTGCAAAAAGGAATATCGCACAACTGTGGAGGGCTCCGAACCCACCAACAATAGCAGATTGGGCCAATGATATGGACTGGTGTATGGTGACAGAAAAATCCATCTACGAAGCCAGGGGGTGCCCTAATAAATGGATGCAAATATAGGGGCAACGGAACGTGTACAGGGGAGACACTTGTGTACCACCAAGAGTCGGAGAAGATATCACAGAGGGAACTTGACACTGCACTATGACTATTGTCAACCATATATCGGGATGTATACTCCACGAGGAACCATTTCATGTGTAACTTATAATGTTATTTGTTTATCATTGTCTTACCAATGCAACATGTCTTTCTTTTCAATAAAAAGGGTTAATATTATTACATTTATTTTTTTAAACTCGCAACAACCAAGATGGCCCCCCCACCTGAAAAAAATGTACCAGAAAAGCAAGGGCCAGGGGATAATGCCCGAAGACGAACGTCTTCCCTCCATAATGGTGATTCATAAGGAGGGAAAACCAAAAGACAGTTGTGCGTCCTAGTTCATTAATGCCGAAGCCAAAATCCTTGCCAAACTACTCACAGATCGCCTTGTCCAGGTCATTCCACAATTGGTTCACTCCGACCAATCAGGCTCCATGACTGGAACAAACAACGCTTAACCTACGTAGACTCCACGGAGTGCTAGGAAAGGTAAGAACACTAAGAGAAGACGCAGTGGTTATGTCACTTGATGCCCGTATGGCCTTAATCCCAGTAGAATGGCCATACATGTTTGTAGTATAAGAAAAATTGGGATTTGGCCCCAACTTCATGGCATGGATTAAACTGCTCTATTCAGACCCCATGGCTCAAGTGGTGGTTAATAATACCACAGCTTACAGCTTTTGCCTTAATGCTAGAACCGTTGGCTTCCTGGGTCCTGGGGGACCCATTCATTAGGGGATTGCAATGGACCAATGAATGGGAAGACAGAATATACCTATACGTGGATGATATCCTACAAGGGTGTTGAATATATTCACCAACATTGGTAGATACTCGGGTTATAACATAAATTGGACCAAATCTACCATTTACCTATTGCATTGGCAGTCCCCCCACTTCCTAGGGAATGTAAGGCGGAGGTGGTGACAGAGAGTTTCCGTTACCTGGGGTTTTCAGAATGACAGACCCAGATCGCTTCTATATCTGTAATCTCTTGCACCCAGTCTGCAGAGCCTACAGGGAGATGTACGTCACTGGAGAACGCTGCCTCTCTCCCTGTAAGGGATAGCGTCCCTCTTCAAAATGATGGCAATTCCATAATTCCTTTATATCCTGCAGAGCATACCATATACTGTGCCCCCCAAATACTTCAAAATAATAGAAAGTTAACAAAACTGCTATTGTAGGAGGAATAGCCTTTGAGAATCGCGCACCAATAATTGATTAGGGGATGGTATGACGAGGGTATCACACTGCCTGGCCTATGTAGACATTACTGGGCATCGCAACTAGTAGCCATTAATCAATGTATACACCAACCACCAGAGGAGCTTGCATGTCGCTTGGATGGATATGTTCTAGACAAGAGGGGATATA
This sequence comes from Lissotriton helveticus, assembly GCF_964261635.1. Taxonomy (NCBI): domain Eukaryota; kingdom Metazoa; phylum Chordata; class Amphibia; order Caudata; family Salamandridae; genus Lissotriton; species Lissotriton helveticus. The sequence goes on from NC_136070.1 coordinate 662,602,300, forward strand.
CCAAAGCACGCTCTACTTCACCCCGTCGCCTGCCCCTGACGGGCCCAACCTAAATCGCGGTCCAACTTTGACATATTATTCAGAAGGAGATGGGAGGGGGAAACAAGATAACACAATGCACCCCATTATGGGATGCGGAAACTCTAGGGGCTATGGGCAAATATCAGGGCTACGATAAATTGGACCAAATAGGCATAGCCCATGTGGTAGATCTGTGAGCAAGGGGAGACGTAAGATCTTTTGAGATGCTCCAGCAAGAGTACGATCTGTCCAATACAGATGTGTTCCGCTATCTGCAGATTGAGCAAGCACTGCAAGCTGTGATTCCTAATGGCACGGAACTCCCAGAATCCTCCCCACTAGAGGATAGAATCCTGATAGACCACATGAATAAGAAAGACCTATCCCTGACATACCCGAAACTGGTGAACAATGCCCCAGGCCCCTCACTAAGCTCAGAGGAAGGTGGCAGGCAGACACAGGGGAGCTAGCGGATGATGACTGGCAAGACGCTCTGTCATCCCCGTAGCCACAGAGTAAATTTAGATTAATACAATTAAAAATACTCCACAGAATCTACTACTCGCGCAGCAGTCTGGTCAAAATGGGAAGAGTAGAAGACTTAACCTGTAGGCGGGGTTGTGGCAAGGAGGGAATGTACTATCACATACTATGGGACTGCCCTCATTTACAACAATATTGGCCACCATAGCACGGAAAATGTCCAAGGTCATGAGGATAGAAATGACACCTGATCTGAGTTGGTGCCTCCTCAATATATGTAAACCCACACACCTTAGCGAGAAAGGGAGGATCTGGGTAACATTGGGACTCAAAATCGCAAAGCTTAATATAGCTAAACACTGGGTGGTGGGAAGCTGGCGGAGGGAAGAAGATGCACCCATGAGAGTAAAATATGTATATGATATTGTAAAATTGCATTATGTCCTGTCAAAAACCAATGAACAGATGTTAAAAAAAAGAATATTGTCAATGGAATACAATGACATTTCCATGACTATTCAATTTGGGTAATTTAAGATTATTAAAGCGAGTCTACTTCCACCAACAAACGAAATGGTGACCACTTCACAGGTGCTCATTTACCTTTAAGTTACACTGTAGCTGTGCTTAGCTGACTAGACTGTTTTTCGCTCCTGATGTTGGATAAGGTACAGTTTCCTCCCTTTGAAGGTAGTATTTCTTCCACAACCTGTCAATTACTCTGGTGTATCAGAGTTTCACGTTGCTGCTATACACAGTACTCACTTAAGTTTGGGTTTAGGTGTGCTTAGGATGCTGTCATTTTCCTCCATCTCTGGGCCACTGTCACTAGGGTTGTACATCTCCAAGCTATCATACAACTCATCCAGGTCCTCTTCCACTTCACGGATCTGCTCCCTGGAGACATGCTCAAGTCCGAAACCAACCTAATAGCAAGGAAAATATTATCATATAATGGAAAACATTTCTACAGCTAAAGCATTATTGTCACAACTACAATTTTTCATGCTTCTCTTTAGTAAATTCTTAATCAGACCTTCAAGGTATAGTAATTCTGCAAATTAATGTTAGATGCCCAGGGGTGCGTCTTTTTTTACAACACATTCTGCCACCTGTTTTAATATTCACATGCCCCTCAAGCACTGGTAATGTGTTCTTACAGATTACAAACTCCATGGGTAACCAAAACAATAGAGGAAAGGAAGCCTACCCGATTGATTACCAGCCTTACATTTTCTCAGCTCTAGAAATAAGATAAATTGTGACTAGTAATCAGTAAAGGTTCAAATAAAATGGTTAGTGGTTGAGGAAGAAAATAAGTTACTTACCTGTAACTGCAGTGCTCCAGCATAGGTATCCTTCATAGAGTCACATGCTTGAATCATTGCCTGTTGTTGAAGTGGAAGTCCCACAGTGCCATAATAAAGCAGTATGTATCACTATTATAGGCTATAAAGGAATGAAAAAGCCACTTTAATAGCTTAGCTATGTCCTTTTAAAAGAAGTATGGCATAGCCAATAGGTCTCGTCTTTGGGACCTTATAAGTATTTAGTTATGCTGCACAATATCCTTGGTGCAACAACATCAACTGTTGCATGGCTAAACACTTATAAGGTCCCAAAAGCGAGACCTATTGGCTATGCCAATGCTTGTTTTGAATGGGAGAATTCATTTATGGGTTTAACCACCTTGAGTAAAAGGATGGAATCATACAGTTTACAGCCTTTGCATGACTGCAGGAAGCACATGATAGAATCGTGCAGTGTTTACAGCCTTTGTATGACTGCAGGAAGCACATGATAGAATCGCGCAGTGTTTACAGTCTTTGTATGACTGCAGGAAGTACATGATAGAATCGTGCAGTGTTTACAGCCTTTGCATGACTGCAGGAAGCTCATGATAGAATCATACAGTTTACAGCCTTTGCATGGCTGCAGGAGGCTCATGATAGAATCATACAGTTTACAGCCTTTGCATGGCTGCAGGACCCTCATGATAGAATCAGGCAGTGTTTACAGCCTTTGCATGACTGCAGGAAGCCCATTATAGAATCATGCAGTGTTTACAGCCTTTGCATGACTGCAGGAAGCCCATTATAGAATCATGCAGTGTTTACAGCCTTTGCATGACTGCAGGTAGCACATGATAGAATCATGCAGTGTTTACAGCTTTAATATGACTGCAGGAAGCACATGATATAATCATGCAGTGTTTACAGCTTTAATATGACTGCAGGTAGCACATGATAGGATCATGCAGTGTTTCCAGCCTTTGCATGGATGTAGGAATCACACAATGGAATCATGCATGAATGCAGGATGTACGTGCAGTGCTTACAGCCTTTGCATGGCTGCAGGACGTATGTGGTAGAATCAGGCAGTATTTACAGCCTTTGCATGAATGCAGGATGTACATACAGTGTTTACAACCTTTCTTGGCTGCAAGAAACACACAATGGAAGCATGCAGTGTTTACAACCTTTGCATGAACGCAGGAAGCACACAATGGAATCATGCAGTGTTTATAACCTTTGCATGAATGCAAGATGCACACGATAGAATCGTGCAGTGTTTACAACCTTTGCATGAATGCAGGAAGCACGTGTCATGTTTACAGACTGTGGCTGCCTGTCACTGGAACATGGCAGAAGTATGCAATGCTCACAGAGTTAGGGGAGTTAGTGACATGGTCATCAAGCGTTTACAAATATAATGTGTTTAGTGTGTCAGACTGCAGTGAACCCTTAAAAAAAAGGTGGACTGTTTACTGCATGTAACGAAGGACTGGAAACATGATAGAAATATAAACGTGCAGTTTACAGTTAGTGTGTCTGACTGCAGTATGTGTCATATAGAAGGGCAGTTTACAAACGTTGTCTGACCGCATTGAGTCTGTCTGATTTTAGTCTCTCCATAATACAAATGTGGATTGTTTACTGCGCATCTGACTGTAGTAAACATCACAGAGGAGTGCAGTGCATCGAGTCCGTGTCTGACTGCAGAGAACATGTCATCAACGCGCAGAATGTTGCGCGCCTCACTGCAGTAAACACATTCAAAATGGACAGTGTTCACTGTTTTGATCTTAGTAATGAAACCTGATCAGCAGACAGTGGAAAAAGGCGGTATCAGCAGTCTGTGTCTGACTGCAACAAGCAAGCAAGTAATCGAAACATGCAGGATTAGCATCCTCTGTATTTGCAAGAGGCACAGGAGACATGCTTAGTGATTACAGACTTGAAGCACTTGAAGTGTTAATCTGTGGCAATAAACATAGGCTAAAAATTCGCAGTGTTTACAGAAAGAGAGCGACTGCAGTTAATATAAGATAGAAATATGCAGCGTTTGCAGTGTGAGGCTGGCTACCGAGAGGAAACTGAATGCTTCGATCTGTGCCTGTGTGTGGGGTGCGGTAAGTACATGCTACACTCATGATTTTTACAGGCTGTTTGTGTGGTGACGTAGGTACCTGATACACTCACAGTGTTTTACAGGCTGTGACTGATAGTAGGAAGCACGATACACACTCACAGTGCTTAGAGGCTGCCTGGCTGTGATAAGCACATTATACTCAGGCACATTTCTTAGTTTTACTCTGTGGCTGCAGTACACAGCACAGTGTAAGGATGGCGGGAGACTGTAATAAGCGAAGAGGATTGTAAAGATTCCCAGTGATGAGCATGTTGTCACGGACACAAAGAGTGCAGGGTGCGCTCTCTGCCTGTGGCTCCAGTGACCTCCGTCCCTCTGTCACGTGATGCGTTTAAGAGCACATCATTCTGCCCACACAGGAAGTCAGAAGTGCTTTGAAGGAACAGAGCAACGTGATGCACAACAAGCTATGTGCTGCAGGATTGAAGAGGCAAGTTTAAACAAGCACGGCAGGTCTGCCGGCAGCAGGAAGAGGCGCGAGCGCACGCCTCGCATAGCAGACAATGGCAGGCTGGCAGCAGGGGTTGGTGGCAAGGGCGATTTCCTTTCGAGAGCGTGCAACCATATGGCGACACAATATGGTGCCGCGAGCTCGCGAAAGGAAATCGCCAAGATGTGCACGCATTGCATTGCAACGCGTGCACTTCTTTGCTGCGAAAGCTCTGCCGATGGCATTAGGTCCCCTCCTATGCAACGCATGCGCGTTGCGTAGGACGAGACCTAAAAAGGGCCAACTGGAACTATAACCAATCAGGCAACAGCTCTCTTTAGAACACTCCCAACAGAGGCTGAGTCCCTCAGATTATCAAGCACAAGGGGGACTAAATCATCCCGAGCTATAGGGGGAGCATCTCCGGGGAGCAGGGTGGGTTGGAAGTGGATCTATGAATGATATAAATATTGGAGAACAGCATTTACATGTAAGTACCTTATTTTCTACTCCAATATTGGGTCTTTCATTGATTTGCATGCTTGAATCAAAATAGCAAGCAGTTACTGTATTTGCATATCTTATAGTATTAGCAGAAATAGTGGTTGGAGGGTAGAAAATATATACATAACGTACATATGTAATTTGTTTTATATGTCATACATTCAAATTTGCATACATAAATAAGCAAACACATTGACCCAAAAATCCCTTATTGAAATAAGTGTTAGATGAAAACCTGTCCAACCACTGCATCACTGCGCTGTGCCGATCCCGGGAAATAATGCTGTGTGAATATATACACACAGTCCAAGTCATACCATGACATTTCTTCTCCAGAGGCACTTCTGTAAACTAAGTAGTTGATGTGCAAACTGCCCTAGTTGAGTCCACCTTGGTTTTTCAGGACAAAACCAAGCCCCATACTCCCCAGAGAAAACTTCACCCCGGAAATCTCGGTCTGGCCTCTGTCCCTCAGATTAAGAAGACGAGGGTGGGGGGCTGAGCCTTCTTGTTTCTAGGCCCTACTCTCTGGAATGAGTTGCCACTGACTCTTAGGGTCATAAAGGAAACACTGATCTTCCGGGAAAAACAAAAACGTAAGACCTGGCTTTTCCACTCAATTTAGGCTCTTTCTCCTTTTCTGCCTACGGACAGCACCTCCGCTATAGCGCCAGGACACTCCTCGGAGTAACAGTCACCCTCTATAAATCACCTACATACATACATACATTTTCGCCTTGAGGGGCTTGCCAACCTTTGACTAGCAGAAATGGATTGCAGCTGAAATTCATCGAGCAATGGTTGCCATTGTGACTGTAGCACCCTTACGAGTGTGTCCATCTAAGCCCAACAGTTGGTTAGTTCTCATGAGTTGTTTAGTGCAATGTAAGTAGCATTTTAGATATCTTTTGATGGCTAGTAAATGAATAGACCTCTAATCTGCTAACACTGGTTTTAAGGAAGAGAGCCTGAAATATTATAGGTTCATTGAGACGAAAATCTGAAGGAACCTTGGGAATACATCTTTGGATTGGTTCTGAGAAGAATTAAATTGTTTGTGAAGTCCAAGCAGGTTCTTGAGTTGAGAAAGCCTGTATCTCCTCTATCGTTCCAGTCAGAGTGAGCACTAGTAACAAGGCGACGCTCATTTGAGAAATATGATGTGTCCTCTGTGAATGGGTTCGAATGAACTCTTAATGAGTTGAAATAGAACTATTTTCAGGGGCCAATCTAGGGAAGAGCCCTTACTGGAGAAAAAACCTCAGAATAATTCTTTCATAAACTGTTTGGTGATTCTGCTATCGCAGAAAGAGACAACATTTTATGAGTATCTATATCTTGATATTGATGTAAGCCGTACCCTAAAAGATGCATGTACCAAAACCGTGACTATGCTATCGAGAGGAGATAGGGTAGTTATCTGCCAGATTATGCTATTAGAGGATGTGGGTTTGATTTCTGGTGCCATAGGCAGAAACGTTTAAATTACAGTTTGCATGTCTTTATCATGGCTTCCACCTTGACTTGGACAGAATACACCTACAGTCCTGAGGAATTTGAGATCTTTGAATTCATGGAATTTAGGAGCCGTGGGTATAAGAGGAAAACGGTCAGGTCAGGATGAAGGACCTAGCCTTAGTTCATCGTGAAACGTTTACGGGATGTTGGTAGGTGAATGTGGTTGTATTCTGATATCAGGAGAAGCTCTGTGAACAAGTGCTGCTGCTCCTTCTAAGCAATTAGTAGTCCCGGGAACATGTGCGGCCAAAAGAGTTACTCTGTGTGCTGTTAGCCGGCTCCAGATTTCCTGATCTTCCTAGGAGAGCACCAGTAATCTTATGCTGCTTTATTTGTTCACATATTGCTTGCTGGTGGTATTGTCTGGGTGAACTAACACCAAAAACCCTGCTATCATTGACAGGAAAGCTTAGAGACTGAGTTAGATGGTGTTGAGCTCCAGGAAATAGATATGTATGCTCTTCTGGAGTGGAGACCACTTTTGTTGAATTTGCAGGTTCTGTAGATGACTGGCCCAGTACTCCAGGGAGGCATCTGTAGTCATTAAGAAGTGAGATATTCGAGGTAACAACGTGAGGTCCTCTGGCAGGTGGGAGGTCTGGGACCAACAGGGTAGAGCGTCCATCATACCTGTGTGAAGTTCATCACTGTCTTGAACGATTCTTTTGTTTGAATCCATTGTTTTTGTAGCTTTCCTTTAAGGCTCCCATTTTCTGGCATGCAACAGGGAACATATTGATTGCAGATGGCATGATAACCAGAGCTAATTCAACAGACGCACTGACTTTTTGTTTTTTTGTTTATTTTTTTTAAAGTCTGACAACCAGTTCCTAGAGCCTTTGTTGCTTCTCTTGGGATATAAAGTCTAAGTCTTGAACAGTATCCAATGTTGCGGCCCAGGAACAGTATCTTCTTGGATGGAGGAGTTGATGCTCTTTGATAATTCACAAGGAGACCTTGTTTGTGTAACAACTTAAGGCAAGCCTCTGTATGTTGGACTCTTGAAATGCCGTTGGTGTTTTATCAACCAGTTGTCGAGGTAGGGGAATAGCTGATGACCATCCTTCCTGAAAGAAGCTGCTACAGGGGCAAGGCAGTACGTAAAAATGCAGGAAGCTGTTTTGAAGCTAAATGGGAGAACTTTGATGCATGGGTGGGAATGCAAAAGTATAAATCCTGTACATTCAGAGCTGTTATGTTGTGGCGGAGAGGGTGACCACGGTAAAGGATTGTTTCCGATAATACTTGTTTAAGTTTTAGAGGTCTACAATGGATCACCACAACTCTGTTTTCATGTATGAGGAAAAAACAAGAATAGAAGCCTATTACTTGCCGTGAATGAGGGCCTTTCTCTATGGAACCTTTGGTTAGCATAGCTAGCACTCCCTTCCGAAGCAGATGGAGACGAGGTGGGAACCCTCGATTTGGTGGAGTGGTGGGCAGAATCTGGGTGAACTCGAACGTCTGATCATATATGATGAGATCCAGGACTTATTTGTCCGTTACTATTTTCCGACATAGATGACATTTTGAAATTGTTTCTCCCAGAAGATGGCGTAAACAGCACCAGAATGTTTTCACTGTAGGTAAGCTAGCCTAAGGGCTACTGAGAGGGTTGATAAGGCTGATAACTTTGGTCTTACGGTGTCAGAGACAGCATTGATTGCTTGCAGGGCGTCGTTGACCTGTTTGCCAAACAGAGTGTCGCAATGGTAAGGTAAAAATATTATATATATTTGCACCTCAGATTCTAAATGTTGTGGCCTTTGCACCAACCTTGGCATCTAAGGACCACTGACACTTGCAGTTGTGGAAATACTATTGAAGCAATATCTAAAGTGCAATCCATGTTTTCTGATGAGGACGTTTCGTCCCGCTGCAGAATCTTTTTGATTTCTGGCCTTTCTATCTTCTGGCAGAAATTCTATGCATGTGAAAACATCTTACCACATCTGGTGGTTATACCTGCCCTGTATTACCAGGTTATTGGCATCCTGTACAGTAGCACTGGACGTAGTTGAGAATCCCTCCTTGCTGGATAGGTGGGTTTATGAGTGACAGGAGTTCTATGATTGTAATTCCTCCCTAATATAGCAACAATCGGAATAGGTCTCACAGCTTTTCTATTTAAAATCATAAAGAAAACAAAGAGCTTGCTTGTTTGCCATTGGAAGTTGGAAGTGTTTTTGCCGCTCATTCCCTAAGGGTATGGAAACCACCAAATTTCATCTGGTGGGGAATTCACCAGTTATGGGCCTTCTCTCTTTCATCACCAGATGTGAACGGGTTGTTCCTGGAAAGCATGGCAATTTTGGACACAGAGATCATTCTTGGAGTGGCAGGAGCATCAGAGGATGCTGACATATCGGACACAACGTGACCTTGCATGCTTGGGAAAGTGTTTGTAGTAATCCTGTAACATGCCCTTGTAGCTCTAGTACCAGAGCTACATGGACTTAACTCATGCTCTGAAGTAGGAAGCAAAGCGCAAAGGTAAAATTGCTACACATATTGCTGACTGTTGTAGACATGCTCATCTTAGTTGTTGACATTACGTTTTTTTTTTTTACTCTGCCACCACGTTTATTTGTTTTTTTAAGGGTAGCGCTCTAGTTGTCGACGCTCCCTTGCTCTGAATGTGCATTCCAGCAGCATTCAAGTGTACCGATGCGAAGATGCACTGCTGGCTTACTGAAGGAGCGCCAAAAGGCAAGCCTGTCTGTGTATGAACAGGACCGGGGCCAGGGATGCTGTTGGTTTGAGTGCAGGGGGGCTCTACCAGTCCTACTCTAAGCAAGCTCTTATGGAGTTAGAAGCTAAGATTAGATGTTGGGAAGTTACAGTGCTTGATCATAGATGGGAGTTACAGTGGCACTGGGGGTATTTGAGACACCAAGGAAGCTCTCCATTGTGCATTAGGGAATTTCTGCTCCCTGATCGAACACAGTCTGGATAATAGCAAGATGATTGAGACAAATCATGTGGACTATCTTTTTATAATACAGACCTGGGCCAAGGAGGATTCCGGTCTAGACTTTGTGATTGCTACACCACCAGGATATGGGGTGGTGAGACTGGATAGAATTATTCAGATGGGGGGTGGCCTTGCCATTATTTTTTGAGATTATCTGAATTTAACGCTAGAAACTATTAATACTAATATTGAAGGCAGTGAAGTAGGCTATTTTAAAATCAAAAATAGGAATTTTGTGTGGCTGGTGGGTTTGTTGATCTATTGTCTGCCTGGCCCAAAAAAACTATTTATTTCTACTAGGCACCAAGTGCTGGAACTCTTTATATCTGCTAACAAGGTTACTAACCTGAGAGACTTTAATCTTCATTTGGAGGAAAAGCATGATCAGGATTCTAGGGCAATCCTGGACTTTATGTCTAGTGGTTTGACCCAACGAGTTGGATCTTCTACGCACAGAGCGGGACACACTCTGGATGGTATCTTTACTTTAAAAGAAGTTTTTGGGACCCTTAGAGATGAGGTTGCCGCACTTAGAAAGGAGGTTACCTCTCTAACTGTAATGAAAACTGTATCAACCAGGAAAGAAGTTTGTCCTGGTCTGCCTGAGGCAACACAATTATTGACATATTCACAAATGGTCAATAGGAAGGAAAGGGTACCTGAGCGAGGAAATGGGGAGGGACTAGTTACTGAAACTAATCCAAGCACTTTTACGCATCAACAGAGAGACTTCCCCGGCTATCGCAGGTATAAGCCCCTCTTTGCTGAGAACAAAAGAAATGCCCTGTCAGGTATCTGTGGTAGGAGTAATTTAGGGGGAATCAACACTAATAGAGCATTACTAAATGGGAACATCGCATTGAGGTCAGTGAGAGATGGGATCTACACAAAGCAGAAAGATCAGTGTGATGGGAATGTGATCTATCTTACAAATATACCAAAGCTTGCTCAGGTGGGGACTGAAGACCCTCATTCTGTAAAAATAAGGTTATACATTGGCTAAGATCTTCCCGACACTGCTACTCTATAATTAGAGACGACATCAAATATGCAAAGAGATCTAACCAGCCAGGGTTGGCAAGGGACATGATTGAGGTGGGGTTCTACGATAATGATATAGTCACCGGTTTGCTATCTATGGAATCTCGTATCATTCGCTTGGAAAATACATCAATTGCTATTAAATACAGACGGCCCCTGGGTCCTGAACTGGTATGCTTAAGGGGCACTATGGGAGACAACCGCTCAGGGAAGTACAGAGGTGAAATAGATGTAAAGTGACTTCAATTGACCAACTCTGGGGAAATGATAAACCTACCTCTCTCCAAAATAATAATGACTAGTCAGAAGGGGGATGTTAAGGTAGATAACTCAAGTACCCAAGCAGGATCTGACAATCCCACCGTAGATAAAAGTCTTAGTCCCATGGCCAGAAGGGTAACGGTTCCCCCTACCGCAGAAAATCCGTCTGTAGGTGGTTCGCTCTGCGGCACAGTTTTGGAAGATGGGATATTCCCTACATCTGAGCTACGTATCCTGGTGTGGAATATTGCTGGGATTCAAAAGTCACACTCAGACCCTGATTGGTGTAGTTTTGTGGACACTTTTGATGTTATCCTCTTCCAGGAAACATGGAGCTTGACTACCCCGCACAGGAGTGGTTTCTCGGTATATGCAATTGAGGCAAAAAAGAAAAAAAAGGGTAGACCCTATGGAGGCCTGGCAACCTGGGTAAAAACATCTCTGGGGACTAATATTAGGTTATTAAAAGCTGAAACAGAGAATATTCTGGCACTGGAATTGACCCTATACTGTGGCTTGAAGGTCAGAATATTTAATGTTTATAACAGAGTAGATTGTGCTACAGAGGAAACAGCTACAATGTTCAAGTTAGACGATGCCCTAGCCAAATACTCAGATAGCACCGCTACTATAGTTGTAGGTGATTTCAACTGCCCTTTCGAACCTTTTATTTCCACTCCCGAGACCTCACTGAGGATTGGGATTGCCTATGGTCTATACCCCCTTTAGATTTGCCCACAGTTAGGTGGTCAAAGAGAGGGGCACAGGTCGGACTGGACTGTTCCCATGAGGCACAGGGTCAGAGCTGATTTGCATATAGCCAGTGTCTAACCCAGGGTGGTGTGGAGTGCAAAAAAACTATGGATTTAGGCCCAGATCCTTGTACTGGGGTGAATGTATGACATTGTTCTACATTCTGTCCATCACCTGTGTTTTTTGCAATTTTCACCCCGAGTGGGCTGGGTATGCTCAGACGTGAGTCCCAGGCTCTCCACACCACTGGAGTCAAGCTATCCAGGCTGAATGAAGGCTGATAGCCAGAAACCGGTCCTTGGATGCTTGATTCCGGTCTGGGAAAGACATGGCGTGGTAGTTTGGACTGGACTGTTCCCATGAGGCACAGGGTCAGAGCTGATTTGCATATAGCCAGTGTCTAACCCAGGGTGGTGTGGAGTGCAAAAAAACGATGGATTTAGGCCCAGATCCTTGTACTGGGGTGAATGTATGACATTGTTCTACATTCTGTCCATCACCTGTGTTTTTTGCAATTTTCACCCCGAGTGGGCTGGGTATGCTCAGACGTGAGTCCCAGGCTCTCCACACCACTGGAGTCAAGCTATCCAGGCTGAATGAAGGCTGATAGCCAGAAACAGGTCCTTGGATGCTTGATTCCGGTCTGGGAAAGACATGGCTTGGTAGTTCGGACTGGACTGTTCCCATGAGGCACAGGGTCAGAGCTGATTTGCATATAGCCAGTGTCTAACCCAGGGTGGTGTGGAGTGCAAAAAAACGATGGATTTAGGCCCAGATCCTTGTACTGGGGTGAATGTATGACATTGTTCTACATTCTGTCCATCACCTGTGTTTTTTGCATTAACTCTACAACACGAATTTAGAACCACAAACGGCAGGACAAAATCTGATCCAAAAGGGTAACATACTTTTAACAGATGAGGCAAAACCAGTAGAATTGACTATTGCCTAATTACCCCAAATATATGGCCCCAACTATTAGATATGAAGGTGGTGAAAAGGATAGAAAGTGACCATCATGCTCTTGCCCTAACCCTACTAACTGAGGCCACTTTCCAGTCAACCCCCAGGGTACACCCCGATGTTTGTATACTATCTGTGACAAATAAGGAGAAAGCTTTAAAATGGACCTGGGTAGAGAAACATCCAGAAGCCCTAGAAATAGTAAAAACTAAAGCAAAGCAGCTGATTGAGGATCTGAGTGGTCTTTGCCTTAATGATTCTATTATAACTCTAGGGCCCACCCATGACTTCTTTTTCAGCGAGATAACTGAGCCAACCATTAAAAACCAGGAGCAATGAGGGTCATCGTATTGCCCTAAAGCATGATAACAAGAATTCCTGGTTTAACCAGGACTGTAGGAAGGCAAAGGGGATACTTATTGGGGCAATTAAAATAGGGGTCCATGTAGAAATTTCTACTAGTAGAGCTGGATACAAAAAAAACATTGATAAAGCAAAAAAGGAGTGGGAAGACTCGCTCTGGGAATCTTTACAGGTGGCCCTGTTGGAAAGCGACCCCAAAGGATTTTGGAGACATGTGGCATATTGGTTAAAAGGGGAATGACCCACACTGGACTATACTATACAACCGGAGGAATGGGTTGCGCATTTTGGCCCTCTCTATGGAGATGATCCTTATATAGCTAGTAATACATCGGTGGACATGGATCTCTCCAGGGGGCATGAAGAAGGAAATTTGGTCATCTCAGTAGAGGAAACATTAACAGCGATATCCTCTTGTGTTTTGGCACGTGCCCCACGCCCAGATAGAATCCCTAATGATCTATATAAAGAAGATAAAATGTTATGGGGTTTATATATATATTTGATATCCAACCTGATATTGGCTGGTACCCCTATTCTATCTTCCTGGCAGATGGCTGAAATTGTGCCAATTTTTAAAAAAGGAGATAGATCTGTCCCATTGAATTATAGGCTATCAGCCTTATTGACTCCCTTCAAAAAATCTTCTGCAAGCAGGTCTTAAATAGGGTTCAAAATTGGATGAGGGAAGCTCAGATTTTAAGTGATTTTCAGGCAGGTTTTCGTTCTAAAATCAGTAAACTGGACCAGGTCTTTCAATTGATTTGTATTTATTGGAAGGAAGTGGTTGCAAAAGACGGAAGGCTTTATGTGGCTTTTGTGGATTTGCACACAGCTTTCGATCTTGTTCCACGAAATAAACTATGGGAGGTGTTACTAGGGATGGGCGTCCCCAAAAATATCTTAAACATTTTAATTCGATTGCACTCAGATAATTCTGCACAGATTAGATGGGGTGCCAATAGTCAAGTGACTGAAACTTTTCCAGTTAAGCGAGGAGTGAGACAAGGGTGTGTACTGGCTCCAACACTTTTTACTTTATTTATCAATGGAGTGGTCGACTTTTTAGATAAAGATGGCTGTGACGCTCCATAATAGGGTTAGGTAGAGTCCCGGCATTGTTATTTGCAGACAACACTCTTAATTTCGAAATCACCCCAAGGATTGCAGCAACTTTTAAATTATTTTTTAAAGTTTTGCAAAGAAAAAGGCCTCAGCCTAAATGTGTCCAAGACCAAATTTATGATCTTCGACAAAGGTAGAAATGTAGCAAAGACCAGACCAATGTGGGCGGGTAGCAATAAACTGGAGAAGGTCGAAGCTTTTGACTACTTGGGGATTCGACTTACCCCTTCAATTAGCTGGACCCCACAGGTAGAAAAAGCAAAACTCCAACTAATTCAACAATGTGCCCACATAAGTAAGATACACAGGAGGACAGTATCCAGGCAAATAGCCCCCGCTCTTCACATTTACAATACTAAGGTTTTGGGTGGGGTACTTTATGGGGCGGAACTCTGGGGTGTTAGTTCTCTGGCCTCTTTGTCCACAGCTGAAAATCGATTCCTAAGATCGCTTGTAGATCTCCATGCCAGTTCCCCTTTGATTCCTTTTTACTTTGATATTGCTCATAAACAACTAAAGCATAAAGTAAACTACAAAATAATATCATTCTGGTTTACACTATGGACAACAGACGAGCTGCATCCTTATCGGGATGCCCTAAGGGATCCCTTAAGATTTCCTCAGGCTGCATCTATAAGGTGGTTTTCCCACTTGCGTGATCTACTAGGGAAACTGGGGATGGACAGCTTTTGGTCTAGCTCAGGAACCATGAGCAGTATCTCGAGAGACAAGCTGAAAAGATGTACTGGAAAAAAATAGTACAATTGGAACTAACAGAACATGTCTCAGGCCTAACTAAAGCTTTTTTAACTTATAAACAATTTCCATGTTTTGAAACAGCAATAGATGAAATTACTCCTCCGTTGGCCCGCAAGCTCTTTGTGCACTTTAGATACAAGACCCTACCAACTAACTCTTTCTGTTCGAGATGATGCATGTATCCTCCTGTAGTTGATCTATGTCCTGCGTGTAAATCCTCGACAGAATCTATTGTTCATTTACTTTTTTTCTGTCCCCATTATGTATTACTGAGGAAAAAAATGGATAATACCACTATGTAGAGCTGTTGGTCCGGGCCACTATCTTGAAATCCTGAGGCTGCTGTCTACGGATACCCGTAGACTGATAGTCTTCGGTATCTCCTGTTTTCTGTATGCTATATGGGTCATGCGGAGGAAGTTATTACTCTGATTTTTGTCTTTTTATCCTTGAATTTATACTTATTGTATAATAATTTGTTGCAATGTCTACTGATAACCCTTTCTTAATGATTTTATTATATGGTTTTATTGTTTTTTAAATGGAACCTGTGCTGTGATGTACTTTTTTGAATCTCTGAGATTGTAATAACGTTTATATGATGATGATGATGGTATCTTTACCAATTAAGAGAGTTTGGCTTTTAAGGAGTGCGTATTGTTAGACTGGACGGATCATAGTCTAGTGATATTTTTGGTCCAGGAAGGAGACACAGTTTATCGTGGACAGAGCACAGCTAAGGATATAAGAAATTGGGGTAAAATCGTAGTGGGGGAATTTGTCAGCGCCCAGGAGAAATTTTAAGGAGAAAGACCTTTCGGGTCTGGGTTGATTGGCAAAAGATTTTGTAGCTGGCTAAGATTGGTGTTCGAGGAGGTGGCACATCTTAGGAAAGTTAGCCAAAAGTTGAGGAAGACACCCTCTGCCTCCTGGTTCTCAGCTGAGCCGAAGAAGCTCAAAAGGCAGTTGAAATGGAAACTGGCATTGGAGCTAGAGGAGAAAACTAAACTTAGGGAGCTTATCCTCAAATATAAAAGATTGATTAAAGAAACTAAAACTGCATACTATTCCAACAAAATAAGATCAGCTATTAATGGCCCAAGATAACTCCTTAATATAGTAAGCACCCTGATGACACCCCTGGTGTCTCAGGGTGGAGAACTCCCAAACATTTTGTAATAAGGTGCAGAGTTTTTAAAAGAGAAGATCTTAAAATTTGATGGAGATTTTCCGGCTTCCTCAATCGGCCTGAATGTTCCCAGAACTCAGTCACTTCGTGGGGAAGTTGGGACAGTGTCCGGGTTTTCTATTCGCTGTAGCTTAGCCAAATTCTCCTCACAGCTGGTATCTAAGATCGCTACATTGCTCGCAGGCACAACTTCGGACTTGCCTGATGACCCATGTATGCCTAGAATCCTGCAATTAGTGCCAGACCTTATGGTGGAGGTTATGGAGAAAATGTACTTTTGAAGGCCTGGAGACTGGGGCAGACCCTCAGATATGGAAGGAGGCAGTTGTAGTCCCTCAAAAGAAAAATAAGGACGGTGACCCCATCGACCTGAATATCTGCGCAGGGTTTCTCCGTTATCCTTTCCGCTAAAATATTGGACAAACATTTAAACCAAGAATTTGCCAAATATTTTCTTGAGCACGAACTCCTGGATCCTTTGCAGAATGGGCTCAGAAAGAATCATAGTACAGAATCGGTGCTTATCGCTATGACAGATTCTACCCGTAGGCAAGTTGATCAAGGAGGTGCCGACCTCCTGGTTTTACATGACCGGCCACCAGTCTTTGACACCATCTCCATCTCTGTTGGTGCAAATGTTGCGGCAGGTCGGGTTGAAAAAGGTGTGGCCGTTAAATTGCTTGAGTCTTTCTTGCGAGATAGAACTATCACTGTTAGTTGTGGCGATTTTAGAGCAGCCCTATTTCAGCTTCCCTGTGCCAATCCCCCTAAGTCTTACCCTGTTTAACCTGTACGTTGCCCCCTTGGCAAAACTGATATAGTCCTTTGGATTCCAAGTGTCATCCAATGTGGATGACACACTGATCATTGTTTCCATTCCGGATGACTGGGAAGAGGTAGCGGACAGGAGTAAATGGATGATGGAAAATTGGTTAAAAATGAAAAAAGATAAGACCGAGATTGTGGTATTTGGAGCAGAGAGTTCGATCTGAACTGATTGCTGATGGCCCGATAACTGTGGTGCTTGTCCCTTCCTGGTACGATGGTCAAAAATCTCGGGATTTGGTCCGATAACACCTTGACCTTTGACTCCCAGGTGAATAGAACGGTGAGCTCCTGCTCTTCGATGATTAGGATCTTAAAGAAGATTCTACCTTGGCTTCCAAAGGATCTTAGAGCATCAATGGCCATTGCACTTATCTCACGTTTAGACTACAGCAATGCCCTATACGTAAACATCAAACAATCATCTTTAAATAGGCTCCAAGAAATCCAGAATACGGCCTCTTGCCTGGTACTGGGGAGTACCCCATTATGCTTCAGTTAGAGAGGGATTGAGATTCCTGCACTGGCTGTCATTAAAGAAACAAGTGCAATTTAGAGCATTGTGCTTAACACATAAAGCCCTTAACTCTACGGGTTAAAACTATTTGAAGTCCTTCTTAAATTGGTATGTGCCCAGGAGAACGGTGAAGTTGGGGAACACTATAAAGTTGTGGTTCCACGCTGCAAGAAAGTTAGGTGGGGTGAACATGCCTTTACTGTAGTGTCAGCTAAGTTGGGGGAACTCTCCTCCGTAATTTATCAGGAGTCAGAAATTGCATTTGAGCTTTCATAATCAAATTAAAACCTGGCTATTTGCAGAGTAGATTGGTGGGACTGTGTAGGTGATCTGCCTGTTTATGTGATCCACTGCTCTGTTTGCTCTTCTTTATGCATAGCGATTTGATACTGTTTGATCTAATGCGCTTTAGAAATACCACTAATACAATACAAATGCAAGTTATTCTGGATTATGAGTGTTTTGTTCTTGACGACGACTACAGTGCCTTCGTCGAAGTTTGCATTGTCATGGCGATCATAGTCGAGGAGGTGAACGTAGGCGACTAGCCTGACGTCGACATTGTTTGTTGTTGATGAGGTCTTCGGCGAAGACAGGCCATCGTAAAGGATGCAGTCATAAACGAGACCGTTGTAGATGATGCAGTCGTAGATGAGGCCATTGTAGACGTGATTATCTTAGATGAGGTTATTGTAGACAAGGCCATTGTCATAGTCATGGCTGTCTTAGATGACCGAGGCTGTCATTGACTACCATCATAGAAGGGGCTGTCATAAGCGAGCCCGTCGTAGACTATCATCTTGACGACCATCATTGATGAGGCCATTGTAGACAACCGTCGTTGTTGAGGCAGTCGTACATGATGCCATCGTAGATTAGGCCATTCGTAGATAAGGTTGCTGTCGACGACCGTTGTAGATTGGATCGTCTTAGACGACAGTCATACATAACATCGTCGTTGAAGAGGGTGTCATAGATGAGGCCTTCGTAGACTGTTATAGGTGAGGCAGTAATAATGTACATGATTGTGGTCCTCGACGTTGTCATTGTAATTGTTGTTAATGAAGATTTTGATGGCGGTTTTCCATAGATGCCTCATTGTCAGGTTATGAGGATTTGCATGATGTAGTGTCAGGGCTGAAAAGGGAGTTGTAGGGTCTACCTCTGAAGAAATGTTTTCCAACTTTCTTTCTCTGTGAGAAGTGCCTCATGAAGACTCATGGTAAGTCTTTTTATGGCTTTTCTGCATGCCTTCTGGAGACCCTTGGCGCGACCTCTCCCTTTGACCTCTCCTGTGAGGTGAAGGAATCCTCACTGTACTCATCCGAAGTGACAGATGTAAGTTTCTGCAGTCCCAATAATAGCCTCCTCTCTCTGAACGCAAGCGTTTTTGAGGAAACAGACATATTTTGTAGTCCTTTACCTTGATTTCTGCTACTCTGATAGATTAGTGCCAGGGTCAGAGAAATGAAACATAAAATAAAATCTTGGATGATCCAAAAGGAAGTAATAGCTGAAGAAACTGAGCAGAGCTCAGGGAGCCTCTCGTCACACGACAAGTAATAGAAACTCTGAGGGACTCAGCCTCTATTGAGAGAGTTCTAGAGGGAGCGGTCACATGACTGGCTATAGTTCAAGTTTTTTTTCTTTTTTAAAAAGGACACAGATGGTCAATTAAACTGACTTTTTCATTGCCATCATAGTCTATGATAGTGATACATACTGCTTTATTATGGTACCGCGGGACTCCCATTTCAATGACGGCGAATGATTCAAGCATGTGAATCTATGAAAGATCCAATACTGGAGAAGTTAAAATTTACTTCACAGGAAACTGTAAAGGCCATAAAAAGCTTAAGATGACGCCAGCCCCCACTCACCTCACCCAACATTAGAGGGGATCTGTTCCAGTCAGAGCTCACAGTATAGGTCGCCTCAGTGAATTTACTTACCAATGCAATCTGGGCTAGAGCAGAAACTCCACCTTCATGGAGAGGAGCTGTGATTATACCAATTTATAAAATGGGGTACAAAATGATAACACTAATTATAGACCCATCAGCTCATTAGATTATGCACAAAAAGTGTTTTGTAATCAAGTATTGGAGAGGTTCTAAGAATGGATTGTAGGAAATCAGATTATATCCACATTACAGGCTGGCTTTAGAAATAAGGTCAGCACAACAGATCAAGTTTTTCAATTTTGGTTGTTACATTGGAAATATGTCATTCTGCTAAAACAACTCCTGTATGTGGCTTTTGTTGATTTGGGGTTTGTGGTTGATTTGGTCCCAAGGACTGAATTATGGTCAGGATTGCAAGATAAGGGGGTTCCGCCCAACATACTCCAAATACTTATCAGAATTCATTCCTAATTATATCTATCCTCAAGTTCATTGTGGAGTGAATAGCGAATTAATGGATAGGATCCTGATTAGAAAGTAGGTAGGACAATGTTGTCTAGGGCCTACTTTCTTTACATTTTATAATAATGATGAGCTTGCCTTTCTAAATATATCCATTAATGATTCACCCAAGTTGAAGGGTCGAAAAATCCCAGCTTTGCTGTTTGCAGACAATACCTTGCTAATATCCAATACCTCTTTGGGCCTTGAAGTTTTATTGAATAGGTTCCTTGACTTCTACAAACAGCAGGGTCTGGAAATCAGTCAAATGATACCAAATATATGGCAGTGAATCCCATAGGTCCCTTATGTGTGGCCCAAGACTAGAGAACCGTATTTTAGACAAAATAAATGAATTTGAATAGCAAGGAAAACAAATCTCCCAGACACTTACATGGATGCTGCGTTTAACAAATTGTGACTGGTTGTTTAAAAAAGGGCCTTAGCTGCACTGAAAATGTATAAAGCAATATCTATAAAATCAGTTTTACCTGGTATATAGTTACACTCTCTTAAGGCACAAGTAGCAGCTTTATATGAAGCTGAGATATGAGGTATAGTGGGATGTAAAGACTCAACTATTCTAGAGAACAACTTTATTAGAACCCTTCTTAACTTGCCTATAGGTCCTCCAATACTCCTGCTCTTCGTAGATCTAGGCCAAGAGATTTGCAGATAAGGCACAATTTAGACCACTTGGTTATTGGCTGTAACTTTGGCATACCCTGAGCTGTTTTCTTATAGATTGGGACTTGTGGAGCTGTTGGGGAAGGCCTACACGAATCATCTTTCTTTGACTAACACATGTGAAACATTGGCTATATACTTTAGGGTTAAAGGACCTTTGAGATCAACCAAATGGAATTAATAGTAGCTCTATAAGGCTTTCGACTGTGGAAAATTAGTTATATGTCTCTGAAGAGTTGGTGGTGAGGGCAGACGAAGATGGAGTAATATATACATTTCTTAAATTTTAAAATGACTATGAAATTCATACCATATTTTGTTAATGTGGTGGATTATGCTAAACCCCCCCCATATTAACTTTAGACTAGGAATCTTAACGATTAATGTCTTTACTGTCAAATGGCTTTCAAGATGTAATAACTGGCAACTGCTCCTTCTGGTAGCATGTAATTGAATCTAAGGAGCCATTTAATGTTTTCTGTCCAATTTATATGCTTATGTGAAGGAAGAGGATTCGTCCAATCTGCTTTATGGAATTATTGGTTAGCATTAAGAATTTATAAATCTGATACACATTAATTTATAGTTTTTAGCCTGAACAGTATTTTGCATAGTGCATGGACAACAAAGAAAATAAGTTGGGCATCCCACTACTTCCATTAGTGGTCAGGAAACTCTTTGAGTTAGAATTGTGTTTTTGAAAAGGAACACTATGGTCTAATGAATTAATTCAAATTAATGTTACTTTTATCTACTTTTTTGCATTCAGATGTAGCTATATTTTAAGGGGTCATCCGCATAATAATAAAATACTGACGTAAAAGGTTCTGATGCAACAAAAGTTAATATTTTAGTATATTTCATATATTTGCACATTTAGCGCTAGTATAGGTTGCTTTGAATGAGCACAGTGTTGACTAAAAAAATGATGGCCACTGATTTCTTTTATATGCTCTCTTTGGATATATTTCCATGTATATTACCATGTATTTTAATTAAAAAAATATATGTGTTATGGATGATGACTTATTTGAAATAAACATTTATGATGATGAAGGATTATATTACTTACCATGTAAGAATCTGTTCTTGGCATGTAGTGCTGTAGATTCACATGCTTTGCATAAGTAGGCCATCTAGTGTTGGGCTCGGATGATTACAAGTCGTTTTTGTTCCAAGATGTTTTCTTCGAGTCACGAGGCTGTGTGATTCCTCCTCTTGGGAATACTGCACATGGTCACCGACCCGACACCATCTTCAGACTTTTTTGCCGTAAGTAGGTGAGAATGTAAAAAATGCTGTGTATTTAAGCATTGAGATGTCCATGCATGAGTATGAGATCAAGCATATGAAGAGCAACATACACAAGAATTTGGGGAGGAGGAACGGAGCATGTGAATCTACAGCACAAACATGCCAAGAACAGATGCTTAAAGGGAAAGTAACAATCGGTTTGAGGCATGTGTGCTGTAGATACACATGCTTTGCATAGACTGTAAAGCAGTCACTCTACCTAGGTAGTGGTTAACTTGTGGGGGTTGCAGTTGTCTAAAAAAGAGTCTTAAGTACTGCCTGGCCAACATTGCCTTGATGGCATGCACATACATCCACACAATAATGTTTTGTGAAGGTGTGTGGAGTAGAGCATGTTGCTGCTTTGCAAATATCAGCAATAGGAAGATTTCCTAAAAAAGCCATAGATGCTCCAATTTTTCTAGTGGAGTGGGCTTTTGGTGTAACAGGTAAAAGTAATTTAGCCTGTGCATAACATGTCTGTATGCATTTAACTATCCATCCTGAAATGCCTCATTTAGAAATTGTTTGGTGTAAAGGCAAAAAATTTTTTTTTAGTTTTCCTAAATAATTTAGTCTGTTAATGTAATACATCAATGCCCTTTTTTACATCTAAAGTGTAGAATGTTCTTCCTGCAACTGTGTCAGGTTTTCGGGTGAAAACACAGGTAAATCGATGGATTGAATAATATGAAAACTACTTTTGGTAAACATTTAGGGTTAGTTCTAAGCACTACCCTATCCCTGTGTAGTTGAAAGAAAGACTCTTCTGGGGTTAACACCTGAATTTCACTGACTCTTCTAAGAGAAGTAATATCAATTTAAAAAAAAAGGTTTCCATGAAAGATATTGGAACTGACAAGAATGTAATGGATCAAAAGGAGGACCCATTATCCTCGTTAGGACAGTGTTTAAATTCCATGCTGGGGCAGATGGAAGTCTAGGGGGAATTATTCTTTTTAGCCCCTCCTTGAAAGCTGTTATAACAGAAATTGTAAACACTGATATGTGTTGTCTATTCTGGAGACTTGCGAAAATAGCTGCTAGATGTAATCTAATAGAAGTATATGCTAATCCAGCAGTTTGTAAATGCAATAGCTATAAAATAAGTGTTTGTACTTTTGCTTGAAGAGGATTAACGTTTTGTTTGTGTGAGGAAATAACAAAACGTTTCTATTTTGCTGCATAGCATTGCCTTGTAGTTGGTTTACAAGCTTCTTTAAGAATGTCCATACAGTCAAACGCAAGTATCCAAACTCTAAGACTTCAGACGCCAAATTGGAAGATTCATTTCTTTGGGATGTCTTAATGTTCCATGGTTCAACATGAGAAGGTCTGGGTTGAGGTGATGGTTCTTGTGAGGGACTACAGATAGTTCCATGAGTGTTGAGAACCATGATTGTCGAGCCCATGTGGGAGCTATTAGTATCATGGTGAGCGATGTTAACCTGAGTTTCCTGACCACTAATGGAAGTGGGAGAGGTGGAAAAGTGTATGCAAACATCTCTCACAAGTACATCAATAGAGCATTGACTTTGGACTGATGATGGTGATATCTGCTTGCGAAGTGTGGACGAAGTGTGGGCATTTCACGGTTTCTTTAGTTGCAAACAGGCCTATCTGTGGGAATTTGCAAATGAATGGTTGACAAACATTGGGGTGAATTTCCCATTCGTGGACTTGTTGTTGTGATCTGCTCAGAAAGTCCTCAATCTGATTGCTTGTCCCTAGGGGATGAATGTTGTGGTGTATTGCTAACTTCCATATTTTTTTAGCTAAGTGAGATAATTGGAGAGAGTGTCCCCCCCCCCCGTTTTTGTAAATAATACATTGTTGTCATATTGCCTATTCGAATATGGAAAACTTTACGCTGTAGGTGAATTATGAAGGCTTTGATTGCTACATGAACAGCTGGCAGCTCTAGGTGATTGATATGAAGATTCTTGTGTTTGGATTCCCATGGTCCCTGAATAGTAAGGTTGTGGAGATGTGCTCCCCATCCTGTTAGAGATGCATCTGTTGTTAAAGTTATTTGTGGAACTGGGTCTTGAAACGGCTGCCCTTTGGATAGATTTTGTGGATTCCACCATTGCAGAGAGTGATAAGTGCAGCTGTTTACCAACACTAGATCGTGAAGTTGACCCAGTGACGGATCCATTGCTGGGAGAGAGATTTCTGTAGTGGTCTCATGTTCAGTCTGGCATGTGGGACTACATAAATTCAAGATGCCATCATGCCCAGAAGTCTGGTAACTGTTTTGGAATGAATATGAGTTCCTGTTTTAAATTGTTGAATTAATGTTAATATATTGCGTATTACGTCTGTGTTTGGATTGCGAACGCTAGATTTGTGTTGAGCGTGGCCTCTAGAAACATTTCAGAGTAGCTAGCCATAGATGAGATTTTTGTAGGTTGACAGAGAACGCTAGTCGATATAGCAAATTCAGGGTCTTTTGTGTGTTTTGTTTGCAAAGTATGAATATATTTGATTTGATTAGCCAGTCGTCTAGATAAGGGAAGACAAATGTTTTCCCTGTGCAGAAGTGCTGCCACAACTGGTAAGCAATTTGTGAATACTCTTGGTGCTGTAGTGATTCCAAAGGAAAGAACTTAGAACTGATAATTATTTCCTGAAATAAAAATCCAAGGTATTTTCTGTGTGCAGGATGAATATGAAAATAGGTGTCCTTTAGATCTAAGGTTGCCATTTAGTCTCCTTTTTGTAATAAAGGAATGATCGCTTGAAGAGTGATCATATGGAAATGTTCTGATATTATGTAATGATTTAGTGGTCTGAAATCTAGAATGGCCTGAGAGATCCATCTTTTTTGGGAATAAGGAAATATAGTGAATATACTCCTGTCCTGTGAAATTGTGGTAAAACTGGCTCGATTGCTCTTTTTTGCAACAGAGCAGTCCTTTCTTGTTGCAGAAGGATTTGGTGTTGCATGGATGGTTTGTGTTTGCGAGGTGGAATATTGGGAGGAGTTGTTATGAGTTCCAGACAATACCCATGTTGAATAATGACTAAGACCCATTTGTCTGTTGTAATTGGCTTCCAGTTTTTGATAAATTGTTGAAGACGACCCCCAACTGGTGTTTGGTGCTGTTTGGAAAGGTTAAGGAGTCATTGTTTAATGTTGGTATTTGAGGAACGTGTATTGTTCCCTCTGCCTTTAAAATTGTTACCTCAGTAAGAACCTTTGTAGAAAGTTTTGGTTGTTGAGGTTTGTCCTTGAGTTTTATATTGTGAACCAGAGGTATCTGTAGAAGCTGTCCTTGCCCCCAGTTTGAAATTGGGCCTACGAAAGGAACCTCTGTGCATGTTTGTCTGTAGAGCTTCCATTGAATGCTACCTCTGTGTCTATTTTAATTTTTTCAAGCACTGTGTCCACAAGGGGACCAAAGAGATGGTCCTTGTCAAATGGGAGGTTCAACATGGTCTGTTGCACCTCAGGTTTGAAACATGAAACCCTTAATCATGCACGACTTCTGATTAGGACACTAACATTTATATTCCTTGCAGCAGTATCGACTGAATCTAATGCACATTAATAGAGTTGTTGGTGATAAGTTTGCCTTCATTAACAATCTATTGACCTCTTGTTCTGTGCTGCTCTGGAAAATGTTGGAGAAGGCCCTCCATTTCGTTGCAGTGGGCCTTTTCGTACCTTGCTAGTAATGCTTGGTTATTAGCTATACGCCAATGGTTAGCTGCTTGGGCCACAACTCTTTTACCAGACACATCCATAAGTTTGGATTCCTTTTCTGGTGGTGGTGCTTCTCCAGTTGTTTGGGAGTTAGCCCTTTCCCTAGCATTGTATACTACTAAAGAGTCAGGAGTTAATTGACCTCAAATAAAAATGGGGTCTGAAGGTGGTGTTATTTTTTTTTTTATCAATGCGAGGAGCAATTATTCGTGCTTTGACTGGTTGTTTAAAAATGTCATCTGCATGAAGTGTCATACCATTTAGAAGTGGTGAGTATTGTGCCCCTCTTTGTCTGTTAGATATGTTAGATAAAATTTCAAAGAGGAAATCCTCCTTTATTGAGTCCTTATATAAAGGTACCTGATGAAGTGGCTGCTCTGACTATGAGATCTGATAAGCAGATGCATCATCCGGTGGCGATGGGCGGCTAGGGTATACATCAGGATCAATGTCAACATGAGAATATATATTATAATCCTCCCATGGATCCCCCAGTTGTGTGTCATCTGGGATATTTTAATCCTCATCTATTGTTGACTGAGGAGACATATTATCAGCCTTAGACAATTGTGGTGAGTGAGGTGGTAGAGTGAGTGGTGGTGTTGATTGTGGTCCAGGTGAAGTAGGAATGGGAATGTGCAATGTACTAGTTGCAGCATCCTTTCTTTTCTTCTTTAGGGGTCAAAGAGGAACATCCAAAGCCTCCTCAAAACTCAACTGCTTCTTTGGAGTTTGTTGTTTTGATGGCTGTACCATAATTTTCTTTATTCCAGGCTGAATTTGAAGTTTTTTTTGTTTCGGATCAAGCTTATGGTGCAATTGCTTGAGGATTAGCTTTGGGGAAGACTTCAGATCAAAAACAAAGCATTTTGGTGGAGGAAGCTTGGTCTTTGATGGAGGAAGGTTAGATTCCAAAAGAATAAGTCTTTTTTCGGTGCCAAGACCGAAGAGTGAGATGTTTTAGTCTCGGATGGAAGGATTGGAGCGGCCCCTGCTGTAGGCCAAACCTTCAGAGCCGAGCTGGAGGGCGAGGGTTCCGAGTCATGTTTTCGGTGCCCACCATGGCTTGTGTGCAGTGGTGGCCAGTGAGCAATTTTCTCAGTGGAGGCTGAGGATTTCGGAGTAGGGGCAGAAGTACTCACAGTACGTTGTTTTTGTGCTGGCTGAAGAGTGGCCGAGTCTTCTTCGGACTGAGACTCGGAATCAGAGTCATGCATGGAAAGGGATTCTTTATTTTCTACAGCGGAAGCCTCATCCTCCTCCTGTCAGCCGAAGAAGTCGGGGACATCGTCCATTTGATTGTGCTGCATCTTTTGTTGTCTAGTCCATCCATCTCGAAGAGTCTTTTTAGACCGAAAAGACGAACAGGCCTCACAGGTATCCTCTCGATGTTCGGGCAAGACACATAAGTTACAAATGGGATGTTGGTCGGTGTAAGGGTATTAGGAGAGGCACTTCGGACAGAAGAGTACGGAGTATGTTCCATTAGCAGGTCATTCTCAATCTTGCTCAAAATGTATAAGTGATGCCTGGCCGGCCTGTAGGCCAAAGAGACAAGTCAAAAACCCACTGCGAAGTCTAGAATGAGATATATACTATACAGATCGAAACAATACAGTTGAGATATATATATTTATCCCAGACTGAAGGAGACTCAAACCGTAGTGCGAGATGCTACATCCACACTGGTCGGCGGAAAAAAACAATTTGAAGATGGCGTTGATGACTATGCACAGTATTTCCAAGAGGAGGAGTCACACAGCCATGTGACTCGAAGAAACCTTGGAACAAAAACAACTTGTAGTCATCCGAGCCCAACACTACAGGGCGCACTTATGCAAAGCATGTGAATCTACAGCACGCATGCCTCGAACTTAACATTATTTTCTATGGGACTTTATTTTAAGTTCTTACCAGTATTTGCTACTGGAGTGTGTTGCAGTACCTGGGAGTGGACATATATGGTGCTGGACCTACTCCAAGGATGAACTAAAGTACATCTACTTCTGTTTTTGGGACTTTTTGGCATTAGTAAGTGTCGTTTGGGAATGGCAATGGGCTTACCCTTTCATGGGTGGGTTTTTTGTCCCTCGCTAAGCCCATTCTTACTCCTCCCTAAACCCAATCTTACTCCTCCTTAAACCCCTCCAATTTAGGTGTATTTTCCTTCTTCCAGCAACTCTCATCTGCTCCTCCCACTTTTACTACTAAAATGTATGCTTACATGTGTGAAGGTTTCACCCCCCTCAGAGAAAAGATGGGCAATGTAGGGATCGCCAGATGTAGGTTTTGTAGTAAGTAAGTAGTACTACTGTAGAACTACTCGCGTACTATAAATCGCAGTTTGTGAATAGGACACTCCCTATTTATAAAGTACAACAGCCATCCTTTTGGCCTTTTAGCATTGTAAAATAAGGCTTGCTAGAAGCTGAGAGGGAAGAGACCAGCATTACAAATTTTAGTCTGCCAAGCTTTTTTTAAAGGTACGTGTTAGATTTAAATTATAAGATGGAAAGGAATAGAGGTCCTGAGTTTGAATTATTAAACTCTGAACCTAAGCCACCCCATCTGACTGGCCTGATCCAAGTAACTAAAATAAATATATTCAAGTCTGCATTACTGCACCACCTGCAAATACTTTATTTCTCTCCCCTCTTCACTGATCACAAAAACGCACAACAGAGAATTCTTCTCTTCACTAAAGAGAAAGAGGCACAGCTCTTCCACCAAAAACTGTGTTTACACCATGGAGAAAACTCTGCCATGTCCATCTCCAATCAACTCTATACCTTTTCAATGTGCTTTCCAACATAATTATACAGTAACCCAGCTCATGGCACTGCCTGTTCCCAGCAGACCCTGGTTGGAGAACTGGTGATATCAGCTATAATCATCATAGTTACTCCACCCCATCTTTCCCAAGGCCAATACATATTTATGAAGGGTCCCTTCAATGTGTTGCTAAATACTCTTTCACTTTTTTTTTAAAGGGAGTCATACTTTCTCCCAAAGGAACAAGTTATTTACCTTCGGTAACTCCTTATCTGGTACAGACTCAGGGACTCCAAGCTACGCAGTGGTCACAGCTTTGGCTCTGGTGGAAGGACCACACAGACCCTCAGGTGCTTGCTTCCTCACCATTGCATAGCATATCTTTATGTGGAGTAAAATCTACATGGAGATGGTTCTCTGTTGCACTGTTTTGTCCTTCTTAGATCGAGTAAAGCACACAAAGTGTTGATTATCCACCTGGATGTCTTTGGTACGATCAATGTAGAACAATAACACTCTTTTTGGATCCAGACGGTGGAGTCTCTCCTCTAACTTAGTTGGGTAAGGCGGAGCAAAAAAAGTCTGCAGAGTAATGTTCTGGACGACGTGAAAAGGTGTTACCACCTTGGGAAATGAATGAATATGTTCGGAGGACAAATTTGTCTGGGGAAGAAGGTAGTGTATGGAGGGTTGTCTGAGAGCGCCTGCAACTCCCTAACCCTCCTGGAGGATTTAATTGACATTAGAAAGACTGTTTTCATGGTGAGTAGGCTCAGAGGGCGACTGTTTATGGGCTCAAAAGGTGCGCACATCAGGAGAGTAAGAACCACATAAGGGAAAGCTGGGCATACTGAAAGAGGTGGAGAAAACATGTTGTAAACCTTTTGGGTATAGTGTCACAACGGGTGACGTGAACAGGGAGGGCTGATCCAGCAACCGCAACAATGCTGAGATGGCTGCAAAGTATCCTTTCCCTTTACCCAAGGCAAGGACTTTCTGGGCGAGGCATAAGGCAAACGAGAGAACCTCAGATAAGGCTGCAGACAGATGATCAATGGGTTTGGCATCACACCAAGCCACAAATTTGGCCCATTGGCAGGTGCATACAGTTTTAGTGGAGGGAACCTTGGTTGCTAAGATGACATCACACACAACAGAAGGGAGGTAGAAAATGTGCAGCTGTCACTGCTCAATCTCTATGCACTAAGTTGAAGAATGTGCAGGTTCAGGTGCAGAACTCTGTCCCACTGCTGCAACAGGAGATCCTCTTGAAGAGACAGCCTGATCAGAGGACTGACGCTCATGCTCAGGAGTTCAGGATACCATACTCTCTGTGCCCAATCTGCAACCACAAGAATGACGGGCCCAGTTGTTCCTGTTCTTCTTGAGGACTGTGGCCAGGAGTGGTATCAATGGAAAGGCTACAGGAGCCCTGATCTTCACTCAAGACTAAATGTGTCTCAGAGTGAGAGCTGTCTTTGAAACTCCAGCTGTCAGAAGGAATGACATTGTGCGTTGGCGAAGTTGGCAAATCGATCTAACCAAGGTTCTCTCCAGTCACTTAAGAGACCTTGCACCACCTCTGGAAGTAGACGCCATTTGTGATCCGCAACTCATCACAGACTGAGTGTCAGCCCTGACATTTAATGAGCCCTCCAGGGGCTGCAAGACCAGGCAGATTTTCTGACATTCCAGCCATGTCTGAAGGTGCAGAGCCTCATGGCACAAAGTCCAGGACTATACTTCACCTCATTTGTTGCAGTACCACAAGGCGTAGGTGTTGTGGGTGAACACCTGTACCAGCCATCCCTTGATGGATGGCAGTAAGGTTTTCATTGCCAAGTGTATTGCTCTCAACTCCAACAGGGTGATGTGTAACAGAGACTCCGCTGTAGAAAGGAGTCCTCTGATCTTCACCTCTCCCAAATGGTCGCCCCAACCTAGTAGTGACAAGTGGGTAACCCCAGTGAATGCAGGAGGCCCACCATGGTCTGAAGGTGGGAGACAAGTGTCTGGGGCGAGCCCACCTTCAGCAATCAGTCATCAAGGAAGGGGAAGACTGGAATCCCCACGCTCTGCAGATGGGCTGCACCACTGCATCACCTTCACAAACACATGAGGGGCACCTGTTGATCCAAAGTGGGGCACAGCAAATTGGAAATGCTTCTGACCTACCATGAACTACAAGTAATGTCTTTGGGCTGGCAGAACGGGAATATGGAAGTATGTGTCCCACAAGTCCAGCGCTACCGTCCAGTTTCCAGGGAACAGGGCAGACAGAACCTGAGCCAGAGTTAGTGAGTAGTTGACAGGGCATAGTTCTACAATAGGATCGAGATCTCCATCCTTTTCTGGCTCCAGAAAGTAGAAGCAATAGCAACCATGAACTATTTATGATGTCGGCACCCTCTCAATGTCTCCTTTAGCCAGAAGAGCCTAGACTTCCTGGTGTAATAGCTAAAGGTGGTCCTCAGTCAGCCGATCAGAGGACGGTGGCATAGGTGGTGGGGTTTGTTGGAAGGAAATGGCATAACCTCGCTGCACAATCTGATCTGAAGCACCCATTTATATGGCGTTATCGCCCGCCACTGGGGCATGTGGGATCTTATCTTGCTGCCAAGTGGTAGTCCATGATGGTAGGAGGACATATTAAAGGGGCCTTGAAGCTGTTACAGGAGGGGGTGGGGTGCATATAAAGCATCTTAGATTCCCTGTATGGTGATATTGTAGGAACAAGCCAGGGTTATCTTTGGACCTACAGGCTCGGACCACTAGGCTTTCATGGGTAGGGTGCTGGGTAAGTAAGGCTGGATTCCCTGGGAGTGGGGCCATAGTGATATGCGATGGTCCTGTGTCCAGGAGTGCCTGTGAAGGGAGTTGACAGAGGCCCCAAGCAGAACATTAGTAAGGGGTTCATGAAAGGGGAGTAGAGGTTCCGAGAAGGATACCCCAGGTTGAAACACCTCTGTCAAAACGTTTGTTTTGTGTTCCACTGTGTCAATAATCAGGTGCAAGACCCCAGTTGCCCTCCAAACCATCATTGCAAAGGAGGCCCCTTTCTCTGTAGTCACTGTGGGAGAAGAGTAGAGACTGGGGTCTAGTGAGGTATCCAGACCACTGGCATTAGCCAGGTCTTTATACCATTCATCATCGGGCATGGATTCTTCTAGTGGGTCAGGATAATTGGTGGGAATCTTCAAATCCACTCCAGTTGTGTTACTCATAGGACCTTACAAGAAAATAAGGCTCAGTCCTCCATTCAGACTGTTTGGGTCTGATCAGCCATTCTGGCTCCGTATCAAAATCAGGAATCACAATTAGGCAAGAAGGAGAAAAATACATAAATAGAGCATTTTAAAAAGCAATTTAAGAAAACATTTAGAAAAGTTAAAAAAGTAAAAGAAGAACCATACGGGTGGTACAGTACTATGCATTAGTGAAAAAGGTCATTCACGGTCAATTGTGTCTTTGGTTACCAAAGGAAAACAGTCTTGAAGAGCAGAAGCCATTCACGCGAAGTCAAATTCAATTACTAACCGCTGGGTTTAGGGCCGTGTTGACTAATTTCATAAAGCGCACTAGCCTGCATGCTAGTTGGATGTCTTCTCCCTTAAAGCTCATCAACAGAGCTTGTCTACGAGTTCGCACACGTCTTTGATTCCAAAGCTGTGTTAGTACGCTCTTTCGGATACTATCTAGAGCTTTGCAGTTACACAGCAGGTGCAGAACATCGTCTTTAGCAATTTCGCAAAGCCTACACTTGGGGTTGCAGTCCAGGCGCATCCAGGGGGAAGATGTGGTTTAGATAGTATTACCCCCATCCTCAACCGCAAGAAGTCTTCCTTCGCCTTCCTTGAAAAGCCGGTGCTGAGGTATGGCTGTGGTGAGGCACTGATGTAGCCTTTAATCACAAACCACCCATGAGACCTCTTGGTTAGTGCTGCTTTGTCCTCTTCCAAGGAAATTGTTTTCACAGATTTATTAACAAGACGCTTGAAGCAATTGTGTGTACAACTCGAGTCCCAAAGATCTCTTAGCACAAGGGAATTTATGGCTGCTTGGAGGTAGACCATTGCAAGGGAGTCCTTGTTTGTTTCAAATTCTTTCCAAAGATGGGCATTCAGAGAGTCTCTTTCGCCGTTCTTTACTTTGTGCCAGCATTTTACGTATGCACCCTTGCGTGCGATTTGCTGCTTCTGTAGGCCAAACTCGAGCCTTAGCTGTGCTGGAGAAGTGAATGGAGGAAGCGCGAATAATATTCGCAATGTTTTGCTGACCACGTTGTCTAAGATAGTCTCATCCTTCCCTCTCATACATTCACTGCCATATGAATTACATTTAGGTTAGCGATGCCAGGGACGCAGCCAGTGGAACGGACCTCGAAGGAGGTTGTGAAGTTGTACAAAGATCCACCAACAGATCCTGAGCGGCGAACAGGGCAAACCCATCTGCAGGCTTACAGTTGGTGTTCTTCCCAAACCCATGGGCCTGAAGGTGCTCCAGAGTGGTCCGGCTGGCAAATAATGAGGTGCATGGCCTAATAGAACACTTCAAGTTGGGAGGGGTCACTCCAGGAAACTCAAAGAAACGTGGAACGGACTGAGGCTGAGGGGCCACGGGGATGAGGTGGGAGTGGGGCCTAGATTTGTGGCATCACTCCTGCACCTAGTCAGATGACTTGGACTGGCATGGAGAAGTTGAAGAGCGCTACGACTTCTTCCGAGTCGGACCAGAAGAAGTAATTTATCATGCTGATGACCAGCATGAACGATTCAGCGAGTGGTCCCGGGATCTACCTCGCGACCAGGACCTGGAGCGGTGCTGAGAAAGTTGTTGAGCGGCCAGGAGCTTAATGGCTCGCTCGCGGAAGGCCTTTGGATTCATGGTTTTATCATCTGGGCAAGCCTTGGAGATGTGGTCCGGCTCTAGGCCCCAAAGGCATACCAAGTGGGTCTCTGTCACAGACATCAGCCTGTAACAGGCACTACAGGTTTAAAACCAGTTCGTTTTTCTGGGGACATAATCCTAAAAAAGTGTTGAAAAGGGCACAGTGGTGTACAGGTATGTCAACACAAGTCAGTCAAAAGTGACTAAAGGGAGCTTGATCCGGATTCGTGCTTATGGCATGAAAAGAAGGAACTGTGGTCAGAGTGCTGGGATGGTTCCTATACAGGCACTGTGCATGCCACTTCCCGTACGAATGACGCCAACAACATCACATGGAGCCGAATGACGCAACTTACAGGTGAACAAGGGGACTGCTCAGAAAAACTTCTGGCTCCAGTCAGATGCTTGGGGAGAATTCTACGTTAAGAAATCTGTGACTAGAAGTCTCTATCAGATAAAGGTATAAGACATACAGAAAAGCAGGAGAAGAGTCTTTAGGCAGTGGCTGTGGATGTCTGTACAGTCTTGGCGTACTGCCTACAAATGTATGTTACATCTTATGGGGTTATTAAGGGGTCTGGAGGCTGACCCAGTGCACCTCTCTCTACATGAATGTGGTGAAATAGAGGTAGTGTCCGAGAGGATTATAAAAAAAAGGTAGAGAGAATCGTGGGGATTTAGTGCTTGGTGAGTTTGATATATAAAATAAAGAGGAAGGGATTGAGAGAGCTGAAGAAGAAACATGCCGGTAGAAAGAGAATCAAAAAGCAGATAGAGAGGCAAGACAAAGGACGGTAAAAATAAGTTAGAGGGAGGCAAAGAAGTATAGACAGTGGTAAAAGATGGTAAGTAAGGCCGGGAAAGAGACGGTAAGAGATGATTAAGATGGGAGATAAGTAAGGTTGAGAAAGATTCATGAAGAAAGATAGAGAGCCGTATGGTAGAATAGGTAGAGACTGAAACAGAGACTAGAGGTAGGCAGAGCGAGAGACAGTGGTTTTAAAAAACAAGACTCTTCTAATTGTCTTGATCACTTAACACCACGGTGCATGTTGGAAGTTGGGGACCCTGGTTAATTGTCGAGTTTGCCCATGTCTTAAAACAGTTCATCAGAGGGAGAGTTGGGGTTTTTCTTGCAGGTTTGGAGGTGGAGGACAGTGCATCAGATGAAGCAGTGGAACATAACAGCTTAAACTGAATGGGTTTTTTGAATAGGTAATAGTAGCTCAGAAAAAAAGAGGGACAAGGACAAGATCTTTAGCTGGTTTGGAGGCTAGGATCTCAGATGGTGCATGTGGACTTGCACACCTTGGGAAACATTTCTTTCCCAGGCCTGGTTAACTGTTTGAAATGAAGCTCAGTATCCCTTGGGGCCTTTTTCGGGGTATGATTTAAAATACTTAAATTACTTAAAACGAATAACCCAAATTCCACTCATTACCCCTCCATCTGTGCTACAGCCCAGCTGGGCCAATTTAGTTTGGTACATCAAGTTTCTAGTTGGGAAATCTCAGACTTACACCCTGCTAAAATGATTGCCTACAAAACATAGTTTGCTACATCTAAGGAGTAGCCTATAGGTTAATGTTCATTTCCCCATGGAGATACACATTTGACAAATTTATGCTATTCATGCTTTAGAAGGACCTTACGAAGATTAATACTTTTTTTTTTCTTTTTAATTTTGTTTACTGACATTTGAACAAATTACATATATTTCAGCAATCGTACATGTGATATCGTCGTACATCATACTATAGCGATTAAACCACAACAAACATAACAACAATACAAAGGGAAGCAATACAGCTTGTTTGCATTTCTAAATTACACATTAGGTACACTCTACTGCATCATAGTGTGATTCTTTCCGAATGCGATATCTCCACGCTCTGTAAGATGTAATGTGCCTCGGCAGACAGAGAGTCAGTGTGGTCGCGACATTCATGTCTAAGGGGTGGCTAATTTCATGCTTGACGAGTGGCTAGGTCTGGGTCATGGGCTAAATAATGATGAAGGGCATTCTTGAGTTAAATTATACGCAGTCAGCCAAGTTAGAAAGGGCTCCCATATATCTATGAGTCTAGATGCCAGCGGTAGCAGTTCCCAAAATATGTTCAATTGTTCCTGACAGAACGTAATGTCTAAGATCCACGCCCTAATGGTGGGAGCATTTAGTTTGCCCCAGTGTATTGCGACTACATTTCGCCAGTAGTAAAAGTATGGCCAATAAATTACGGCTCCCGACTGGGGCCTCCTGGACATATCCCAGGAGTCTGACTTAGGGTGATGGGGGTATGTTAAACTCCAACATTTCACTAATCTTTTGAAATTCCTCTTTCCAGAATTTCGCCACTGATGCACAGTTCCAGGCTATATGGAGGAACAAAGCCTGAGGGGCCCTGCATCTGCAGCAGCACCCATCTGGGCGAAGCCCCATGCGGTTAAATTGGATGCGCGTCTTGAAAATGCGGTGTAGGTACTTAAAATGTATATCTTGCAGTCTATAATTAGGTGAAAGCATCTCTAATTGGCTGCAGGAGAACTGCCATTGATCGTCTGATACAGATTCCTCCAGTTCAGAGTTCCATCCCTCCAGGGCTTTCGGCTGCTCCACCGGGGATGAACGTTGCATAGTATTGTATAATCGAGTAATGAGTTTACTGGGGGATGAGTTGGAGAGTATTAGTTAAAGGGCCGGGAGAGTATCTGGAGGGGTCGGGAATGTGTCATGTAATTTGCGATATGTACCCCTGATGCTACAGTACAACAGTAAGTCAGAAAACCTAGGGGACGCCCCCTGGGCAGTTGAAGGAGGGGTTACAAAAGTATCATTAGTGTAAAGGTCAGCAAATGTGACTAATCCTAATCTGTGTGCCTGTGCGATGTTCGCTTTGTTGCCAAGTGCTGGTAGCTGTGGATTTTGAGCTAGTGTAATAGATGGTGCATATAAAATCAGATGTCCCACCCTGTTGCATAGCCTGTGCCAGGCACAGCGTAGTGTTTTAGCTATGCTTAGCATAGTAGTTTGTCACCTATAGGGTCGTATAGGGCCGCTTTTAATGGTTTCGGGCTACTCTGTCAGATTCAACTGCCACATGAGGCTGGAAAGGAGTCAGAAATATCCAGTGGTGTAGATACTGTGCCTGAGCGCAGAAGGCTTATAGGGGTATGTCTGGTGCGCCAATGAACCATTTTGCAGTGACTCTTGATACATTTCCATGAGGTGAGACGCTAGAATCGTGGCATAGCATTTACAGAAAGCGGTCTTCAGACAATCTAAAGCCGGAGCTTTGTCGGCTGGGAGACTGTTTATCACTTGCACTATGTCATCAACAGTAAACGGTTCATCCAGGTAGTCCCCGTGTGCTCTGCTGAGCCAGACTAATTATAGTGAATCAAGATAAGTTGTGAGTTTGCTATCTATGTGGGATGCAGTAGAGTTATATAGCGAGGTATAAAATTAAGTGAAATGATCATGTATCTACTATGGGCCTCTGATTTTCGGATATAATTGTGTTGAGTGCTTGGCGGCAGGTCAGCCCAGCACCATGTGACTCTGGGCAATAGCTCGCTTAATCTTACGGGTGATTGTGCGCTTTACAAATGTGGACTTTACTTTACTTTACTTTGCATGACTGGGGGTGTAGGCTGAGCAGTCTAGCCAAAGCATCACACAAAATGGCATTGAAGACGCCTCCTCATATGATGGTATCACAGCCTAGTGTGACCGCTTTAGCCCATACACCATTAAAGAAGTCTGGGTTATCCATGTTTAGCCCGAAACTCGCAACCATGACTACCTTTGTGCCACCCAGTGTACCTTTCAATATGACATATCGACCTTCTGGGTCTGTCTGGGATTGGATCAGCGCCCATTCCACCCCTCAACCTATTATTATCCCAACCCCCCCTAGCATAATTAATTAGAGTAAATAGAGGAGTATACCTCCCCCCAGTGTTTGTGGCGCAGTTTGTTTGATTCAGTGTTGTTTAAGTGTGTTTCTTGGAGGAAACATATGTCCACGAGACGTCTAGTGAGGTAAGCATGGATGAGGTGTGCCTTTCTATGATTATTTAAGCCCCTGATATTCCAGGTCAGTAATGAGCAGGCCGTCACCTCCACAAGTAGTGCACAGACAAATGTAGCCAACGCAAACCTGTCAAGGATTCAGTCAGAATTGCTTGCAGCACATTTATATCAAACCTAGGACTAAGCGGAGAGGAAATGCAGCGTGTCTGGTGTGTTTTGTGTCTGCTGTAGTGAGTGATCATGTGACAATTGCTATATTGTGTTGTCTGTCTGCTTCCAAGAGGAACAATAACAAACCCCCAACCCAGCCCAACCAGCCACCCACACCAACCCCCAATCAGGTTGTGCAATTGATCCCACCCGACCCCACATACTACGAACTGCCCTACCATGAGGCAGTGTGGCCGAACCATGAGTTTATAGCTATGGGGTAAACATTCCCAGGTTATAAGTGGCTATTTCTAGGAGGTTAATGGAATATTAGTCTTTAGAGTTCTCACCTTCATTTTCATTACTTTACTTTGGCTGCAACGCAGGTTTTAAGGAAGCGACTTAGCTAATATAGATTAACCATCGGGCTTTAATCATTATCGCTGACGGTAGTATCAGATGTCTCCTGACCAGCTTGGGATGCGTGGCTTTTCAGCTTGCCTATGTGGCCAGCAAATTTAAGGGCTGATTTTCCATCGGTAAAATAGTGCGCCGCTCCATCACATGTGACTCTCAGCTTTGCTGGATGGAAAAGCGCATAGGATGTGCTGGATTGCTGTAGTAGTTGCTTGACTGGAGTGAATGCGCGTCTGGCTGCTTGAACTGTGGACGTAAAGTCCGGGTAAAAGGATATAATGTTTCCTTGGTGGTTGATATTGCCCTTCTCTCTGGCCTTCCATAGGACTACATCTCTGTCCCTATACTTTAGCAGGCGGGCAACAATAGGTCTGGGGGCGTCACCCACCGCGGGCTTGGGGGCTAGAGACCGGTGTGCTCTTTACACGATAAACATTGTAGACAGGTCTTGTCCAAATAATTCTCAAAGGAGTTCCTCGACATACGTCTCCATTTTAGGTATTGCGGTGGTCTTCGGTATGCCAATAATAAGTATGTTGTTCCTCCTGGAACGGGCCTCTATATCTACATTTCTCGCTTTAATAATGCTTAAGACCTTCTCCATTTGTTGTAAATGTTCCTTTGATTCAACTTGATAATCAAGAGCATGGGACATTCTATTTTCTAGTTGGTCTATACGTGTTTCGTGGGTGTCCACTCGTTTTCGTACTTGGTCAACTTGGCCGGTGAGCTTTTCAAGTTTAGTGTCGATCACTTTGAGGCTGGACTTTACCTCCAGTAGTATGTTCTACAGGTCGTCTTCTTGCCTGTCTGGCACTTCGCTAGAGGCTGAATCTGTATCATGCTCAGCTTCAGTTACAGCATTACGTGTGAGCCTCTTTTCAAACTACAGTTTAGTTTGTTTTGCGTCGTTTTTGCCCATTTTTCCTCACCGCACTGAGCATTTGTATTTGCACTGTAGGTCGGGTCCGGGTTTCAGAGAATTGTAGTAGTGGAATTTCCACTCTCAGCGTGCTAGTGTCCTTCAGTGCTTAAAAGTTCTCAGAGTAGGTGGCAAGATCAGACTCGAGATACCTGCATCTCTAGTCAACAAATGTGACAACACAAATCTACTGCATATATCTCCCAACCTGCCAGAGGGTCTGGCCTATACCATGGAGCGTTTTGACTCAGTTGAAGTGCAAGCGAACTACTGCATGTGATTTGAATCTGGAAGCTTGGCAAGTTTCCCCAGAGGACCGTACCTCCTTGCCCTTATGTTTGCCTCGGGTGGTGGCATTAGTACCGTATCACAAAGAACATTTGTCAGCTATCTGCTACCAGGAGGGATACACGTCTAAGTGAGCAGCTCATCACACCCATCCCACAGCCCTGTGATCAGTCAGTCGCACTTAGGTTTCAGCACGGGCGATTCACCTGCTCAAGTTCCACAAATCTGCATTGAGGATTATATCCTGGTCAGCCATCCATCTACCATATTGCGCAAATGTAGTCTGCGGGGTCACAATGCTGCGTAACTAGCACTAAACAATTGCGCTCTGCGTTCCCCAGCACTCGCGGTCCAGGCTTAGGTGTCTCATGTGAATAAGAAAGTACCATTCTATAATGGTGCCAGTTGCTTAAACTCGCCTCACCCACTTCGACTTGGATGTGCAGCAGCTGGTCTCAGCACACCCGGCTACCCAAATCCTGCCGCCAGAGATGGACGGTAGTCATGTTCGCCCCGATGCAGCGATAGCAAAAGAATGCATGTACTATTGACTCATGCTTGAAGGATTAGTTGGAGTAACACTATCTTGGATCCACCCGAGCAACCGTGTTCCCGCCACTCTGCAGGTAACGGACTCGCTCCACGGTCGGCTCCGCTCGCGCGTGCAGTTGTGGGTTACAGATCTGGATCCCCAGGAGTGTACGCTGCCAGATACCACCTCAGCTTCACACCGGCAAGAATCCCAGGATCCGTCCGCTTAGTTTAAAAAAAAAAAAATGATCTCCCGGATCTACACATCCAGTTACCCCTGGCTGCATCTCCCGGGGTCCCCAGCCACGGAATCCCTCAATGCAGACAGCGCTCGTTGCCCTGCGGTTCGTTTTCACTTTTTATTAAGAGAATTTATTTGACCTCACTTGTACTCATCCGTGGCGATCTCTGTTCCGCACCAGTTGTATTCTGACCAGGGAGGGCGATCTACGGTCTGCCGACCAGGCCAGCGCGTGTAGACCTCGTCAAGCTCTCCCTGCAGAGACAGGCTTCAGCTTCAGCGACCAGTAGGCCTGATCTCGCCCAACCTCAGTAGCCGGGGTTACGTGCCGCCGCCAATCCAATATTTCCAGGGATGGAGTCTGGTCACAACCACTACCAATGCTGCTTGACTCGAACTGGTACACAACCCCAAACAGCAGGATTAATGCAGGATTTTGTGTTCAACTGGCAGAGCCCATTTAGCAAGCAGCCATCATGCTGCTCGGCTAAGCCACGCCCCCCCACGAAGATTAATACTTGATGATAATGTTGTTATGAAGATAGTAATTTGTTTCAGTTTATTCCTCGCTCAATAAACACATCTCAATATCAATTTAAAAGACATTATAACATGCAATGTGCACAAATAGCTACATGTGTTACCTCGTCAGACACTTTAAATCTTTTCAGTAAGGCCACAAATTTCTGTTTAATATTTGGTTGCTGAAATGAAATAAAATACATTGGATTAATTGATTTGTAATACCAATCTACAAACAACAAAACCTGCACAATTATCTT
Source organism: Lissotriton helveticus (assembly GCF_964261635.1). Classification (NCBI taxonomy): domain Eukaryota; kingdom Metazoa; phylum Chordata; class Amphibia; order Caudata; family Salamandridae; genus Lissotriton; species Lissotriton helveticus. The sequence goes on from NC_136070.1 coordinate 662,642,575, forward strand.
GAGGAATATTGGGGCTAAAAGTGATTCAAAGACAGATATATGTGGGGGCATACGTTGCTAAGGGAATTTATCTTCAGGGTGATTCAGGTATACCTATTTCTACACCTTCATCCATACCAACAGTTTAGGGTGACTGCATGGATCAGATAAAGGCTTCTTATAAAGACGTTCTCCCTTAAAAATTTTGCAAGGACCGTAGTGCTAAGGCCTGATCCCAAACTGCTTTAGTCCAGTTTCCACATTTCTTACCACAATGTAAGATTAAAGCAAGTATGTGTTCAACAAGCGATTATTGGGGTTGTCTTGTGAAGGAGAGAAATCACCAAAGAGTACCAAAATGACCATGACTGCATTTTCTTTATGTAGTTCTTCTCGCTTTACTTTTGTTTCAACTACTTAGGCACATAATTTCACAAATTGAAAAATGCTAGAGAGGAAAACTAAAACTAAAGTTTCAAGCAAAAGGGTTGGGGCAAAACTTTTCTGCAAATAAAAATAACTTTTTATGGGAAGTTGCATCCATCAGGTAAGACACATAGAAGGCATGGGTTTGCCCAAGTAGGAACTTGACAAAATTCTGCAATATGTACATGCCTCTGCTACGAACCCTATTAAAGTTTTATAAAGTGATGCCCATTCACTTCAGCTGAATCTAATTCTTCTTGGCTTAAACATGGCTAAGGCAATGGCAGGTGGGTTGCTCCTCGGATTTCCAAATGTACAGCTGGAGTCTTATATGCCTCCACATGTGGGGAGTGTTGGAAATAAAAGTGGGTGGGCAATGCCCAACCATTATCCAGAAAGGGAGCAGGAATCAAAGCAGTAGGCTCCCAGTTTCAACATTGCCCCTGAACTTGGTTTGACTAAAACGCACTACTTAGCAAAACATGTGCATGGGCCTGCAGGACCTCTGCTTTGATAAAGGCACCACACATTGCCATAGAACAGGTCTAAGACAAAAATCACGGTTCACGCCCCCGCGGCGATGACGACCCATGGGATCCTGACTTTTGAACAGGCCACCCTGAAGAATATTTCTGCCATCACCAGCGTATGGTCATTCAACAACCTCTTCACACAAGAAAGAGAACAGCTCAAGGGACTCACAGAAGACACAACCATCATGATAAAACCAGCCGACAAAGGCGTGCCATCGTCATCCAGGACGTGAGCACATACAACTAAGAATATCACCGCCAACTTACCGATACCTGCTACTACCTCCCCATTGAGGACGACCCAACTGGACGCCTAACTACGAAGATCAGGAGTTTGGTATCGGAAGCCGAGACAGAGGGTTGGATCACTTCACATAAAGAGGAGTTCCTGATTAACAATCAACCATGGATTCCGTACTTCTATACCCTGCGAAAATTCATAAAAAAGTCAACCCGCTGCCTGGACGACCCATTGTCTCTGGCATGGAATCCCTCCTCGAACCATTGAGCAAAGTTTCAGACTTCTACATCAGACCGATCATGATGAAGACACCGACTTACCTTAGAGACATGACTGAAGTCTTGAAACTCCTAGAGACCTTGCCCAATCCTGACAGAATCAGTCTCCTGGTCACCCTGGATGTGGAGGCGTTATATACGAATATCCTCCAGGATGCCACCCTTGAGGCCCTAGAAGCAACTTTGCAGGAAACAGACCCTTGGCCTTCCCAGACCCCGATTTCCTTTATTTTAGAGTGTGCAGCCTTGGCCCTGAAAGAGAACTTCTTTGCCTTCAGGGTCCAACTTTACCATCAGGTACAGGGTACCAGCATGGGTAGTACCTTCGCTTCCAGTCTAGCCTGCCTGTACATGGCTGCCTTGGAGAAAAAATTCATCCTACATGAGAGCAACCCTTTACAAGAAAACTTACTAGTGTGGCGCCGCTACATAGATGACATCCTGGTGTTTTGGAGGGGTGATACAGAAGTGTGATACCTTCTGTGACTGGGTCAATACTCTTGACCCTTTTTTGAAATTCATGAGCACGAAGACAAATAGCAGTATTCCCTCTCTTGACTTATTGATCTCTATTCAAAATTGGGTAATACTAACCACCAACTACAAAAAACCTACCGACAGTAACAGTCTCCTACTTTACGACAGCCATCACCCGAAGGCCCTCAGGAATAACCTCCCAGTGGGGCAGTTCCACTGTCTCCGTAGGAACTGTAACACCGTAGCTGAGTATGAGAATCAAGCTACTATCCTGACAACTAATCTTGCTGAAGGTCACTATCCGCAGAAAGTGATACGTCAAGCATACAAAAGGGCCAAGAATAATCAGAGAGGGAGCCTCTTGGAAAGCAGGGTTAAGACACCAACTGACACTTTTACCTGTGTCACCACATTCACCCCCAGTTTTAACAGGATACAGAAGGTGATTAAACAACATTGGGGCATGTTACAGATGGGCAATTTCTCCCCTGGACCTACTTCCTTGTTTGCCTTTAACACCTTGGCTGCTAAGGCAATTCCCGCTGGGTGCTGCAAATCGATATTTACCATTGTTCATGACAAGGTCAGCTTGTCATAAGCACAGCTCCAGTGTACTGCATGACGAGCTGACCTTGTCATTAGCATGGAAGTGGTTAAACGCCCCCAGAACATGAGGGACTTACTTGTACATACTCACCAAAAACCACAACTGAAAAGGCAACCGACTCTGTGGGCTCTTCCTCCAGTAGAGGGGCATTTTCCCTGTGGGTCTTGAGCCGTATGCCACCTGACTACCGCTACAAAACACATAGATCTGGGTTTTCAGGACCTTGGCATCAAAAGAGACATACCAATTGCAAGACCAAAAATTGTGTATACCTTATCACATGCCCCCGCAACCTACAGTACGTGGGAATGACTACGAGACCTGTCAAGGTCCGGATTAGTGAACATAGAAGCACTATCCGATGCAAGAAGACAAATACTAGAATGCTTAGTAATTTTTCAGAGCCAACCATACACCAGATAGCTTGTGTTGCACGATTATAGATTCCAATCCCAACTGGTCAGCGAGAACCCTCTTTACACAGGAATAACGCTGGGTGTTCGCCTACAGAGCAAAACCAGAGGCCTGAATAACAACCTCCCCTGGGCGGAGTTTATAAACTGATCACGGTTTCAGCCAAAGGACGCCCCTGATATCAACACCATGTATCACCCATAACAACTCAGGATACAGGAGCGCCTCCTTGTACGAACACTTGAGACATAGAGGATCCTCCCGCACAACAGAATGCAAGCCCTATGATGTCCTGGCACAACTGAGTTTTGACACATCATTTTCATTCCTCTGTTTTGAGCGTCCAACACACCGCAATTAGGAAGCTCTGCCAGGCACACGCACTATCTCATGTCCAAGCAGAGGTCTATCCCATTGAGCATATCCCTGTAAAATTGCCACCTGCTGCTTGTGAGGTCCAAACGCACTGAGGTTTCCAGGCCCTGAATATGACAGCTGTTATGCATACGAGCACTGTGAGCTTAACTCCACACAGCTTTGGTAGCCTATGCCTGACAAGCTTCTCATGGCCATACGATTACCAATATGCCCCCCGATACGCTGAACACGACTATCATTGTGACATAATACGGCCAATATGCCCACTCGATAAGCTGAACATGACCACCATTGTGACAACATACTCCGGTATTTCTATTCCCTTTAACCCCTTTTTGGGCATAACATTGCCAGTTACCCTCTTTTTCATTCGCTTTACCCATTTCCTCTGGCCATAGTACCCTTTCCAGTATCACCGCAGTGACAATATGCCCTCTTATATGCACTCTCACGTATCATTTACTGTGGTCGCAATGCTGCCAACACAGTCTCTTCATAACCCTGTACATGAGTCTGAGTATGTCTGCCATTGTGACCTTTGGTGCCGAAATCCTCCAGCAATTCGTATTTCTATATACAGGTATAGCTACAGTTAGCACACTGCCTTCCAAATATTACCAGAAGAAAAAGATAATGAGAATATATCCTAAACATATTAGAGTAAACTTACTGACACCTACAAAAGGACCAAGCAGATGTTACAAAAAGGAAAATGGTAAGGTTATTAGTACATGTTTGCAAACTGAGAAAGCAGTTTCTGCTGATGATATGGTTATGCATGCAAAAAGGATTCCTACAAATGGTAATATGTGTGGAAAAGACACCTTCAAAAACAAATATGTGAATTTTTCTTTGTTAAACAGTTGTACAAGAAGGGAGGACATTAGAAATATTATATGTAAACCGTTTAAAAATAGACTACTTGGTAGTTTACTCCAAAAGTATCCCACTTTCAAAAACCATACCGCCAAATTGAAACAAACACATTTTTCACGTGATTGTTGAAAAATCATTTGCTGTCAAATGAAAATTATTTATTTTAACTATGAATCACATGAAAACATTGACATTTAATTTTAACAAGTAAATTATATATGTTGGGAAAAAAATTGCATTGGTTACATTTCTTTAACATTTTTGGTGATTGTTGAAGACACATATCCACAACTGAATCATACTTTCAAGAGCAAACGTACTATACATACATTAATTGGGTCCTAGCAGTAAACAACGAAGGACGTTGCTACGCAGTCATGCATGGCTCCATGGTAGGATTAGAAAAAAAGTAAATAATATAACCAAGCACTTAAATCAACATTTTGAGGAGAAATCTATCAAATGTTCTGTTTACCAATGGAATTGCACTTCCGTGTGCAAGATTCAGACAAAATCTATTGAAAAGCTACAAATGTTTATCAAGGTTTAAAAAAATAAATATATTTATATATATATACATACATACATGTATATATATGCACATTTGCAAGCCAAAACAAAGATTCTGAAAACATTGAACACCTGCCCATTTAGAAATATTATACAGCCACAATGCATTGTTTAGTAGGCTGTCTATAAAACGATATTTGTAATTCCACTTTTCATGACATTAAAATGCTTTCAACTCATCATTCAAGTATACGAACACTTGCACAAACTCTATACTTTGTTAAAGGTCCAGCAATACATTTGGAGAAAATAAATTATGCCCTATTAAGCTCTACTCTTATCACTTGCAAAGTATGCAGAATCAAAATACTTTGTGGCGACTCTGAAGTTTTGGTGTCTCCAAATATTGTATACTCGCAAACTAAAGTGGATAAACAAATTATGGACTATAAACTGTGATTGGGATACTTTGGAATTTTACTAAATAATTTCAGAAATTCCAAATAAAGTGCACATTTGCTGTAGACGCACACATTATGCTAATCTACTAAATACATTGATTTAGTAACGAAAAAGAAGATAGAGTAGCTTGGAGAAAAGTTGCAATTTATATAATTATGCAAAACAGATATAATGTTTGTGCGGACCAGATTGTATGTTGTTATTGCCTGGAAAACTAGATCATAACTTTATGCTTTCATGTGCAGTTTGTAATTTGATTTGACTGTTTGATTTATATTTTGTAAAGCACGAATAAATACCCAGAGGCGTCTTGGACGCTAATAACTTGGATATTTACCCTATGCCTTTTGAATTACAACATTTCAACTTATATGAAAGTATATCAAATCAAACTTTATATCCATTTCAAACTATAATTAGAAGGCAACCTAAATCTGGGAAATTTCAAACATAAGAGTTAGTGTGTGAATTAAAAGGAAAGCTTGCTTTTCTTTTATTAAATTATTAAAAAAAAACTAGAAAGTGTGGGAATATAGTGGAAGTAAGAAGAATCTTTGGTTGTTTTAGTTAAAAGAGTGCCCTCCCAGGAAAAAAAATGGCAAAAATGAATAAGCATTTCCAAAATACAAGAGGCTATTTCTTCATTGTAACAAAATAACATACACAACAAAAACTTTCAAATGAATGACTTTACAGATACCACTGACCTACTATTTACAGATGAAACTAACGTTGTGTAATTTCAGAAAGTTAGTAAACAACACTGTTAAGGAATATAGGAGCGCTAGAGTATACACCCACTGCCTTCTAAAGATGTAATGGGTGATGCCTTAGAACTTTATCAAATGAGAGAGGCTACAGGAGATCCACTTAGTTTTTGGAAACAACCTTTAGAGGTGTGATGTTATCAAATTTTATTTTCAGCAGGAAAAGGAGGGCGATATGATGATCATACTATTCTAATTTCAGCATCAGAATATCGTTCCACAAGACCATAATCAGAGGACTCATGTTTAAGGCAAAACATACTTTACATTTTTAATTTACTATATGAAAGTGAATTATCCATTACCTCCTAGGCTGTATCGCATGCGTTGTGAACTGCAACAGGATTTAATAACTATACTTATTAGTTATAGCATTTCTAAGTAAGGTTGAAAGCAATGACAAAAGCCTGGATTATAACAATCAATATTATGGCATGTCAGCGATGCACAAATGAATAATGGTTCCAAAGGCATGAAGAACTAAGATGTATGTTGAGGAATGTGTGACTAGCTATTTGGTTTCTTACTTTGAGTTGTGCAGAATACCTATGGGGTGATGTATACACTATTCTACCAAAGCTAACAATTTGACAAATATTGGGTTGAAAAAATCAGGAGAATTATTTTCTTTAGATCAAGCAAATGTTTGCAGATGTTTTCATCACGAATTCCAGACTATGCTTAGGGTTATAACAAAAAAGAAAAGAAAAATCCCTTAGGAGAGTTTGTTGATTTCGTTTGGAGAAAAGAGTACCAAGCAATAGGTGCACCTCATATTCATATGCTGTTATAGATTTTTTTTTAATGCACCAGAATTTGGATGCAACTCTGTTGAACCTCTTCCTGTAGTTTATTATGCAATATGTTACATGTGACATCCCAAATAAAGAAACAAACAAAAAACTGTTTGAACAAGTTACTCAATTTCAAAGTCACAAATGCAGAAAATTCTGCTTAAGAAAAGATACAAAACAATCAAAACAGTACACTAAGTGTTGTCTTGGCTACCCAAGACCAACTCTAAATAAAGGAAGAGTCAATAATCTTATGTCTTCTGTTAAGCATTTTATTAAGGGAAAGTCTGTTAGTCATGTATAATTTACAAAGAGGACACATATCACAGCAGATCAATGACTACAACCCTTTAATACTGAATATGTGGAATACTAATATCGATATAGAATTTGTTGGTGATAATTAAACTGCTGTTGCCCAGTATGTGACTTGATATATTACTAAAGCTGTGAAAACTATATATGAAGGAAGTATGGGAAGAAATATGTGCAGAATAAACTTTAATTGAAGGCTGTATCGATTTAGCCTTTAAATGCTATCTCACAGAGAGGTTGCCAGTTATGAGGCGTGTGACCATTTAAGCTCTTCAAGTTTATATGCTAAATCTCCGGACATTACATGGCTTAATTTAGGATTAGTGCGCTCTAGAAGAAGAATTTTAGAAAGTTTACCAGAAATTTTAAATCCTGCACACTTTGAACCTGAAAAGAAAAACATAGTGAAAACAAATTTGTTACAAACTTACAACCCTAACAGAAGCCTTTAACTGGTACCGTTATTATATGGAGTAGCTCAATTTTACCCTTACAGAAATAATTCATCATCAAAAACTTCATTGCGGCTATTATAGCCATAAAAGCAAAAATACAATACAACAAAATATAATCAGTAGCAGCGATAGAAAATACAACTTCATTATAAAACTGGTATACACTAGTATAGTGAGAGTCAGGCCAGAATAACAAGGGAAGCATGGATTTTTAAAATATAATTTAAAGATAAAAACATATAAGAACTTGCTAAAAAAAACTTAAAAATTAGACATCCGTTTTCAGTAAGGCTGCCAACTTGGGAACACTCTGTCTCTCATCCAAAGGCAACTTGCGAAATGTTACTACTGGGCTGGTTACATTAAAATAGTAAAAAGAAAAAAAAAAGCCAAAAATAGCTCGGTGCCGTTCTTTAGCAAGTACCTTCATTTTAGCCACATAGCAAGGGGAAATTTTGAACTTGCAACAACATATACTGGGTTTGTATCGGGTTTTAGGATCCTATAACATTCGCGATGGGTCCTAATACCCAGGTTTCTGCACAATTGAATGATCCATTTGGACCGGGGAACATCCTTTACAACGCAACCGCTACAACGCGGTTGCGTTACGACGCAGCTTTAACAACGAAAGTCGTTACAACGACTTTCGCTGGAGGGCGCTCTAGAATAGGGGATAGTTTAATTTACTATCCAACACCTTCCCTACTATCCACGGGGACTGGTGTTGGAATAGTAAATTAAACTATTCACTATCAGCGCCCCCCAACGCAAGTCGTTGTAACGACTTGCGTTGTTAAAACTGCGTGGTAAAGGGACGCGTTGTAACGGTACGCGTCGTACCGTCATACATCCATTTGGACCTGGACTGCTTATATGCCAGGCAGAAGAGCATTACATGAATCACTGTTTCCTCCTCCACCAGGCATCCAGGGCAAGGGGACTTGGTAGCGCCCGCCCACTTATTAGTTACTGCTAAGAGAGGAAGCGACCCATATCTAAATTACAGAAACAACTTCCTTGCTAAAGGAGGCTGTATTGAATCTAGCACCTGCTCAAATTGATAGTATGACTTAAAATCCAAGAACCCATACGTTAGACGAGTGGTTGTGACTGCCTGAATTAAACTAGTCAACTTATAATCTTTCACTGCTTTAGCAAGTTGTTTTTTAGAAGTAGCTACACAAGATTCTTCAGGGGTAGTCCATAAATCCTCCCTACCCATAGCACGGAAAGAGTCCCTGACAAAAGACAACCAGGGTATACTGCCTACAGCCCCTAGTAGCGACATTACTGCTTTTAATTCCTCCCTATAGTGTCTCAGCTCAGGTTTACTCCACAGCCGTCGCCAATACAGCAACGGTCGTGTCGAGATTAAGTCTACCGTAGGGAGGATATCAAGGTCCATCCGTAGCGGTACCAGGGGGGTGTTTGTTGGCAAAACCAGGATTTGTCTGATAAACTTATTTTCAGTAAGTGTCAGGGCATTAGATGGACAATGTCCCCAGAGTTCGGCCCCATATAGGGAAGCAGACCTAGCTTGTACTTTGTAATCTCAAGCGGCAGGGCTTATGGCCCTCGAGACACAGGTCTTTTGGAATTTCATTATTCCCCCTATTGCCTGAACTAATTTCAGGTTGGCCTTATCAATTTGGGGGCCCCATCCCATCTTGTCATTTAGCGATAGGCCCAGATAATCAAAAATGTGAACCCGCTCAAGCGGCCTGTCATCCATCAATGGGTGCGGGCAATTGATGGAATTGGCATTGAAGACCATATATTTTGTTTGATTAATGTTGACTACCAGGTTCCTTCTTTTGCAGAACTAGTTAAACTCCTTTAACACTCGCTGCATCCCCATTGGTGACTTCGAGAGGAGCAGGGTGTCATCCGCAAACATTAGTGTGGGACATTTACATAATGATATTCTTGGAGAATCCAGATCCTTTGCGGCAAGCAGATCTTCAATAAGACCATTTAAAAATAAGGAAAAAAGGGTCGGGGCTAGCACACAGCCTTGCCTTACCCCCTTCCCAATAGGTAAGGGCGCTGTTAATTGGCCATTCTTGCCGTATCTTACTCTGGCATATGTGCCCTCGTGGAGGCGTTTAAGTTGTAAACAGAGATAAGGCGGGACTCCCATGTCCAGCAAGATACTCCACAGCTGGTCACGGTCCACCATATCAAACACCGATTTCAAGTCCACGAAAGTAAGATACAAGCTCCCACCTTCCAAGACCACATGCTTCCAGTAAATTAACTAGAGCCTAAACAATTGGTCTACAGTTGAGATTTTTGCTCTGAATCCTGCTTGCAACGGGGTTAATACCTCTTGGTCTTCCATCTAATCTTGAAGCCTGCCTAATAGTACCCTCCCGTAGATGTTCTGAGTAACGTCAATGAGGCTGATTGGCCTGTAGTTCGCGGGCTCGATCGGGGACCCCTTTTTAAAAATAGGGACAATCTCAGCGCCTGCCCAGGTGGGCGGCGCTGGAAGGCCATAAAGAATTGCGTTAAAGAGTGATAGTAGATAAGGGGCCCACACTGTCTGCTCATTTTTTAACAAAACCCCTGGGATTTTGTCCAATCCTGGTGCTTTATTAGGTTGTAGCTTTGCTAAAGCTGATGCTACCTCGCCCCTTGTACACGGGGGTATGTCCCGTAAGGGTTCAAAGTTAAAATCACAGAGCGGGGCCTTACTGTTACTTATGTCAATATACGAACTTGAATATAATTCCTTAAAATATAGATGCCAGGATTCCTCATCAATATTTGGATCAATAGTGGTCCTACCCTCAGTTTTCCCCGAGTGTACCAGATTCCAAAAAGTTCTACTGTCCTTTTGATCTAGGGCGTTCTTAATGGCCTGCAATCTATCTGCTTCCCAGTCAGATTTAGCTTTTGTAGTAATTTTCCTAAATGCGGCCCTGGCTTCCCGAATACAGTAATTGTCGCCCCCCCTTATGTGAGAGCAACAAAGCTTTTTTCGCTTCACTACAATCCCTGTTATACCAGGATTTTTTATCACTGCCTGGTTTATAATTATTGGGCCCACTATTGAAAAAGAAATCTCCCAAAGTGCGGACCATTTCCAGGTGGATTTTTCCAAAATCGCTGTTAGGGCCTAAACTCAGTCTATCATCCGTTATAAGACTAGCTCTCTCCAGCAGCTGTATAATACTTGTATACAGGTCTGACATGGTTTACGGTGATTGGTTAATTTTAGCCCACCGAATCCGTCTCTCTCCTTGGACAACGACCAAATTGTTCTGCTGCGAAGTATCTCTGGATAGACCTGTTCCCACCATCTGAAAGTCCAGCACAATGATCAAAGGATTGTGATCACTTTCACAGCGTACTTCGACGCTGAAATCAGCCGCATTATACCAGATCTCCACACTAAGCATTAAATAATCAATTGTTGAGGCTCGGCCAGCTATCTCAAAAGTGGGACGCCCCGGGTTATCTCCCGGGAACCGTCCGTTGCAGGCCCTCAGGGAGTAAGTCAGGGTTAATGATGTTAACTGAAGGACTGAAGGTGTCCACCCCCTAGTTGGGTAAATGTTAGGAGGAATTGACCATGCGGCGTCCTCATCACTAGCTATAGATTGTGCAAGGCCGTTAAGGGGCTCAAAATGACATTTAAAGTCCCTACAAATTATAAAGTGGTTATCCCCCTCAAATGTGCTGAGAAAATTTGCCAGCGAATCTAACGTCGGGGAAATCGCACCATACAGGACTGGCCTGGAGTAAACATTAATAATCGCTAGTTTCGGGAGGTTACTATGTGACAGGAGGATACACGTAATGTCTGGAGAGTGCGTATCTACTCGCTTTTTCTTACATCCTAGGTGGGAACCCACCCATATGCATAGCACCCCCCGATGGTCTGCCCATAGGTCCCTTGACGGCCGCTTCACAATATGCCACAAACCCTACTAAGAATTGAGGGTCTACTGCCCATGTTTCCTGAAATAGGCAGATCTCATGGCAATCAATATAAGCCCCCCAGTCAGGTTGATCCAATTTAGCCATGAGGCCAGCGATATTCCATGATAGGATTCTTGAGCCACCAGTGGCCAATTGTTTTCGACACCCAGGGTTTACCTTGTATTTATCAACCAATCACTGGATACCAATTCCATTAGTGTCTAGCACTAGTCCCTCTAAACATTTGTTGACACTACCACTGTCACAATAAGGTGCATTCATAATGGTAGGGCTCGCCGCCTCCCCCACTGTATTAGACATAGGTGGTGTTCTGTCATTAATCGCCCCCTCATCGTTCTTGGGACATATGTGAGGAATTAAGTCACCACCCCCTACCTCCCTAAGGGTTGGTCTTTGTTTGGGCATTGTATCCAAGCAGGTAAGCGTGGGTGTCAATCAATCCACCAGATCCAGTACACTAAATCTGTTGCTAAGCGGTACAGATGACTGTTGTCCACTACACCTACCTCTGGTCCATTCGTGCTGGCCATAGTTGGGCGTGTGGTCTGGTGGGGAGTAGAAATAGCTTAGATTGCGAACCTGGATAGTGGAACTTAAATATTTCGTAGAGCCCACACAAACATGTCCCACTGCTCTGGGGTCCTTAAAATGAACAACAATACAGTCTCCTACAGAATTTTTTGATCTGCATCCCTCCCAACTCACTCTTCGCACAAATAAAATCTGCCATTGGACCTCTCTAGAAAGAGGTCTATTATTTTTCAGCCAGTGAATCGTTTTATTTTTTAGTTGGTCATATGATTCAACCTTTCCGTGTTCTAGTTCCGGGACACCAGTCAGGACAGCAATATATGGAGCGCACTCAGGGGGTAAATCTAAGTGTGGATGAGAGCTCTTTACAACTATCCCTGTGTGGTTTCTCTTGGGGGCAATAACCACTTCCTGAGACTTTGCAGCCCCCAAAAGTGATTCCCCATGGTTGTAGCGCCTATCACATAAAACCTCTAAATCTACTAAATCATTCATGCCCCGTACTTCATCCCTCCCTACGGTAGGAGCCATTGGTTGCGCAACCTTGTTTGAATTAGAGCTAGCCAACACCACAGAACCCCTTAATCCCTCTTTAGGTAGATCATGGGGTTTGCCACAGTTCACCATATTATTCTTGATGCCACCCTCGATAGACATCGTCAATTCTTCAAGTTTTACAGGTTTGTTTTCAATTAGTAAAAGTCTTTCCATTAGAGGCTGTAAGGACGATGCAATAAGACCACTGATTCTTTTCCAGTAGGCATCCTCTATCTGGGGCAATCCGTTAAGAATATCCGCCTCGTTCATACTATTAGCAACAAAGCGTCTATCCTGGGATATGTCAGTAATAGGGTACACCACAGTTACCACAGTGCTACCCTTGTTTGGTTTGAAGATTTTTGGCTTTCTTCCCGTATGTTGAGCAACCCCTCGCTTCCTCTTGGAGATTGCACCCTGTGTCTGCTCGGTGGGTTGTGTTGCGTTTTTGTGGCCATCCATAGCACGCGTAGCAGGGCCACTAATCCGATCCAATGTTAGGCTACTCGGCAGAGGGACTGGCTGCGCAGACTCTCCGCCTAAATTGAATGATCCAGTAGCCATGGTTTGCAGTTGGCAAGTGCTTTGACTTGATACCCTTGGGGCAGAAACTGATTGTGGGTTTTTATCTGGAGTGCGTGCACCCATTAGACCCCCCAGGGATGAACGTTTATTGAAGGCAGGGTCCATAGAGAGGCGCCGTTCTGTAATGGCGATTTCGTGAGCCAGAACGGACGTGGCCCTCGTTATAAATTGATCCAGGGTCCCAGCTACATAACCAGCCCCGGCCGCCTTCTTCCCCTTTCCTTCGTGGGCAGGCATCTCACAGAAAGTTAATACAAACTGTGCAGGTACAGGTTGGGTATCCGCTTACTTCGTGCAACACCAGGTCTTGTGCTGCAAAGGATGTCAGATGGGGGGCCCGGCCCAGCCCAGCATCCCCCGGTCTCCAACGGGCACATACGGGCCCGCCCCTGGCCCGGGCTTTGCCCGGCGGCGCCCGCGCGTGATCTGCGCAGCGGATGCCACGAGGCGCTTTCAAGTGGCTGTGGGTGGGTCTTCAGCGGCCCAGCAGCACAGGTGGGGCAGTCTGCAGCTCTCCTGGGACTTCGAGTCCCTGCTTGGTGTTTTCCCAGCAAAACGGGCTCCAAAAACCAGCGAAGCTGCACCCGCGCAGCGATGCCCGAGGCGCTTTCAAGTGGCTGTGGGCGGATCTTCAGCGGCCCAGCAGCACAGGTGGGGCAGTCTGCAGCTCTCCTGGGACTTCGAGTCCCTGCTCGGCGTTCTCCCAGCAAAACGGGCTCCAAAAACCAGCGAAGTTTCTCAAAACTCTTGCTCGAGCCTTAGCTACTTGTTGCAGTCACTAGGCTCTCCTTTTCTTTAGACTCCACTGTGTTGGTGGCTAGGCCCCTACCGTGGGGGTTCTGGAAATCGCCCTGAGCACTCCCCTGCCGAGACTGTCTAAGTGCAGAAATAATGTTACTGAGGATGTTAATAGTCAAAAAGTTCCTCTGAATGAAGCGGACGACTGCTTAATGCGTTCTTCCAAACCTACACTAATAATTTGCGGCAAACTGACATATGATACCCCTGCCAATAAGGATTTAAACTTTTTGGTAGTCTAACAGTTTAAATCATGTCAAAAAGAGGAAAAACTGATTGGGACATCAATATCACATGAGGAACTTTTTATTAGTACAAAATCTATATTACAATACCACAGTTCATGATTTATGTTGACATGTTGGACTAAGAAATTCTATAGGAAAATCTAATTCTAGCGGAAATATTATGCAATACTGCAAGTACCAATAACCTTTCTAATATTAAACCTGCAGACCTACTTGGAGAAACAAATTGTTGATCAAGGTACTGTTGGTCTGGGTGAGGTAGCTCTTGCTATGGGCAAAACGCATAGGGACGGTGAAAACTTTTACCACCTTTTTAATCACAATTAAATACAGAGCAGATTAACATATTTGAAAAATTAAAACAACTGGCCATCATGGAGTTTCCTTATAAAAGCGATAACAGCTTATCTTCAAAAAGTTACAAACTCACACTTATGTGTTGTTACTGCTCCAACTGGATTAGTTTCACATAATGTTAAAGGGTTTACATTACACGGACTACTACCAATGGAACATAATAATAAACTAGAACACTTAAAATTATATTGTGATACATCTCAGGAATTTTGTAGAGTTCTGCAAAAATTACAGAATTTGATCATAGACGAGGTTAGTATGGTTTGCAATTTAATGATGGCTTTTCTTCACAATAACAGAAATACTCAAGATATCAGATGATATCCTATTTGGTGGGAAACATGCAGAAGTTATTAGCGATCTACTTCCTTCCTTAGGAAGTATAGGTAATGTTAATATTTGGTTAGATTTCTCATCTAGTGAATTCACACAAAATATGAGACAAGCAAATGATGAAGATTACGGGAAAATATTAAAAGATTTTCAGGTTAGAAATTGTACCTAAAAATGCAAAGAAAAATACTTGCAACAATAAGTATATCTACTTTATTCCCACATTTGAAAACTGCAGCAGGGGTTATGCATTATCTTCTTTTGAAAACACTACCTGTTGTTTATTTGATGTCAAACCAAAAGAATGCTCTGATTCAAATCTGGAAATGTTAACTGTGGAAAATGAAACAATTATACCATAACCTTGAACAGATTGCTTTGAAACTAAATCCTTATAGAAAATGATTAAATATGAAGAAATCTGTTTCACGAACTGCCAGATTAGAAAGACATATTTCTTTGCAAAAAATGCAGTGTCATTTTACAACGCAATCAGGATGTAGAACATGAACTTGTTAATGGAGCTATGGGACGTATATTACAGTTTGTAAAAATACAAAAGTAATGATGACATTGAATTTGTTATTGTCAAACTTACTTACTTAATATTAATGAACCAAAATAAATTGCAAGAGCAAATGCACAATTTTCACTAATGAAGCACATGTATTCGCAGAGAACAATTTACAGGTATTTAGCTGATGCTGTTAACAATCCAGAACTTTCAAGGTTTAACCCCTTCCATGCTCATGACGAGCTCAGCTCGTCATAAGGTATACCTCTAGGGTGCTCATGACGAGCTGAGCTCGTCATGAACAATGGGAATCAATAAGGTTCAGCACAGGGGAAAAATCTGGCAAGCACCCAAGGTGTTAACCATTAGTTTATGAATGAATTAACATTGGCTGAACGGTTTTAAAAGAGGGTATGGAACATGCAGCTTTACCACATGTGAAAACATTGCCAGCCGTATATATTATTGATGTTGATGACACCAAATTTAATGCAGACACTTCTTTTGCATGTGAATATAATAATTTAAGATAAATATGTACTCCTTCTCTTGGTGAATATCTGGTGCCATGTAAACCTCAAATATATATGTGAAGGAAAGAAAGCTTCACCACTGACTCATTAGAAAAGGTGGAGAACATCAACTTGAAATTTGTATTACTGAACTTTCAGTTCAGTAATACAAATGGTATTAACTGTTATAGTAATCTGATTGTTAATCTTATTTTATATATATTTATATGTAGTTACCTATAGTAAAATAATTACTTCTTGAAAATGTAGATACTTTTTGTAAGTCTGTAACTCATTCCCTACTTTCATCAGAGAAACAATTGTTCCAATGTACAAGTGCTATAAGAGATATTGTAGATGTTTCTACAGGAACTGTGTGCTTCTCCATAAATCATCAACCAACGGGATACTCAGGAATGTTGTATGGCTATTCTGGAAATTCTAGCTAGTGAGAATTCCCCACATGCTCCTCGTTTTGCTCTAAGCTATAATTGGGAACATGAATGTTTCTAAAGCATGCGTAACAGTCATGAAATTTGAAATATTTGTATACCTTTCTATTCCTGACGGTAAATCAATATCATTTAAGAAACTAATATATCAAGCTGTGCACGCTTACCTAACAAGATGCACCAGATAAGAGATAAATGAATATCTTAATTACTGAATTCACTGCTACACAAATTTCCATTTCGTTGTGCACTTTTACTTGTCCCACAAATATTTTCGATCATGGAGAAAATAGCAATACAGGACATTACACCTTACATTTAAGGAACAATGCAGGATGGACTTAATGTGATGACACTAAGTTAACATTTGAACCCAGATTGCCTACACATTTAACCAACTGTTACCTTCTGGTTCTAATTCGTACATTTTAATTTTAGGTCCAAAATTCTACAAATGCACAATATGGACTAAATACACTACATAATACCAACACTAGATATGTCATTATGCCTAGCATGGTTGTTGACTTTGGAAGCAATCCACTGTAGCTGGTAAGAAATTGAGTTTCTTACTATAATTAGCTTTTGTAGTTTGACTATAACTCACAGTTGAATAAGGACTGTTTTGAAAAGGATTTTTTCACAATCAATTAGATTTGTGTTTTTGTCCAGTGTTTGATGAACAAAATATAATGCTTATCTACACATTTTAGGTGATAAATGATAGCATATATTAGAAACTTTATTGTTACTACCATCTGAACAGCACTAAAGAACAAGTTACTTACCTTCGGTAATGATATATCTGTAAGAGACATATATTAGTTATGGATTCCCTACCTTAGAATTACTCCCAGGCATCAGACTGGCTCAGGAAAATGTTTCTTCAGAAGTACCCCTGCGCATCAGTAGGTGGCATCGTTCAACTCCACGTTCATCGTTGGCATTGTAATAGCTGGAATGACGTCGCGGTATCTACTTAGATGCCACCCTTGCACGCTGACGTCAGTTCTTTACACAACATTCCACGCCAGAAGCGCAGAGCCATGCAAGACACTGGCCACTGGTGCACAAAACTAGTGCCCTGAAAGGGAGTCCCTTACTCTAGAAGTCAGTTTGCAGAACAGGGAGGATGGGTGGGGTGGCAAGGAATCCATACCTAACATAGGTTAATCTGAAAGAGACTATTAGTTATGGATACCCCAACAATACCAACCCCGGAGGTGGGTCTGCGAACTAAGTTCACCTAGAAAGTCCTGGCGAACTGAATGGCCAAAGAAGCTGTCTCTACGGACTTGGCTGTCCAGACAGTAATGTTTAGTGAACGTGTGCATTGAAGTCCAAGTGGCTGCCTGGCAGATGTCATGAAGGGGGACTCCACGCCCCAAAGCAGTAGAGGCTGCCATCACCCTGGTGGAGTGAGCTTGCAACCCTACTGGAGGCTCCTTTTTTCGCCAAGGAATAGCAAACTTTAACCCCTTCCGTGCGGCCGCGATTCCCTCCGTGTGCGGCCGCGGAACGAACAGGGCGGGACCGTGACGAACCCCAGCCGTCATCCGCACACGAGCACCGTGGAGCGTGGCGGCTGGGGTTCGTCACCAGCATGGAAGGGGTTAATGTAAAGAATGACCCATCGAAAGATTGTCAGTTGGTGCTTGGCCCGACCTTCCTTGGCGCCCACATAGCCAACAGAGAGCTGATCATCCACCTGGAATTGTTTTGTGCGAGCCAGATAAAATGAAAGTGCACGTTTTGGATCCAGACGGTGGAGCCTCTCCTCCTCTTTAGACAGACGCGGGGGCGTGAAGAAGGTGGGCAAAGTGATAATCTGCCCTATGTAGGAAGATGTAACCACTTTGGGAAGAAAGGAAGGTCTAGTGCGAAGGACAACCTTGTCCGGGTGAACAGCAAGGAGAGGAGGTTTCGAAGAAAGAGCCTGAAGCTCACTCACACTGTGAGCAGAGGTGATGGCAACCAAAAAAGCAGTTTTGAGTGTCAAAAGTCTGAGAGGACAGTTACGTAGCGGCTCGAAAGGAGTGTACATAAGCAAAGTCAGAATAAGGCTACAGTCCCACAGGGCATTTCGAAGGGATTAGGAGGAAATATGTGAGTAATGCCCTTAAGAAAGCGATTTACAATAGGGGACTTGAAAAGAGAAGGTTGATCAGGAAAGCGAAGAAAGGCTGAAATGGCCAAAAGAGAGCCCTTGACAGTGCCCAAAGCAGAGCGCTGCTGGACCAAAGAAAGAATGAAGAGGAGAACCTCTGAAGTAGGGGCAGAAAGGGGATCCACAGACTTTGCTGTGCACCTTGCAACAAATGCAAGGAGGCTGGGCGAGTTCGGGTGGGGGACCATCCCCTACTGCTGCGAAAGAAGATCTTACTGAAGGGGCTGTCTGATCGGAAGATCGATGGCCATGTGCAAGAGCTCGGGATACCACACTCTTCGTGCCCAGTCCGGAGCCACAAGAATGACATGGGCCCGGTCGCACTTGATCTTCTTCAGCCCTCTGGGCAGAAGTGGTACAGGCGGATTGCATATAGAAGACCGGAACTCCACTTGCGACAAAAAGCATTGCCTAGCGGGTGACGCTTTGGAAATTCCAACACGCAGAACTGCTGACATTGCGCGTTCACCTAAGGGGGCGAATAGATCTAACCAAAGCTCACTCTACTGCGGAAAGAGACCTTGCACCACCTCAGAGTGATCCATCATGCACCGGCAGCTGAGTTTGTCCGCCCTGGCGTTAAGGGAACCCGTCTGGTGTTAAACCACTAGGGACATGCCCTGATGTTCCAGCCACTTCCGGAGACGAAGTGGCTCCTATCACAGGGTCCACTATCCCACCCCGCCCTGTTTGTTGCTATACCACATGGCAGTGGTGTTGTCCGTGAACACCTGCACTACTCTTCCTTTGAGAGAAGGAAGGAATGCCTTCAGTGCAAGATTAATCGCCCGGAGCTCCTGAAGGTTGATGTGGAGCCCGGAATCCGCCGGAGACCAGAGGCCTCTGATCTCCGCCTCCCCCATGTGGCCGTCCCACCCCAGAAGTGATGCATCCATCACCACGGTTAACTGGGTGGGGAAGGGAGAGGGATCTGTTGTTGACCTAATCCTTGTTCGTCAGCAACTTCAGGTTCCACTGCAGAGCCCGCATGTGCCACCAGGCATGATCCACCAGCAGGATGCAGGAGGCCATGAGGTCCAGCAGCCTCAGAGTCATTCTGACCGAAACACGGAATAGAGGCTGAAAGATCGGAATCATAGCCGAATATCCCGGACTCGCTGCTCGCAGGATAGGCCCGAAACTGCTCTGTGCCCAGAACCGCCTGATGAAAAGGAGCTCCTGAGAGGGAATCAGGTGTGACTTCGACATGTTGATAGTGAACCCCAGCGAATGCAGGAGGTCCGCCATAGTCTGGAGGCATAAGGCGACACACACACTAGGTCACCTCGAGTCTTGTCCATAGCATTATTGAAAAATTAATGAACTATAGTTGGAGTCCTATCAAAAAAACAATGTGTTCATCAGTAAGGGGCATTCATCCCTTAAGGATTAGACCCCTCACTCACCCGAAGGTGACATGCTTCATCTTATGGGTCCTCCTTACCAGTGACGAAATCCTAGTCAACATTGGGAGCAACTACTTCGTGATGTTATGAAGGCGCTCAGAGATGTTTTTTTCTGTTACTATCAGGATGGGTACTAATTCCCATATGTGAGTATGAAGGGTGTCGTGAGGTTGCAGCGCTGTGTGGAAAAAACATCAAATAGTGAAAAAGGTTAAAACTATCTAGAATAGATGCTCTACCTTGAGTTTTATTATTGTGCTCTCTCTGATAGTATTAAAACGTAAAGCAACACAGTGGTATGGATTTAAAACCACTGTCTAATTTGGTCAACATGTTTCAGCCCAATGATCAGATCCCTGTATCGTTGGCTTTCTTCAGGACCAGTTATAAAAATTGCTGCTGCTACAACATGTGAACGAAATAATATTCATACAAAACCAGTATTCCTGTATCTTCTTATCAGGTAATACACAAGGTATCTGTAAATTAGGAGAGAGAGGACAACCCAACAGAGAGTCATCAATGCCATGCTAGCTATTGATTTGTATACCATATCAATATTAATAGCTTTTAACGCTTTTACTAGTCATCTTTTTCTAGGACTTACCCTTCATGTAGGATAGCCCTGCCTCACCTCAACCTGGCTGGCTACTCAGGACGGAGGCCCCGCGCTATAGGTGATCAAGATTTCTACAACCTAATACCGTCTATCAGTATTACACTCAATGATCAGTGGACTCGAAATCAGGCGCATTTCATTCTATGTACGTTTAAGGATATCGCGCATGCGCGAAGCGAAGGTCACTATACTTTATAAACAGCGCGATCGCGTTCTATTAAATCGCGCTTTGTTTTAGTCTTTTGGGCACTCAAATATTTCTTGACCTAGATACCATCTGCGTCTATTTTAGTAATGCACATTAAAATCAGTGCTCTTGAGGACTTATGAAATAGTGGTCAACAGTGACCAGTGTCACTATTATGCCCATGTCTAGTATTTAGAAAACAGGCTACCAGAGGCGACTAGTGTTTCTAGACTGCACATGCGTAGGTGAAATAGAGTTACCACAGTTTGCATGAAAAAGACCTACAATAAATGTAAATGAGCTGTGCATCTCCCCACTAATTTGTTGGCAATTACGGGCGGCATATAGCTCTTATCAGTCAATAAGTAGCCTAAAGTGACCAATGTCGCTTATTTTTGGCAAACTCAATGATTCAGGCCCATAACATCAGTTCGTAGTTTGTAGACCCAGCGTTGTTCTTTACGAAATAGAAACTTCGATACATCCGTCAGGTGTGGGGGTATCCAAGGTTGCTCAAGGACTACCCATCGCAATTCTGTATCCAGGTGATGTTTACCCAGGAAATGATTGGTCAATTTTGT
Source organism: Lissotriton helveticus (assembly GCF_964261635.1). Classification (NCBI taxonomy): domain Eukaryota; kingdom Metazoa; phylum Chordata; class Amphibia; order Caudata; family Salamandridae; genus Lissotriton; species Lissotriton helveticus. The sequence goes on from NC_136070.1 coordinate 662,663,865, forward strand.
AGATCTTTTTGCACATCGAATTGTGCTTTTATGTTCCTGTATCCTTGTTTTAATCTTCCTGGTAGTCATACAGACATACCGAAGATTGCAAAGACATCAAATCAGATAGATCAGTCTTCACTATTACAATTAGTGTGTTTCATGATCTTCCAAGGTCTTGCTGTACCGATATCTATCTCAGTGGTTTTCTCAGTTTGTGGGCATACTGTGCATGTTCCGCATGGGAAATGCCCCATCACTGGAAGAAGTTTCCACAGAGAAGGTTGTGTAGTCTTCTGATTTGTTACTCTTGGACGTGTGTGTACCAATTTGTCTTTTATATTGCCACTCCGTTTGTATGCGAACATGGGAGGAGGAAGTTGATTATCAGCAGTATTGAGTATCCTCCAATGCTGGTTAATACTTTTCTTTACTGAGTGTGAAAAACTCGAGAAAGTGTTTACAAAAGTAAGTCTGGGACTTGTTTCTTCTTCGATTGTCTTCTCGATGAGTGCCTCTCTATTGTTGTTAGCCGCACGTTTTCTAGACCTGCGGATTATTTGTGGGGGATTCTTTTTTATCACCAAGTCTTGTGAGAGTGCCTCCGCATGTTCATTGTATTTCTCCATCAAGGTGCAGTTACGCCTTATCCGGAGAAACTGTCCGAATGGCAGATTTTCTCGACGTGCTCGAGGATAATAGCTCTGAAATGGGAGTAATGAATTACACGCCATTGTTTCTTTATATAGTTCAGTTATTAGACCTTCATCCTTTGGCATTATGTTCACATCCAAGAAAGGGAGATTAGTTTTCGAGACCTCTAGTGTAAATCTCAGGAATTCATTCTGGGTATTGAGCCACCCATGAAAAGCTTTCAAGGTGTCTTCATCTCCCCTCCAGATGACAAAAATGTCATCAATGTGCCTCTTCCAGGTCCGTAGATGACTGAAAAACGGATTTCCATGTTATAGAACCGTTGGCTGTTAAAAATTATGAACATACAGGTTTGCTAGGCTGGGGGCACAGACACTCCCCATTGATGTGCCTGATATCTGGAGGTACAGTCGGACTTCAAATTTGAAAAAGTTTTCTTTCAATACCATACGTGCACAGAAGATGACAAAACTGATCGGTGTGATACTTTCCCAAGGAAGTGCTTCCAGCATCACTTTTATAGTTTGTAGTGTTTATTCTTGCAGAATACACGTGTATAAGGATTCCACGTCAAAAGAAACGAGCCAATCCTGTTCGCTGTCAAAAGGAATCTCCTGAATGCAACACAGTAGATCTTTGGTATCTTGGATAAAAATGGGCATTGTCAGAACCAAGGGTCGTAGGAACACATCTACAAAGGTAGACAAAGGTTCCAGTATGGAACCAATCCCCGAAATGATGGGTCTGCCTAATGGGGGACGGGTGGCTTTATGTATTTTGGGTAAAACATAAAAATACGGAGTAGTGGGTGATGTTATCACTAGATACAATGCTTCATGCTCCGTAATCCATGCATTCTCCTTAGCCTCGTCCACCTTCTTCTTTTTTTTCCAGTTAGTAGGCGTGCAGAGGGGTCCAATTTAAGGGGTTTGTAAGACTTTTGATCGCCCAGTTGTCGTAGACACTCATTTCTATATGTATCAGTGTCCATCAACACTATCAGCAGGTTTTAAGACAACATGTTGGTTGTCAGCAAGCTGTTGTAATGCAGTTTTCTCCATCCTTGTTAAATTTTGAAACTGAGTGATGTTGGTAGTCACAATTTTGCTTACATCATGGATTACCGCCTCCTCAAATGCAATGATCCGCGCTGGGACCAGATGCGCAGGTGGATTGAACGTAGATCGAGGTCTCAATCCAGTGTTGGTATCTTTTACCTCTACATTGTCCTTGTTCTTACAAAAGGCATGTAGGCATATCTTCCTAAAGAAGCCAACTAGTTCTTGGCGTGTCTGGAAAGGGTCACCTTCGAAGGTTGGTACATACCCAAATCCTTTCTCTACGACTTGTAACTCCATTTTATAAAGTATAGTGACCTTCGCTTCGCGCATGAAATGCGCCTGATTTCGAGTCCACTGATCATTGAGTGTAATACTGATAGACGGTATTAGGTTGTAGAAATCTTGAGCACCTATAACATAGGGTGTTTTGCTGAAACAACATCGCGCTGCAGCTAAAGTTTAGCGCGTTTTGCTTCGCGCATGCGCAATACGACTTAAACACCACAGAGTGTGTAGCACACATGATTTTGCACATGCGCGATGCAATATAATCAGTAACAGGCAATATTTGGGACAGCTAAAGAACAGGAGGACCCTTCCTCCGTGCAATTACCAATGCTGCATAAAAGCCCAGGCTAGCCTTACGTCGGTACCTCCCGGGGCAAGCTCTACCAAAATCGAGGTACCGACGGATAGGTAAGCATTTGACTACTTTATCTGAGTTCTTTAAATTCATTGTGGGTTTTACATTTTGACTCTGCAATGGTTTAAGAATAAATAGTAGAATTGTAACTACATGCCTTATAACTATTAGTCCTACTGGATACTTGGATAAAGATCTATCATCAGCACCCATGACTAGTGTAGTATTCACTTGATGTAGATGCCACCATGTGCTGCTCATTCTTTATGCAGCACAGTGTTCTCATGAATATAGAACATGTAAATATGTAACACTGTAAATATAGAACACTTTTTTCACCACTTGTTAGATGATACGTTCAGGTTGGTAGATTTAGTTTACTTGCGATGACCTAAACATGTTGGTGGTGCTAAATAGATTGTAGATAAAATCTCATTTGTGCTTTATTTTTCACAAATTTTTAAGAAAAAATACTTTTTGTTTTTTCCCCGCAGCACGGGGCCTCCGTCCTGAGCAGCCAGCCAGGTTGAGGTGAGGCAGGGCTATCCTACATGAAGGGTAAGTCCTAGTAAAAGATGACTAGTAAAAGCGTTAAAAGCTATTAATATTGATATGGTATACAAATCAATAGCTAGCAAGGCATTGATGACTCTGTTTGGTTGTCCTCTCTCTCTCTCTCTCTCCTAATTTACAGATGCCTTGTGTATTACCTGATAAGAAGATACAGGAATACTGGTTTTGTATGAATATTATTTCTTTCACATGTTGTAGCAGCAGCAATGTTTATAACTGGTCCTGAAGAAAGCCAACGATACAGGGATCTGATCATTGGGCTGAAACATGTTGACCAAATTAGACAGTGGTTTTAAATCCATACCACTGAGTTGCTTTACGTTTTAATACTATCAGAGAGAGCACAAAAATAAAACTCAAGGTAGTGCATCTATTCTAGATAGTTTTAACCTTTTTCACTATTTGATGTTTTTTCCACACAGCGCTGCAACCTCACGACACCCTTCATACTCACATGTGGGAATTAGTACCCATCCTGATAGTGAAATAAAACATCTCTGAGCTCCTTCATAACATCACGAAGTAGTTGCTCCCACTGTTGACTAGGATTTCGTCACTGGTAAGGAGGACCCATATGATGAAGCATGTCACCTTCGGGTGAGTGAGGGGTCTAATCCTTAAGGGATGAATCCCCATTACTGATGAACACATTGTTTCTTTGAGAGGACTCCATCTATAGTTCATTAATTTTTCAATAATGCTATGGACAAGACTCGAGGTGACTTAGTGTGTGTATCATAATATTGGGGAATCTTCACCTCGTGGGTCTTTAAACCCTTTCCCTTGGACCCCTAATCCATGGTTGTTAAAAGGCGTAAGGCGACAGCCTGGGGCGAACTCGCCTTCAACAGCCAGTCATCGAGATAGGGGAAGACTAGAACCCCTGATCTGGGCAGATGAGCTCCGACCACCACCATCACTTTCGAGGAACCCCCGAGGGGCCCTGGTAAGGCCAAAGGGGAGCACAGTGAAGTGAAAATGCTCGTGGCCTACTGTGAACCATAGGTAACGCCGGTGGGCCGGCAGGACGGGGATGTGAAAATAGGCATCCTGCAAGTCCAACACTACCATCCAGTCTCCAGGGCCAAGGGCAGACAGGACCTGGGCCAATATCAACATTTTGAACTTCTCCTTGTTGACGTCCCTGAGATCCAACATAGGATGCAGGCCTTTGTCCTTCTTGGGTACCAGGAAGTGGTGGGAATAACAACCACGACCTACTTATGGCACAGGGACTCACTCGATGGCTCCCTTGGCCAAGAGAACTGTAACTTCCTGACCGAGAGGGGCCAAGTGATCCCCTGACATGCGATGGAGTGCTGGTGGCATGGATGAGGAGTAGTCTTGAAGGGGAGGGAGTAGCCCCTTTGGAATTTCTGCAAAACCCACCTGTCCGACGTGATGTTGAGCCAGTGGGGGAGAGATGATAGGGAATCCTGCTGCCCACTGGCAACTGGTGGCCCTGAAAAGTCGGACTAGGAGGGTCTGGAGGCTGCTGCCGAGGAGGCAATGGTGGACTAGCCCGCCTGCTGGCCACAAGACCCATGACGCTGGGTCCCACGTCCCCGGCCACACAGAGGCTGGACAGATTGCGCAGGCCTGTGGCTCTGGGCGGAACGTGGCGGGCACCCCTTCCGTAGCCACGAAAGGGGCAAAAAGCAGACTGCGCAGGCGAGACGTGGTAGCGAGGACCAAGGATCTGGCTGTAGCCCTAGAATATTTCAAGTGCTCAAGCGCGTTGTCCGCTCTGTCCCCAAACAAGCCACGGCCATCAGAGGGCATGTCCAAAAGAGTTGAACATCACCCGAAAAGCCAGTGGACCTCAGCCAGGCGTAGCGCCTCAGGGCTAGCGATGTTGAGATGATTCTGTCTAGTGAGTTGACGGTGTCCAGTCCACATCGAATGGGGAACTTCGCTGCATCTCTACACTCAGCAACTGCACGGGAGAGCACGGCTCGGGCCTCCTCCGGGCCCTGTGGCAGCACCTGCACAACTGGACCTCAGCCAGGCGTAGCGCCTCAGGGCTAGCGATGTTGAGATGATTCTGTCTAGTGAGTTGACGGTGTCCAGTCCACATCGAATGGGGAACTTCGCTGCATCTCTACACTCAGCAACTGCACGGGAGAGCGCGGCTCGGGCCTCCTCCGGGCCCTGTGGCAGCACCTGCACAACTGTGTCCCACAGAGAATGGGATTACCGGCCCAAGAGACATGCAGTGTTCACCGACCGCAGTCCTAAAACATCTTCTTCCCAAAATGGGCCAGCTTCTTGGATTCCTTATCAGGTGGAGCAGTATGGAATGCGCCCTTGGAAGTCGAGGCTTGGACCACCAAGCTCTCGGTGTTAGGAGAGTAAAGTGGGGTCCCCCGGGGCTGGGCGGTGGCGTCGGGCAATCATCCTATCCACAGGAGCTCCTGTACTGGGCTTGGACCAAGTGCCCAGAAGGATGTCCGTGAGGGCCCCATTGAACGGCAGCAGGGGCCCAGAAGAGGCCGCTGCCGGTTGAAACACCTCGGTCAGGAGGTTAGTCCTGACTGCCACCGTAGGAAGCTCAAGGTTGAAGGCCTCAGCCGCCCTACGCAACACCACAGCGTAAGAGGCACACTCTCCGTAGCCACGGTAGGGGGAGAAAGCATATCAAGGTCTGGAGAAGTGTCCAGACCGCTGGCCTCACTCAACTCTTCTCTCCAGTCCGGTTCTTCCAACTGGTCTGCTAGAGGGTCCACAGACCCCTCCCAGTCCTTCCCACCCTCCTCTGGTAGCCACTCAGGGCGACAGGGAACACCAGGGGAGATTAGACGTACCAAAGTACCGGTCAGTGCCGGTCCGCTACGTGCCCATATCAAGGGGGAGGCCGGGGTCCATTGGGAACACAACCAGTGTCTTAGGGGTCAGAGGTGTTGCCAATGGATTCAGCACCGGAGGAGGTGTTGTAAGGTCGACCGTCACCGATTCGGATCCAGGCCTGGATCACTGGGGGCCCTGCAGTGCCGGGGCCGAAGCCACCGACATCGAAGGCATGGAACCCCTAACCGAGCCTGCAGGGCCCAAAGGCACACAGGTGGAGTCGGGCTGCCCAAAGATGGAGTGGAGAGCTTCATAAAAACTACGAAGTTGGGCATGGGCCGCTCCGGCTCCTGGGAAGGTTCAGAGTCGACCCAACAGGCTCCGCAGGTGGAGCCGGACGACTACCTTCCTTATCTCACGTCGGTGCTTCTTCATCTTCTTTTTGTGCTTCGACTTACCCGAAGATGAAGACTTTGACGAGGAGTGGTAGTGTTGGCTCCGCGACCGGTCCCGCGACCTCCTACTTGACAGGGACCTTAAGGGGGCGGAGCCCACTGCCGGGACTACAGAAGCTTTCAGGACCGCTCCCACAAAGACTTAGGGCCCATAACCCGACAGTTGGAGCACGACTTCGGGTCGTGGTCGTGCTCCAGACATCAGAGGCACACTAGATGTGGGTCCGGTGATCACGACGCCAACAACGAACGCGGAGTTGACCGACGCCATCAACTGACGTGCAGGGGTACTTCTGAAGAAAAATTCTCCGGATCCAGCTAAAAACAAGTTTGTGTCTACCCTCTCGCATATAATAAGCTAGCAGAATTATCGCTGGTGCCTATTGGGCTTTCTGCAGCCCCGGGAGCAGATTAGGGGCCACTGCCCCCATCCGCCCTCTGGGGGGCAGAAAGACTGTGGCTTTTTTGGGGGGGAGATGTGGGCATTGGCATGCCCATTGTGGGCTGCCTCACCCCTGAATTAAAAAAAGAAATAAATCCTGAGGCCTAGTGGGCTTTCTGCCCCCCCAATATGCCTCAGGGGAGGGGCAGAATGACAGTGGTAATTGTTTTTGGGGCGGGGCATTATCATGCCCATTCTGGGCATTCCTGACCCCTACATTATAAATAAAAAAAATTAAAATCCCTAGTTTCTAGTGGACTTTCTGCCCTTCCTGGGAGGCAGATTGGGGGCTTGTGAGAAGTTGCCTGATGTATGATGTTCACTATTCTAGTGAGCACCTTGTATCAGTCCAAACACCCTAATGATGGTGGTTGTAGAGTCAACCTTATAGACAAGCATGGACTAAGCAGTCTTAGGCTTAACTCAAGAGGGCATGTGAAGCCAGCTGTTTTACCATATGCAATCCTGTAATACCAAATGAAAGGACACCACACAAGTTATATATTATAAAAATATATGTATTTATTACTAGAATAATCCTCTGTACTCTTTATGAGGGCAGAGGAACAAGCGTTTAAACAAAAGCACAGTTAAAGATACAAAAGTTGCACAATTATGGATAGGCCCGGTGGCCACTCAAACCATATATTAAAATAGTGGTATAAGAACCACCTTACGAACAATGGTAAGGCCTAGGGCCTTGGGAATCGCTGGGACTACACTGGACTAACTGTGGTTAGGACGGGAGTAGCCCGCGGGATTCGGGTGCACCGTTAAAAGCACACGCATGCACCAATGCAAAGTCAAGGGTGCGTAAAAGTTACAAAGTTACTGCTTTGGAAGTCTTCCGACTGGACTAGAACTTAGCCACTTTAAACTAGGACACTAGAGGTGTAAACCATTACAGGAGCACCGGTGTTTGATCGTTACCTCACCCACAGGAAGCGGGTGCATAGGTGCCAAAGTGTGTCGGGTTTCGTCGTGGAGTTCTATGGACCTGGAGATGAAGATGCTGCAGGCGGCCAGGAGAGAAGAGTCCGGTTGGATCCAAGGGTTGATCGAAGATGTAGAGTACCTGAAACCAGAGGGGACAGAGTCTGGGTCACTAGCCAGTGACCAGGATGGAACCAGGAAGGAACCAGGCGATGTCGGGCGCAATCAGGTGGTTGTCGAGAAGCTGGTCTCCGCTGCCACGTGGACTCAGGGGCATCGAGGATGACCAGGAGTGGATCATGAGCTGTCCCACGAAGGCTCTCGCTGTCTGCGGTGTCGGCTTCAGGATCGGAGTCAACAGGCCTTGGCAAATGCAACCCACGCAGGATTTGAAGATCGCTTCTTACTCGGACCAGCAAGGTCAGAGGTGCTGCTCCTTTTCAGAAGAGTGAGGGCCAGTCTGGAGCAACCAGACTAGCAGAGTAGTTTCAAAGATTCGTCGTCATAGAGGCCACTAGCCAACGGGCAAGTGACCGGACAGACGCGTCAACAGGAAAATGCAAAAGGGCCCCACGCAGCACTCGGTGAGTGTGGAGGGGTGATCTTCGGTGCACGAGCTGCTCGGGGCTGGGGCTTCTCAAATCCCAATGCACAGCTTCGAGGGTGCCTCGGGAGCTGCGCTGTCAGCACTTCGCAGTCTTTTCAAGATGGCCGGTCCCACGTCTTACGTCGCCTCCACGGGTCTCAGCTTTGCTGTGGCTGTGGATCGGGCTGTTGGATGTCTGGGAATCCGGTTCTTGTCGATCTCTGTCGCTCGAGCTCCGGCGGGAGCTGCAACAAAGGAAACCGTTGGGCGCTGGATGGTGCCTGTTTGCACAGGGTGGTCACTCTTTGACCACAAGGGAGATTCTTCAGTCTTCCACGAAGAGTGGGATGTCAAAGGGTCCAGAGTTTCGTTTCAAAGTTTCAGTCAGGATTATCTAAAGTCTATGGGCACAGCTCCTACCTTTATTCCAAATCAAGGGGCTGTATAACCTGCTAGGTCCCTCCTATGGGTGGGACCCAGGAAGGGGGTGGTTACACCCCTTTCCCTTTGTCCAGTTTCACGCCAGAGCTGGGGCTGGAGTGCCCCAGCACCGGTTTGAACTGGGCTATGCATGAGGAGCCTTGTGCCCCCCAGGCAGTGTTCACTCACCCTGCCTGCCTCAATCCACTATCTCCTGTCTGGGGTGGTGTAACACCTCCCTGTGACAGGAAACCTTTTGTCCAGGCCTCCCCTGCCAGAGTTTCGGTCAGCAGCAGGAGGCCAGACCCGTGTCTGTGGCAGCCGCATCCATTTTAAAGAGAGAGCAGATAGCCTTGGGCTCTGATTAGCAGGGTCCCAGGCCAACTAAGGCGAAAACCAGCTAAACACAAGGCAAAAAATCTGGGGTAACCATAGTCAGGTATCCACCCTCCTACATAAACCCACCCACTGGGTCCCTTTTGTTGGCTTACTTGAGGGACAGGTCAGGTTTGGGGCCTTGGGGTCCCATGTTTGGCTGTGCCCAACAGTGTCCATCTGGGGAGGTTCCTAACTAGGTGTAAGGGAGATCCCTCAAGAGTTTTTGAAATGTTCACCTTGCTAGGGCTGCTAGCTTTGGTGCCCCATATCTTCTGATGGGGGTGTTTTATTGGACAGGGGGCCCTTTGGGGTCCACTGACCTCCTTGACCTCTGCAGCCCTGCGCTGACTGAGGCAGGGTACAGAGGGGCAGGTTACCTGCTCCAGACTGGGTCCCACCTTGGAAGGGTCCATTGACATCAGGGGCTCTGCCAGGCTAGGCCTGACTACCTCTGGGGCAGTTTCTTCACAAGGGGTAAGATCAGTTCCCTGAGGAGGCTGATCCTTTCCTAAAGTGTGGTGGGAGGTAGATTTCTCTTCCTCCTCAATGCTCTCGGTTTGTGTGGAGCGATCCATAGTTTCAGGCTTCACAACAAATGAATCCGTTTGAGTTTGGGCTGTGGCCATCACAGCCCCACCAACCATTTGAGGAAGGGACTCAGTTTGGGTATGGGCTGTTACCATTACAGCCCTACCAACCTGTTCAGGAAGGACATCTTGGATTGGGGCTTTGGCCATCACAGCCCCACTAACCTTTCCATGGAGATTTACCATTTTAGAATGGGTTTCTTGATCCACCTCAGCCCAGGCTGAGATTTCTAAATCATTTCCTAGTAGACAATCTACAGGCAAGTTGGTGGACACTGCCACTCTCTTTGGGCCAGTGACACCTCCCCAGCTGAGATTTACTACTGCCATGGGATGATTTGTCTGCACTCCATCAATATTGGTCACCTGGTATGTGGCACCAGGTAAAGGTTGCCTGGAGGGGACTAGATTCTCAGTCACCATAGTGATACTAGCCTGTGTCTCTATAGGCCTCAACTTTCTGACCATTGATGAGGGGCTCCTGTCTGTACTTGCTCAAAGTGTTTGGACAAGCAGTGAAGTTGGCAAACCCCATGCCATTTTCACAGACAAGAGTAGCTGTAGTAGGGGACCTGGCTAGGCCAGAGTCCACATGAGTTCCAAAAGTAAACCCAGCCAAATTCTTGGGGGTGCTCCCACCACCTGGGGGATTACTACCAACAGTATCAGGAGGTGTTGGAGCATTACTTGGAGGAATATTTTCCTTATTGTTATTCTTTGGACAACAGCTATCAGTCTTCCAGTGGCCAGTCTGCTTACAGGCATGGCAATAAGGTTTCTTGACAGAGGAGGTGTTTTGGGACCCACCCCCACCATTGGAGTTTTGGGGCCCTGTGGGAGACTTGTCTTTTGATTTATCCCCACCTTCTCTTGAGTCTTGGAATTATCCATCTTTTGGCCACCACCCTGATTCTTAGGCCTAATCCATGTTCTGACCCATTTGTCTGCCCTCTTACCCAATTCTTGTGGAGAGGCCAGATCTGAGTCCACCAGGTGCTGGTGTAAAAGCTGGGTTTGACAATTACTAAGGATCTGCTCCCTCAATCAAATTATACAATCCTGTATAGTCATGTACTTTGCTGCCATGTAGCCAACCTTCCAGAGCCTTAGTAGAACAATCTACAAAATCAGTCCAGTCCGGAGTCTGAACTTTTTGGGTATCTCTGACCAGCAACCTGTATTGCTCAGTGGTTAAGCCAAAGCCATCAATAAGAGCACTCTTCAGGACTGTGTAGTTTTTAGCATCCTCATGTCTAACAGTGAGGAGCTTATCTCTCCCTTTCTCAGAAAAGGAGAGTCACAAGATTGCTGCCCACTGATCTTGGGGAACCTGCTGTACCATGCAGGCCCTCTCCAGAGCAGTCAACCATTTGTGGATGTCATCCCCCCTTTTGTGGGGGGCACAATCTTACTCAGGTTTTTATGGTCATAAGACCTATCTTTATCCTTCTGGATATTGCTGCCACCGGTGGAATCTAATCCACTCAATTTTTGTTCCCTTGCTAAAGCAAGTTTAGCTGGGGCCAGGGCTATCTCCTCCCTCTCTATCTGGAGTTTGACGGCTCTCATCCTGGCCTTATGCTCTTCTCTCTGAGGGGAAGTCATTCCCCTTTGAGAAGCCCTTGAGGCAAGAGAAAGGTTAGATTCCCTGGAAAGGGATCTCTCTCTTCTATTGCCAGGGAGTATTCTGCTATTAGATCTGGAAAGGTGGTTCCCCTCTCCATTCCCATGTAGGCTCAAGTTAGCTTGGCTAAGCCTCCTAACTTGGACCTGGCTATCCCCCTGATCTGAATCTAGATCCTCATCCACCTCCTCATCTTCTACCTCTGGGGTGATGGTCTCACCATCTGGGGGATTTATTCCATCTCCTGAATTACCTGAGGGGCCTGCACTAGACTTCTCAAGATCATCCTTCTCCAGGACTCCTATCAGGATAGGAATGGGAGGGTTGTGACCCTTTTTCAGCCCCCTTGTAGTGCACAAGGCACTCAAGTCTCTGAAGCTGAGTTTTTCATAGCTGGAAGGTGCATTGGCAAGGTCACCTGTCACAGGCAGAGCACTGGTTTGCTCACCTGTGCCAGACATGACTTAGTGAAGTGTAAGTGTGTGCACTTACCTACACTATGTGTTTTCCTACTAGAACCTTGCTAGTGAGTTGTAGTCAGGGTGTGCTAAGCCCTTTGGTCTACAACTACTAAGTTCAGTAGAACTTAAGTATTTTAGCTTTGTTTATATGTACCTATGGTACTTAATGTGATCTTTCAAATGATATTATTAAAGATTATGATGGAGCGAGATTTAGAAATATATTTACTTCAACTCGCAAAGTTAAACCTCCATAATAAATAATTATACTAAATGTGAATGGAGTGAAAATTACTAATCAACTTAAGAGTAAATTGCAGATCATTACACGTGGAAAACTAATATATGTGCTCATTTATGTGCTTTATGTTGCAAATGCATGTTTGAGAAAAACAAATGAATTCATCTTGTCTATTGTTTTGTCAGAATTAAATGCGGCTGATAAATTAATGGCATGTGCTTATTTGCGTGTGCTCATGTTTTGTCTTTTTGTCTTTATGTTGCACAAATCTGTTGCTTCATTTGCTTTTGCTAGGTAACATAGATTAATGGGTTATTAATTAGCAAAGGTGGGTGGGTAACAGAGCAAACTTTATTTCTCACATTAATTGATGTGTTGTGTTGTGTTTGTTTATACATTAGTTTTGCGAGTGGGCCTAAAGAAAAATGGCTGCCGGTGCTGCAGCTTTCGACACTTGACCGGAGTGAAAATTTCACACATGCGCAGGATAATTTTGCTGAGCTGACAACGTTTAATTCAGAAGTAATCCTGGTCGAGTTGAATGTGTTCTTGGTGACATTTCCAAGGACAGGATATCGAGTGGCCTGCCAAGATTAGGAAGTAAATATTTCTCCCGACGAAAGTATCATTTTGAGGAAGCAAAGAGGATGGTGAAACTAAGAACAATAAGAGCTATGATGAAGCCCCGGACTTGGTCAGGAGTGCGTGACCTGTCAGTGGTCTGACATGGCTCAGCCAATGAAATGTTTGGATTGACAAAAAAAATGTCCGATAAAGATACTTTAGTTAGTCAGAAAAGGTATAAAAACTGTCCCCATGGGAGGGAGGGGGCTCTTGCTGCTTATCTTCTCCTGATTCCTGTTAGGCGTGACGTGCTGACGGACTCTTTGGAGCACGTAAGGATCAAATGGGGTTAAATGACTTTTACCTTTATTCTTTAAGGCGAAGTGAGTTTTAGACAGGGAAATTAGGGCTTAGGTGATGGAAAACTGTTTATTCTTCATTTAATATGATTTTGCTTAGAACTGTTGGACTAATTTGCTATTCCTCTAATAAAATGCACTTTCCTTGAATAAATAGTTAATACATGAGATTTTTGAAAAGACAAGCTGGACTTGTTATTTCATAGTCATTACCATCAGCAGATTCATTTGCCTAAGTGACTTAATTAAATGCAAAAGCTTTACAAAATCATGGTGAAAACATTATACTGCAGCTGTATATAAATGTGTATATAATTAGAGAATAGATTTATTAATTAGGTCTCATGATTCAGTTGCTCAAAATATGTCACTTTAGTTTATGGGCCTTATGAGTGTTTTATGATTAATGGTGAATATTGTGGAGTTGGGTAATGTTGCTATGACATATTTTCTATAGGGGCGCTGGATCAATTCTCTGGTAGCAGAGTTACGGTTGCTATGGTAACTGACATGCTACATGGTAGTTACATATGATCAATGTTTAACATACGTTGAGTTTGTTCATTTGTTACATGTAGTCGAAAGGTTTATTCCTGCAGTGTGAAAAATCCTAATTATGTCGGCATATGTGTGGTGTGACAAAGTGAAGTTACACAGTGCATTTGTTCTGTTTCAAAATAGTGGTATTGTCATATATCACTAGTGTTGTGGACGTACAACACGAATTTAGGGATTTTAGGTGTGTTAGGTAGAATGTATAGTGAGGATTGTCTATGAAATCGTAGCTTTTGAGTATAGGGACTTAGAGCCTGTTTTAAAACTCACTGCGAAAAGAGTAGTAGAATTTTATCTGAGCTCGTGTGAAGGGTAAAATAGCATCGTCTATTCTTACTGACAAATGTGGATTTCTATGGTTGGTTAAAGTCCTACCAGGATTTCATGAATGTATGGATATGGAAACTTTCCGTTTGTAAGTGCGTATATGATTTTGTAATTTCGTTCGAGTCAAACTTTGATTTGCTACTTTTTGTACATTCAGAGGGAAACAAGTTCGTTTTACCTGTTTGAAGGGTAGAGTAATGATACTTTATCAACGATTGTATATTCTGTGAGAGTAGCGTCGTCTAATCGACGCAAAAGAATACTTGAATGATTGTATAAACTATCATCTTATTTAGCGAAACAGACAAATGGTTTGTTCATTTGTTATTAATAATTGAAATTCATTGAAAAAGTTTTCTCATAATGGCGCTGTGAAAATATTTTGTGAAGGAGGGGTGAGTGCTGGGAGTGAGAGACGAGAAGCTGCAGCGGCTGTGTACGTCACAGGGTCAGCGCTGTGATTGGCTAACATACGTCACAGCTAGCGCACTGATTGGTTCACGTGACTAAGTTGAGCTGTTAGATGATTGGCTTTTCTTGAAACAACAATTCTATTGGTTGAGCAAGGTGGTGACGTGGCTTAACTTGATTGGCTTGTTGGTGTGTTTCGCGAACGGATTGGCTGGTTTTGCGGAACGATCAGGAAATATTTACGAATATTTTAAATTAAGTGGATTTGATTAAAACATGAGTTATTACTATAAAAAAGAGGAGAAAAAGCTTACATGGCTTCAGAAATTAAACAAATTATTTTCTCCTGATAAGAAAATTGAGACGCGGGGTGGAAAATTACTTCATAAGTATAAAACACCTGCAGCTTATATGGAAGGTGAATATGGTTATCATACTTGTCTTTGGATGGATTATACTAAAAATGATGGTTTTTTAGCTTGGCCAGAAGATGGCTCATTTAATATGAGAATTTTAAAAAATTTAAGAGAGAAAATGACTGCTCTTGTGCCGAAACCTAGACCAACACAATTTGAGGCTTTAGTTGAATGGGAGGATGAGATGTTTCAACTTCAACGGGAAGCAAGTGGTATAATAAGACCTCCAAAATCAAATTTTAAAAGAGAAACCCATGAGGATAGAATGCGTCTATGGAGACAGGCAGACATGTGTGATGGTCTCTACCCAGTGAGAGTAATGATTACTGAAATACCAGGTCAAAAGAATACCCAAAAAAGAAATAATATTGAAGAAACTGATTTAGAAGATCCAGTTTTAGAAGAAATATACCTTACAAATAAGAAACAGACTCCTTTAAAACCAGCTTGCTCATGGACTACTCCGATGGTTTCTACAGGAACTACACCGAGTGCACCTCCACTTAATGACGAATCACCTAGATTTTACCCGAATAATACAGACAAAGATTAGAAATGAGAACTAATTCTAGTATATACGGTGAAAGTAGAAATTTTTCTGAAACTCCAGTTTCAAGAAATGAGACTCTTTCCAGAGGTCTATTGGGGACTGGAAGAGATGAGGAAAATCCAAGTGCTTCAGAATATTTACGATCAAAAGAAGAATTAATTTGGCAATTAACTAAAGACATGGAAGCAGTAACAGTTCCAATAACGATTGGTCCTGTTCAGCCTGTTTTTGATCAGGGAGAAATTAGACATCCAGGTTTAACTATTCCATTAAATGCAGAAATTCAAAAAGTGGCTGAAAATCTTTACTCGGAATTAACTGAAATACATCGAGAAAAAACAATGATGCCTGATTTAACTTTTAATCCAGGTTCATTATGTAGAACACCCATAGGTGCAGAATCAGATACTGAATCTCCAGGAAAAGGTGTTGAGAAAATAGATTCAGTCTCAAAGCTTGATGTTGCAAAACTTAAAGCAGATTTGGAGGAATTAATCATTGGCACAATTGGTCCTGACAGTTTAAAGCATTATCAAGATGATGAATTGTTATTCATTTGCAAAAGCATACAATGGAAAACGAAGAATAAATATGAACAGCTAGAAGAATTGGCTACAGAACTGGATCTTGACCTTAGCAAACAAAAAAATTTGGGAAAACATAGATTATATTTTACTTAAAAAGACATTGGAAATTTTAATGCAATGGGAAGAATTCTGCATATAAAAGATTTGATTGTGTACATTAAAAAATTGGGCGATTTGAGAAAATGGAGAGTGAAGTGGACAAGGAAAAGAGAGGAAGAAAGGAGAGAAAGGAGCATGGTGACCAATCAGTACCCAATTAGAGAAATAGCAGGAGGTGGTTATGTACATGTTCCTTGGTCTAGACAGGACATTTTATTATTCACAAATGATTTTCCTCGGTTGAGAGAAAAGCCAGTGGAATGGTATCGACAGGTAGACAGATTCATAAAGGTTTCGAAAGTTCTGTGGATGGATTGATCTGGATGGATTCTTTGACATTGTTGTCCCGTCAGATCTTTGGACAGAATGTTAAGTCTCTGTAAGTTGGCCAAAGATAGAGCCTGCTCGAGATGAAGTAACAGGTGCGCCTTCTCCAGTTGTCATGGATTTATATGATAAAGTAATTGTATGGTTAAAAAACAAAATTGCCCCTAAAGAAGTAGATTGGGTTAAAATTGACAGAACAAATCAAGAACCAAAAGAATCAGTGCATTCATTTTATGAAAAATTACTGTTAGTTTTCAAACAGTACAGTGGTTATGAAAAATTAAGTGAAAAGGACATGAGTCATTTTATATACAGGTTTGTTTATGGCCTGAGACCTGAAATTGGAGAGATGATTAGAAATGTAATTGTCGGTTGGCAATCACTCTCAGTTGACGACATATTGAGAAAGGCAAAATATTGCAGTGATGAGATAGATGCAAGACAGAAAAAGCTTAAGGAAAAGGCAATGTGGGCACAGGTAAAAGTAGCTGAACAGCAAATTGCAAATTTGGAAAACAAAAATGTAAATCTTAACCAGAATCAGGGTCAAGGAAAATGTAAAGGTAATTTTAATAAGCCTAAATTTAATGTTAATATTGAAGAGCTAAAACAAAAGTTACCTTGTTTTAATTGTGGAGAAATTGGACACTGGAAGCGCGAGTGTAAAAATCCGCCCAGAAATTTTAAAAATGCATCATTAAATCCACAGATGCAGAATGATGTAAATCTGCAGCAACAGCTACAGCGACAGTTAAATGAACTAAATCTTCAGCAACAGCTACAGCGACAGTTAGCGAATCAGCAGAGTCAGATTCCACAACCTCCTCTCCCTAACTGTGTGAATGGTCAGAGGTATAATTCGGAAACAGCATTCAGCGGAGGTGATCAGGTAATAAGACCACAAACAGTGAATGTGTCAAATGTTTCTCGACAATTTTTGATGACAGAAAATGGTGGAAGTGATTCTGAGGATTATTTATGACGGTGCCTGAGAGAGGGGGAAGAGTGTGTGCTTGGAGCCACTCTTGAGGTTGACCAGTCTGGTCCATTTGTAAATGGTAAAGTGAATGATGTAGAAATCACTTTTCTTGTGGACACTGGTGCTACCCGTTCTACTGTTAGATCAGTGGAAATAGAAAACCTGCCTCTCTCTGGTGAATCAATCCAAGTAGTTGGTGTTGCTAATCAACAGATTAAAACAGATTTAACAGAGCCTGTAAAAAATTTAAATTGGAAAATTTAAAGACAAACACAGATTTGTAGTTTGTAACAGCAGTCCTGTAAACTTGCTAGGGAGAGATATTCTCTGCAAGATGAACTGCAAAATATATTGCTCACCGGAAGGTATTGAGCTTCAGACTCTAGAAGAAGATGGGCTTTACAGATAGACAATGCTAATGGTTGAAGCAGAGGAAAGTAAATTATTTCCTGAATTTGATAAAGACAAATTACCTGAAGAACTAAATAAAGACAGTCAAGGTTGAGATTTGGGATTTGACAGGAAATGAGATGGGCTTAATGAAAAATGTAGACCCAGTTAAAATCACAGTGAAACAAGGAATAGATTTCCCAATCATTCCGCAGTACAAAATGAAAGCAGAGACAATTGAAGGTGTCATACCTGTAATTGACAAATTCATAAAACAGGGTGTTCTAAAAGAAATTGAAAGTAGTCCTTGTAATTCACCAATTATGGGAATTAAAAAGCCAAATGGTACTTACAGAATAGTTTAAGATTTGAGAAGGGTTAACCAGATATTTGTTCCATGGTGTCCAATTGTTCCAAATCCAGCAGTTATCCTTTACCAAATTCCGCATGATGCAGAATGGTATACAGTCATTGACCTTTGCAATGCGTTCTTTACTGTTCCATTGCATCCAGATAGCCAGCCAATTTTTGCGTTTCGGTTCCAAGGTCGCATATTAGCATGGTGTCGTATTCCTCAAGGGTATACAGAGAGTCCATCTATCTTTAATCAGTTGTTTAAAAAGTCCTTGGAGAGTCTAAATTTACCTGGAAAATCGACATTAGTTGAGTACATTGATGACTTACTAGTAGCAGCAAAAACACAAGATAATTGTGTTGCAGATACAATTACTCTTTTGAATCACCTAGCAGATGAGGGACATATAGTGTCTCCTGCAAAATTACAGTTTTGCAAACAAGAAGTAAAATACCTTGGTCACAGAATTGCAAAGGGAATCAGACAAGTGACAATTGAGAGAATTAAAATGATTCAGGGAATGCAACCTCCAAAAACGCAGAGACAAGTCAGAATGTTTCTAGGGATGGTTGGCTATTGTCGCCAATGGATTCGTGGATTTTCAGTAATTATAAAACCTCTGCAGAGATTAACAAAATCAGATATAAAAGATCCAATTGTGTTGACAGAAATTGAAATGAAAGCTTTTGAAAAATTAAAAAGAAGCTTATGTGAAGCACCTGCTCTAGGTATGCCGGACTACGAAAAAGATTTTGAGCTGTACTGCAGTGAAAGAGAAGGATGTGCATTATCTGTTCTAATTCAGAGGCATGGAAAACTGAGAAAACCAATTGCATATTTCTCAGCAGTACTTGATCCTGTTGCAAAGGCATTACCTGGCTGTTTAAAAGCAGTAGCTGCAACAAGTGTGAGCCTTGAGCCTTGAGCAAAGTGAGGGAATTATAATGGGATTTCCTGTAAAAGTTTATGTACCCCCATTCTGTTGAAATTCTTCTTACTCGAAGTAAAACTCAGCATTTAACAAGTAACAGACTTACAAAATATGAAAAGGTTATTCTGGGATCAGATAATGTTTCGATAACAAGGTGTGTGAATTTAAATCCTTCAACATTATTGCCTGATGGAAATGTGACAGAAATCAGAAATGAAAATGATATTGACCATGAGTGCTTGGATGTTTTGGAATATTGTACCAAGCCTAGGCAGGACATTAAAGATGTTCCTTTGCCTGAGTCAGATTTTGTTTACTTTGTTGATGGTTCTTGTTTAAGAACAGAGGAAGGTTTTCTGAGAGCGGCATAGTCTGTCTGCACAGTTGCTGATGTGATCGAAGCATCATGTCTCGAAGGAATTCGTTCAGCTCAAGTAGCAGAACTGATTGCTTTGATTTGTGCATGTGAAAGAGCAAAAGATTTAAAAATCACTGTAGTGACTGACAGCCAATATGGATACGGAGTTGTTCATGATTATGGACAGCTCTGGTCTCAAAGAGGTTATTTAACTTCTGCAGGTTCTCCTATCAGAAATGCAAAATTGATTAAAAGGTTGATAGATGGTATTCAATTACCAGAAAAAATTGCTGTCGTGAAATGTGCAGCACATAAAAAGGGTAAAGATTTTATCACAAAAGGAAATGCCTATGCAGATGAGATTGCCAGATATTGTGCGAAAAACAATTGTTCAATTAATCGGGAGAAAAATGAAGAACATGTTCTGAGCTCACTTATGCTAACATCAGTAGTTGAAACATGGCAGGGAGTAAAAGATTTACAAGATGAGACAAGTGAAGAAGAGAAAAACACATGGTTGAAAGCAGAATGTAGACAGCGAGATGAGGATGGAATTTGGACTTATAAAGATGGTAGACCAGTTTTACCAAATAGCATGATTGCTGACATGGCCAGGATGTATCATGGTCAGGGACATATAGGAAGAGATTCTATGATCAGGCTTTTCAGACAGACTTGGTTCAATCCAAAGTTTAGAATTATAGCAGAATCTTTTTGTCAAAGGTGCTTGATTTGCCAACAAATGAACCCCAACAGAAAAACAGTTGTGAGCATGGGAACCATAGGACGGGAGGGTGGTCCATTCACAAGGTTGCAAATGGATTTCATTGAGATGCCACCACACAACAAATTACGTTATGTCCTCGTAATAATCTGTTTGTTTTCAAGATGGGTTGAAGCGTTTCCTACACGTCACAATGATGCAATTACTGTTGCAAAATTACTTTTAACCCCTTAAGTGCTGCCGTCGGCCAACGGTCGTCACGGGCACTACCTCCCCAGTGCTGCGTGCGACCGCTGGACGTCCAGTTCAGCACCGGATAATGGACAGCGCAGCACTGGGGAGGTTTGTTTACTAGCTCCCAAGTGGTTAAGGGAAATTATACCTAGGTACGGTTTTCCTGTGACTTTGGAAAGTGATTGTGGAACACATTTTGAAAACAGATTATTACAATTGATTTGTGAAGCTTTACACATAGAACAGAAGCTACATTGTGCATACAGACCAGAAGCATCAGGTGTTGTTGAGCAAGTAAACGGAACCATTAAGAATAGACTTGCAAAAATGTGTTTAGCTACAGGCATGAAGTGGACTGATGCACTTCCACTTGTTTTGATGTCTTTGAGAAGTACACCTGATAAAAAGACGGGTTTAAGTCCACATGATATACTCATGGGAAGGGTCATGAGACAGGCATTTATAACAGTAGGAAAGTTGATGACTATTAATGATTATTTTGGAATACTGTAGGAATTTGTCTGATGTCGTGACTTCTGTGTGTCATCAGGTGGGAACTGAAGTGCAAACAAGAGAAAAAGAACAAGCACATGATTTATTACCAGGTGATTGGGTAAGAACAAAAGTTCATCGAAGAAGAAACTGTTTGGTACCCAGGTGGCAGAAAGCGAGACAAGTCATTCTGGTTACAACAAATGCAGTAAAGTGTAAGGGTTTGAAGAGGTGGATTCACGCAAGCCATAGCATTCGTGTACCTCCACCTGAAAATTCTGATGAAGAAAGTGACACTACAGTTGATTCAGATTCTGAAGAAGAACCTGAGAGAATTCAAGATTCTGAAAATCGACAGGCAGATCAACTTCTAGAAAATATAAATGAGAATGAAGCATTGAATGAAAAAGATTTGGAAATTGTGATACTAGACTCTGAAAATGATGAAGATCTGGTAGAAAAAGAAGCAGAGGAAGAGTCTGATCAAGTTGTGATTCAAGACCAGGAGAGTATTGAAAAGCAGAAAAGAAGCTCTGAAAGCAGGAACAGAAAATCTGAAACTGGGAAGTTGAAGGTAATTGAAGAAGAAGAAGAGGAATTACCGAGTACCAGCTATAAAGATATAGTTCCTAACAGAGTGAAATTGCCGAGTAAAGAAGTACCTGAGTCAAGAATTCAAATTTCTGATAGTGAAACTGAAAAGAGTGATGAAGACGCTCAGATAAGAAATTTTAGAAAAAAAGCTTGGAGAACAGAGTGTAATGTGACTGAGCCAAAAAGGAAATTACTGAGAAAAGGTGATAATTGGCCAAATGAAAATGAAGGCCTGAAATTCAAATTGTTAAAGAAATCGAAAGAGCAAATTAAGGAGATTTCAAGTCAAAAGGATCCTGAAAAGAAAATTGAAGCAGGAAAGAAAATTGAAGTCATTAGTGGTAGGGCAAAGAGAGTTGTGAAACCTAATCAAAAGTATAAGTCTCCTGAGTGGACTTATATAATTATTCCTCCTGTTGTGGAGGTAAATAACAGTAGTCAGGAGGAGAAAGAAGTTAATAGTGACAATGATTGAAATATTTTCTGTAAAAATTTAGGGTTTTAATTTTTGGCATAAGGCTGAAGAAATTGTGTTAGGTGACACAAGGTCGAAGAAATCTTGTTAGTTGGAAAACAAATTGTGACGCAAGGTCAAAGAAAAGCTGTTAGAAAGTAGGGTTTAAAAAAAAAAAAATTAAATAGGGGGGTATTAGACATTTTAGAAAATTTAGACAATTTTAATTTTTGTTTTCTTCACAAAGCTTTGTTAAAGGAGTGAAAATGCCTTACGTTTTTGTTAATAACAGTTCAAGGTGCTCCATTCTTAGGAGATGTTGTAAGATGTCTTTGGTTTGTGTGATTCTAATAATTGTACTTTGGTTAGTTTTAGCTGTCATTTTCCCTTTTGGAATTGACAAAGAAACTTATAAGGTCAATATGACAAGCAAAGCTTCAGTTAAACAAGACAAACAGTGTGACGAGCAAAACTAACAGAGTTATTGATCATAGACCAGAGATTTACCTAGGTAGATCTGTTAGTGATTTTTCTAGCAATTCTTTTTCAAGACTCCTGGCTGAGTATGTAAAGGTCATGGAAGTCAAAGATTGTTATATTTGTGTGAAATTGCCTGCGCCTGTTTCAGAGGAAGTAACATATAATATGCTTCCTCTTACTTATGGCATAACTTGCAGTGTGATAGCTAGTTTATTTTATCAGACTGGTCGCTTGGAGTATTATTACTCTAATTACGATGAGATTTTTGCAAACCTGAAATATGAGAAAAGCCTAAATAAGCACAAACAAGCTAAACAGATGAGGGAATTGTTCATTGTGACAAATGAATTTACTTATGAATATGCTTTTAGAAATAATTTGACTTGTAAATTGAGAACTGAGGAAAAGTCTTTCCTGAATTTAGTTGAGGAGAGAAGAGCAATTTATAAAAGAAATGAGATGCTCAAACAGACTAAATCAAAATTCTGGCAGAGAGGACGAAAAGTTTATTGGTAAATCATTTGAGAATGTTACTGTACACATTGACAAACCAATTAGTGGTACATTTTGTATTAGGAGAGATAATACTTTGTTCGATAATTATTTTGTGGGTGCAAGCCATTGTGAGGACACTTATCAAATCATGGGGGGTTGGGGATTCAAGGGTGGCAAAGACCTAATTTTTCCTGGAATTTATTTTGTTTGTGGAGACAAAGCTTATTATAACCTCCCAGATCACTGGTATGGGACGTGTTTTGTTGGACTTGTTTTTCCAAAAATATTTCACGTTGACAGAAATGCAGAAGGTTCATATGAAATCAGCAGTCATGTAAATAGGTATAAAAGAGAAAGTTTTTCGGAAATTCTGGAAGACATTTTTGAAGCAGTAATACCTTTAGTAGGTATAACCCTGAATGCAGGTAGAATCAGAAAATTGTCTACAATCGTTGACAGATTGTCAACTGACACAGCTAGTGGTTTCCAATTAGTGGATACTGAGGTCATTGCTATACGGTCCATGGTAATGCAGAATCGTCTTGCTTTAGACATTCTGCTAGCAAAAGAAGGAGGAGTTTGTGGCATTTTACATGTCCAACACTGTTGTACCTATATTCCAGACGAAAGTCAGAAAATTGAAATGTATATTAAAAATATCACTGAGTTACAATCAGAAATTATACCCTTGGAAGAAGATGATTTTTCAGAACGCTTATCTAAAAGATTTGCAGCAATTAAAACTTGGTTTCAGGAGATTGGTAGTTCAATTCTTGGCAAAATACTGACACCTTTACTAGTAATAGTTTTTATGATATTGTTGCTAAAGATCAGTTGTATGTTACACAAGAGAAAGAAATATTTGAGGGGAAAGAAAAGAATATACAAGATCAGAAAGGAACAGGAGAGAGAGATCGAACTGGAAGAGTTTCGTAAAACACAATATGAGAGTTGTAAACAAACAGCTGAGACAAGTCTTTAGAAATACTAACAGTGAAAATCAAAACATGTTCTTCTATGGGATAAAAATGTTGATACATTTTTGGTTGTATTTTGGTGATTTTGAAATCACCAGATGAGGGAGTTGATGGAGCGAGATTTAGAAATATATTTATTTCAACTCGCAAAGTTAAACCTCCATAATAAATAATTATACTAAATGTGAATGGAGTGAAAATTACTAATCAACTTAGAGTAAATTGCAGATCATTACACGTGGGAAACTAATATATGTGCTCATTTATGTGCTTTATGTTGCAAATGCATGTTTGAGAAAAACAAATGAATTCATCTTGTCTATTGTTTTGTCAGAATTAAATGCGGCTGATATATTAATGGCATGTGCTTATTTGCGTGTGCTCATGTTTTGTCTTTTTGTCTTTATGTTGCACAAATCTGTTTGTTGCTTCATTTGCTTTTGCTAGGTAACATAGATTAATGGGTTATTAATTAGCAAAGGTGGTTGGGTAACAGAGCGAACTTTATTTCTCACATTAATTGATGTGTTGTGTTTGTTTATACATTAGTTTTGCGAGTGGGCCTAAAAAAAAAGGCTGCCGGTGCTGCAGCTTTCAAGACTTGACCAGAGTGAAAATTCCACACATGCGCAGGATAATTTTGCTGAGCTGACAACGTTTAATTCAGAAGTAATCCTGGTCGAGTTGAATGTGTTCTTGGTGACATTTCCAAGGACAGGATATCGAGTGGCCTGCCAAGATTAGGAAGTAAATATTTCTCCCGACGAAAGTATCATTTTGAGGAAGCAAAGAGGATGGTGAAACTAAGAACAATAAGAGCTATGATGAAGCCCCGGACTTGGTCAGGAGTGCGTGACCTGTAAGTGGTCTGACATGGCTCAGCCAATGAAACGTTTGGATTGACAAAAAAATGTCCGATAAAGATACTTTAGTTAGTCAGAAAAGGTATAAAAACTGTCCCCATGGGGGGGAGGGGGCTCTTGCTGCTCATCTTCTCCTGATTCCTGTTAGGCGTGACGTGCTGATGGACTCTTTGAAGCACGTAAGGATCAATAGGGTTAAATGACTTTTACCTTTATTCTTTAAGGCGAAGTGAGTTTTAGACAGGGAAATTAGGGCTTAGGTGATGGAAAACTGTTTATTCTTCATTTAATATGTTATTTGATTTTGCTTAGAACTGTTGGACTAATTTGCTATTCCTCTAATAAAATGCACTTTCCTTGAATAATAATAAATGAGATTTTTGAAAAGACAAGCTGGACTTGTTATTTCATAGTCATTACCATCAGCAGATCCATTTGCCTAAGTGACTTAATTAAATGCAAAAGCTTTACAAAATCATGGTGAAAACATTATACTGCAGCTGTATATAAATGTGTATATAATTAGAGAATAGATTTATTAATTAGGTCACATGATTCAGTTGCTCAAAATATGTCACTTTAGTTTATGGGCCTTATGAGTGTTTTATGATTAATGGTGAATATTGTGGAGTTGGGTAATGTTGCAATGACATATTTTCTATAGGGGCGCTGGATCAATTACAATTGGTAAAACAACAGCAAGCTCAAATCCCAACCGCTGCACACCAATGTGAGAAGTTAGCCTGATGTATGATGTTCACTATTCTAGTGAGCACCTTGTATCAGTCCAAACAACCCTTATGGTGGTGGTTGTAAAGTCAACCTTATAGACAAGCTATCCTAGGGGTAGCATGGACTAAGCAGTCTTAGGCTTAACTCAAGAGGGCATGTGAAGCCAGCTGTTTTACCATATGCAATCCTGTAATACCAAATGAAAGGACACCACACAAGAGGCACAAGCGTTTAAACAAAAGCACAGTTAAAGATACAAAAGTCGACCAATTATGGATAGGCCCGGTGGCCACTCAAACCATATATTATAATAGTGGTATAAGAACCACCTTACAAACAATGGTAAGGCCTAGGGCCTTGGGAATCACTGGGACTACACTGGACTAACTGTGGTTAGGACGGGAGTAGCCCGCGGGATTCGGGTGCAGCGCTAAAAGCACACGCATGCACCAATGCAAAGTCAATGGTGCGTAAAAGTTACAAAGTTACTGCTTTGGAAGTCTTCCGACTGGACTAGAACTTAGCCACTTTAAACTAGGACACTAAAGGTGTAAACCACTACAGGAGCACCAGTGTTTGGTCGTTACCTCACCCACAGGAAGCGGGTGCATAGGTGCCAAAGTGTGTCGGGTTTCGTCGTGGAGTTCTATGGAGCCCGGATATGAAGATGCTGGAGGCGGCCAGGAGAGAAGAGTCCGGTTGGATCCAAGGGTGGATCGAAGATGTAGAGTACCTGAAACCAGAGGGGACAGAGTCTGGGTCACTAGCCAGTGACCAGGATGGAACCAGGAAGGAACCAGGCGATGTCGGGCGCAATCAGGTGGTTGTTGAGAAGCTTGTCTCCGCTGCCACGTGGACTTGGGGGCATTGAGGATGACCAGGAGTGGATCACGAGCTGTCCCACGAAGGCTCTCGCTGTCGGCGGTATCGGCTTCCGGATCGGAGTCAACAGGCCTTGGCAAATGCAACCCACGCAGGATTTGAAGATCGCTTCTTACTCGGACCAGCAAGGTCAGAGGTGCTGCTCCTTTTCAGGGGAGTGAGGGCCAGTCTTGAGCAACCAGACTAGCAGAGTAGTTTCAAAGTTTGTCGTCGTAGAGGCCACTAGCCAACGGGCAAGTGACCGGACAGACGCGTCGAGCAGGCAAATGCAAAAGGGCCCCACGCAGCACTCGGTGAGTGTGGAGGGGTGATCTTCGGTGCACGAGCTGCTCGGGGTTGGGGCTTCTCAAACCCCATTGCACAGCTTCGAGGGTGCCTCAGGAGCTGCACTGTCAGCACTTGGCAGTCTTTTCAAGATGGCCGGTCCCACGTCTCACGTCGCCTCCACGAGTCTCAGCTTTGCTGTGGATCAGGCTGTTGGATGTCTGGGAATCCGGTTCTTGTCGATCTCTGTCGCTCGAGCTCCGGCAGGAGCTGCAACAAAGCAAACCGTTGGGCGCTGGATGGTGCCTGTTTGCACAGGGTGGTCACTCCTTGACCACAAGGGAGATTCTTCAGTCTTCCACGTCGAGTGGGATGTCGAAGGGTCCAGAGTTTCATTTCAAAGTTTCAGTCAGGATTATCTAAAGTCTATGGGCACAGCTCCTACCTTTATTCCAAATCAAGGGGCTGGATAACCTGCTAGGTCCCTCCTATGGGTGGGACCCAGGAAGGGGGTGGTTACACCCCTTTCCCTTTGTCCAGTTTCGCGCCAGAGCTGGGGCTGGAGTGCCCCAGCACCGGTTTGAACTGGGCTATGTATGAGGAGCCTTGTGCCCCGCAGGCAGTGTCTACTTTCACTCGCCCTGCCTGCCTCAATCCACTATCTCCTGTCGGGGGTGGTGTAACACCTCCTTGTGACAGGAAACCTTTTGTCCAGGCCTCCCCTGCCAGAGTTTCGGTCAGCAGCAGGAGGCCAGACCCGTGTCTGTGGCAGCAGCATCCTTTTTAAAGAGAGAGCAGATAGCCAGGGGCTCTGATTAGCAGGGTCCCAGACCAACTAAGTCGAAAACCAGCTAAACACAAGGCAAAAAATCTGGGATAACCATAGTCAGGTATCCACCCTCCTACAGGGCTACTGTGGGGGCAGAAAACCAGTAATTTCTCTGGTGGGGGGGAGGGGGGCATTGGAATGCCCTTTTTGGGCAGCCCCCACCCCGTCACAAAAACAAAACCTTGGTTTTTAGTGGGCTTTCTGTCCCCCCAGGGGGGCAGATTGGGGGCTACTGCCCCGTCTGACCCCTCGGGGGCAGAAAGACTGACATGTCTCTGCGGGGGTGGGGGCATTGGCATGCCCTTTTTGGGCAGCCCCCACCCCAACGTCAATAAAAAAAAGATGCCTGGTTTTTAGTGGGCTTTCTGCCCCCCGGGGGGGCAGAGTGGGGGCTACTGCCTCCAAGACTGGAATTTTGTGGGGGGGAGGGTGGGGTCATTGGCATGCCCATGTTGGGCAGCCCCCACCCAAACGTCAATAAAAAAAATCCATGGTGTCTAGGGGCTTTCTGCCCCTGGGTGGGCAGATTGGGGGCTATTGCTCCCAAGACTGGAATTTTGTAGAGGGAGGGGTGGGGGCATTGGCATGCCCATGTTGGGCAGCCCCCATCCCTAATTATAATTTTAAAAAAAATCCCTGGTATCTAGACGGCTTTCTGCTCCCCCAGGGGGTGGGGGCAGAAAGACTGTTTTTATGGCCGGGGGTGGGGGCATTGGCATGCCCAGATTGGACAACCCCCACCCCTAAATAAAATATAAATAAAAATCCCTGGTATCCAGTGGGTTTTCTGCCCCCGGGAGGGCAGATTTTGGGCTACTGCCCCATCTGCCCCCAGACTAAAGTTGCCCAAAATTATATGGGGGGAGCAAAGGCCCTTGTCCAAGGGGCCGCTACCATCTCCCTGGTGCTTAGTGGGTGAATCCCTGCTTGGGGATCGCCCTCCTGAGGCGATCCCCAAGCAGGGGTCCACTAGGGAGGGGTACCATTGGAAAGGCGAGATTCTCTACCTCTCCTGACTTGCCTCATTTCAGCTTAATTTTCATTGCAATGATGTCAGCGCGCCATGCGCGCGATCGGCATTGCAATCAAAATGGAAATTGGACTCGGAAGGTTGGGGAAGCTCTTCCCCAACCTCCCAAGGTCAATAAAAGGAAGGGAAATCCCTCTGATGTCTGCAGCAGAGCGATTTAGTGCCCCTGTTCTCATGACGGAATGGTTTCATCTTGAGCACAGGAGCACCAGTGCTTATGACTGAACCATTACGCCATGAGCACCGAAAGGGTTACTCTTTGTATGTGTTTTACTTTTATGGATACATTGATATCCAAATAAAGTCTTTGGATTGGATTGAAACTTAATATTAGGTAAAAACAAAAAACAACAAGCATTTACAATGCAATGGTTTCGCCTTTGGAAAAGTTAGAGTTATTGGCATTGTATATGCCAAAATTTGTATTTATGTTTTTGTTTCGAAAACAGATAAGTAAATGGCATTGTCATTTACATTGCCATTACCTTTTTTTGCAGTCACTTGGCACTCTCTAGCACTCCCTAGTACTCTTTATGCACTCTGCATTTCATATGCACTCCCTGTGCACTCTGCACTCCCTATGTAGCACTCTGTATGCACTCTGTACTCTATATGCACCCTGCACGCTCCACTTCCTATGCACTCCCTATGCACTCTGCACTTTTTATGCAGCACTCTGTATGCACTGTGCACTTTGTATGCACTCCACACTTCCTATGCACTCTGCACTCCCTATGCACTCTGCACTTATCATGCACTCCCTATGCACTCTGCACTCCCTATGCAGCACTTTGCATAGAGAGTGCAGAGTGCCTAAAGAGTGCAGAGTGCACTCCCTATGCACTCTGCACTGTCTATGCACTCTGCACTCCCTATGCACTCCCTATGCACTCTGCACTCCCTATGCACTCTGCACTCCCTATGCACTCTGTATGCATTCTGCATTACCTATGCACTGTGCACTGTCTATGCACTGTGCACTCTGCACTTCTTATGCACTCTGCACTTCTTATGCACTCTGCACTCCCTATGCACTCTCTGCATTCCTTATGCACTCTGCACTTCCTATGCACTCTGCACTCTCTATACACTCTGCACTCCCTATGTACTCTCTCTGCACTTTGCACTGTCTATGCACTCCCTATGCACTCTGCATTACCTATGCACTCTCTATGCACTTTGCACTCCTTATGCACTCTGCACTCTCTCTGCACTCTTTATACATTCTGCACTTTTTATGCACTCTCTCTCTGCACTCTCTATGCACTCTGCACTCCTTATGCACTCTGCACTGTGTATGCACTCCCTATGCACTCTGCATTCCCTATGCACTCTGCACTTTGTATACATTCCCTATGCACTTTGTATGCACTCTTTATGCACTCTCTCTGGACTCTGCATTCCCTATGTACTCTGCACTGCCTATGCACTTTGCACCCTCTATGCACTCTGCACGCACTCTGCACGCACTCTGCACTCTATGCACTCTGCACTCCCCCTGCTCTATGCACTCCCTACTCTGCACTCCCTTTGTTAAAGTTTGAGCTTTTGATAAATGGTGTTTTGTATCTTCATTGAATTATGTGTAAAACGTTGATGTGTTTTACTTTACACAGAAATCTGGAGTGCATTTATAATGCAATTATTTGCAGAGAGAGGGAAGGGATGAAAGAGGCCAGGAGTAAGAAAGCTCAAAAGGAAGCGAGTGCAGGATAGAGAGGGAGGGCAGGAGGGAAGGAATAGACGCAGGAGAGAGGGAGGGCATAAAGGAGTGTGAGGGCATGAGGGAAGGTAGGAAAGTGTGAGAAAGGCAGAAAGGAGAGGGCGGCAGGTAAGAGAGGGAGGGCGGAAAGGAGAAGGAGGGCTAGAGGAGGAGAGAGAGGGAGAGTGGGCAGGAGAGGGTAAAGAAAGCACACGGGCAACAGAGGGTGGGCAGAAGAGGGTAGGGAGAGCACGTGGACAACGGAGGGTGGGCAGGAGATGGAGGGGAGAGCACATGGACAACGAAGGGTGGGCAGGAGAGGGTAAAGAAAGCACACTGGCAACAGGGTGGGCAGAAGAGGGCAGGGAGAGCACAAGGACAACGGAGGGTGGGCAGGGGAGGGTAAAGAAAGCACACTGGCAACAGAGGGTAAGGAGAGCACATGGACAACGGAGGGTGGGCAGGAGATGGAGGGGAGAGCACATGGACAACGAAGGGTGGGCAGGAGAGGGTAAAGAAAGCACACTGGCAACAGGGTGGGCAGAAGAGGGCAGGGAGAGCACAAGGACAACGGAGGGTGGGCAGGGGAGGGTAAAGAAAGCACACTGGCAACAGAGGGTGGGCAGGAGAGGGTAAGGAGAGCACATCGACAACGAAGGGTGGGCAGGAGAGGGTGAGGAGAGCACATGGAAAATGAAGAGTGGGCAGGAGAGGGTAAAGAAAGCACACTGGCAACAGGGTGGGCAGAAGAGGGCAGGGAGAGCACAAGGACAACGGGGGGTGGGCAGGGGAGGGTAAAGAAAGCACACTGGCAACAGAGGGTGGGCAGGAGAGGGTAAGGAGAGCACATGGACAACGAAGGGTGGGCAGGAGAGGGTAAAGAAAGCACACTGGCAACAGAGGGTTGGCATGAGAGGGTAGGGAGAGCACATGGACAACGGAGGGTGGGCAGGAGAGGGTAAAGAAAGCACCCGGGCAACAGAGGGTTGGCATGAGAGGGCGGGGAGAGCACACGGAAAATGGAGGGTGGGCAGAAGAGGGTAGGGAGAGCACGTGGACAACGGAGGGTGGGCAGGAGATGGAGGGGAGAGCACATGGACAACGAAGGGTGGGCAGGAGAGGGTAAAGAAAGCACACTGGCAACAGGGTGGGCAGAAGAGGGCAGGGAGAGCACAAGGACAACGGAGGGTGGGCAGGGGAGGGTAAAGAAAGCACACTGGCAACAGAGGGTAAGGAGAGCACATGGACAACGGAGGGTGGGCAGGAGATGGAGGGGAGAGCACATGGACAACGAAGGGTGGGCAGGAGAGGGTAAAGAAAGCACACTGGCAACAGGGTGGGCAGAAGAGGGCAGGGAGAGCACAAGGACAACGGAGGGTGGGCAGGGGAGGGTAAAGAAAGCACACTGGCAACAGAGGGTGGGCAGGAGAGGGTAAGGAGAGCACATCGACAACGAAGGGTGGGCAGGAGAGGGTGAGGAGAGCACATGGAAAACGAAGAGTGGGCAGGAGAGGGTAAAGAAAGCACACTGGCAACAGGGTGGGCAGAAGAGGGCAGGGAGAGCACAAGGACAACGGGGGTGGGCAGGGGAGGGTAAAGAAAGCACACTGGCAACAGAGGGTGGGCAGGAGAGGGTAAGGAGAGCACATGGACAACGAAGGGTGGGCAGGAGAGGGTAAAGAAAGCACACTGGCAACAGAGGGTTGGCATGAGAGGGTAGGGAGAGCACATGGACAACGGAGGGTGGGCAGGAGAGGGTAAAGAAAGCACACGGGCAACAGAGGGTTGGCATGAGAGGGCGGGGAGAGCACACGGAAAATGGAGGGTGGGCAGGAGAGGGTAGGGAGAGCACAGGTCAACAGAGGGTGGGCAGGAGAGGGTATGGAGAGCACATGGACAATGGAGGGTGGGCAGGAGAGGGTAAAGAAAGCACACGGGCAATAGAGGGTGGTCAGGAGAGAGTGGGGAGAGCACACGGACATCGGAGGGTGGGCAGGAGAGGGTAAAAAAAGCACACATCAACAGAGGGTGGGCAGGAGAGGGTGGGGAGAGCACACGGACATCGGAGGGTGGGCAGGAGAGGGTAAAGAAAGCACACGGGCAATAGAGGGTGGGCAGGAGAGGGTGGGGAGAGCACACGGACATCGGAGGGTGGGCAGGAGAGGGTAAAGAAAGCACACGGGCAATAGAGGGTGGGCCGAGCACACGTCAACAAAGGGTAGGCAGGAGAGGGTATGGAGAGCACATGGACAATGGAGGGTGGGCAGGAGAGGGTAGGGAGAGCACACTGACAACGAAGGATGGGTAGGAGATGCTGGGTCAAGCAAAATGACAAAGGATGAAAGGCAGGAACAGAATGAGTGAGAAACACAGAGGGGGAGAAGTACACAAGGGAGCCAGCTGGAGGAAACACGCACTCTCATAAAGTGGTGCTTAAATTAAAAGAAAAAAGTACCACCTGAAATAGTGAGCCGTGGATGGACAGCAGTGCGTCCATAACGCTAAAGAAGAAAAAAAAAAAAGAAATAAAGTAGAGGGAGGAAAACCTACCGAAGCTAAGAATTCCAAGCAAGCAAAGGAGAGTGACAATGAACCGAAGTAGAAATGGGCGGGCGCTAAGTCCACTGTAAAGTACCAAAACGTCTGGCAACAGACAGAGGTGAGACATAATAAAAATAAAATGATGTACACAGTGGGCTTTGGATCCAGTCAGAGGAGTATTGGTCACTCACCTCCTGGTACAGGACAGCGAGGGGGGGGGAGGGCGGGAACGGGGCACAGGACAGCGAGGGGGGAGGGCGGGAACGGGGCACAGGACAGCGAGGGGGGGAGGGCGGGAACGGGGCACAGGACAGCGAGGGGGGGGGCGGGAACAGCACACGGTGTTCAATTATTCTCCTGGCGATGTGATTACTGCCAAAAGAGTCCACTTCAACAGAAGAAATTCAAGGCATAGTGCATTTAATCAAAAGTTTGCTAATCCTCCTAATAGCACCATGCCCTGCTCCCAATTAGATAAAAGCCATACAGAAGAAACCATTTAAACCTTTGCGTTTTCAGTGGCAATGTAAACCGAGTGCATTCCAGATGATTTCTTGTTAACTGCAGTCAAATAGTAAGCCTAAACTTGCTCTAAATAGTATGGCAACCACGTGCTTGGGCGATACAAGTCTGAATGCAACCCCCTGGGCACCAAAAACAAACAAGCAACGGAGAGTGAAAGGGGAGGGGGGGCGGAACGGACAGCGGGAGGGGGCGGGAACGGGGCACAGGACAGCAAGGGGGGGGAGGGCGGGAACGGGGCACAGGACAGCGAGGGGGGGGGGGGAGGGCCACGTCAACCGTGCTGAAGGCCAACGTTCACAACCAGAAAAACACACCCTAGTAAAACCATAGGTTGAAAACCAGTCCGGTCTCAGAGTCCATTTCCGTTTAATGAGGTATGAAAGGAACCCGGTCCTCTCCAGATGTTTTCCGGCAGTACATCAATAACAACCTGGCCAGGGGAGGATGTAAAGCAACACACAAAAAACCCATGACAAGGGAAGCACAAACCACGTCACAGGAACATTTGACCCGGCTTTGGTGACGAAAGAAACGATTATTTTCTAAACTGGTTACAAAGCGGACACGCTCACACCTTCCTGTGCCTAAAACACATATTTAAGGAGGCTAGCAGCCCTTTTAGCAAGTTTAAATCACTTTGCAACAGTGATGGGCAGAATTGTGGGAGACAGCACAGAAAACATCACAACCTCAGTGCCCACAATTATACATAATCCTACAAGTAACTGGTGCTGACTGTCAAGAAATGTGGTGAGACGACTCGAGCTGGCATAGGGAGTCCAACTTGTGAGGAGTTCTGCTCTGGACACCGTCTGCGGCCGCTCGGAGAACACAGGCGTCCGGGGGCCCTGGCTGGCGAAACCGAAACTGTAGCCGCGGGCGGTGGTGAGCGCTGCTGCCGTGACGCAAGTCACGCAAGGTGGAGGAAAGTAGCGGTTCGGGCCGGTGGGCTCCCCCTATGGTGCCGAAGAAACGCATGCAATTCAGGGCAGATGCTGGTCCCGGCTGAGGAGGCTGCGGCTCGGTGTGTGGGCGCAGAGAGACTCGCATGGAGCCGGTGGGAACCCTGAGCGCGACTACACAGTAAGCGGTAAGGTCGTGTGTGCAACAAAGAGTCCGTAGGCCCCCCATCAAGTTTTTGAACTGCCGGTTGCGTGGGGCATCGGATGCGGCAGGAGTGAGAGCGGTCAGGGTGTCGGGAGCGGCAGGGGTGAGGAGACTTCTGGCGCGTACACCAGTGAACAGCAGGGCTGAGCGGCGCTTACCGGAGTGCGGCACAAGCAGTGCTAGGGGGGCCGCTCTCTTATCCCGGGACCGCCTATGGGCATTGAGATGCGCTGCAGGGCTGAGCGGCGCTTACCGGAGTGCGGCACAAGCAGTGCTGGGGGGGCCGCTCTCTTATCCCGGGACCGCCTATGGGCATTGAGATGCGCTGCCGTTTTTGAATCTCCTCGAGAAGAGGCGTGATTGCGGCGGTATTCAGAGGAGCGTCTTTCCGGGTCCGATTTCGTTTGTCAATATACACTTTACAGACAGAGAAAGACAGGCTCACGGAGAGCGGGAGGGGGACGGCGGGAGGAGGGACACAGAGTAAGGCAGGACAGCAGCAAGCACGGCCCGGCCGGACCAGATTCGGGGGCGTTCCCGGCTTTCGGCTGACGTCGCGTGACGTCGGCAAAAGCCAAAGAATCTCGGGAACGCCCCCGAATCTGGTCCGGCATTGACGGACAGGCCCCTCGTCCAATGGCTAGGCTCCATTTATGGAGCCAGCCAATAAATGACGAGGGCCGACCCAAACCCCACTACAGTTCTCATCAGGTTTTCGCCTGCGCGAAAAAGCTGCGCAGAGCGCAGCTTTCGCCAGGCAAAACCTAAAAAAAGTATATTGAAATAAAAAAATGTAAAGAAAGTATATTGAAAAAAAAAATTTAAAGAACCAGAAGATGGGCACTCTTAAAATCAGAAGAAATAAAACAGAACTATTCAAAAGTATTCCCAGTAGAATCCACTGGGTGGCAGTGTGGTATAAAGTTTCTGGCAAAAGCGAATAAACTTTCGTTTAACGATAATGATCGATTCGTGTGAGCACTTTGACATTTTACGATACATCCTGGGAGCGCAGAGATTGCTTGCCGTTTCCAGAGAAAAAACGATGAATTGGCCATGCATAGTGAGTTATTTATTTATTCGCGTTGTACAAAAAGTCTTAAGGGATGAGGTGGGACCCTAAATGAATCTAGGCACCCCGGTCTTCAACCACTCAGTTATGGTGGCAAGCCCACTGAACTACGAGCGTATTCATTCGCATGCTATTATTCAAGCTGAGGGTAATACCACTAAGGGTAAACAATGATGTGCTGGTGGGAGATACAGGCTTGAGTTATGTGCATCCAAAACTTCTGGGCATCAAACTCAATTCGAACACTGAACCAGAAGTACAAGTGACCAGAAAATAGAACAGAAAGAGAGGTGTTGGGGACGAGCTCGCCCCGCTGAGGACCCCGCCCAGCAGACCCGGCAGCAAGAAAGCCCCGTGGTTCACCGACGAACTCAAGAGCTCCAAGAAGAACTGCCGAGCCCTCGAGAAAGTCTGGAGAAGGGAACCTACACCGGACAACAGGACCTCCCTCAAGCTTGCCACCCGGAAGCACCACCAGCTGATCCGCGCCGCCAAGAAAACAGCATTCAAGGACCGGTTGGACAACAACGCACACAACTGCAAGGAGCTCTTCAACATCGTGAAAGAGCTCTCCAACCCCAGCGCAGGAAACAACGAAATCACCCCATCGCAAGACCTCTGCAACTCCCTCGCTTCATACTTCCACAACAAGATCTCGGACATACACAACAGCTTCAACAACCAACCAACGCACACCATGACCGAACAACCACCCCCCACCACCACCCTCCACGCCTGGACCCCGATCAGCACCGAAGACACCATACGCACAATGAACTCCATCCACTCCGGATCACCGACCGACCCCTGCCCTCACCACGTCTTCAACAAGGCCGACGCTGTCATCGCACCCCACCTGCGGGACATCATCAACACCTCCTTCGACACCGCCACCTTCCCTGAGAGCTGGAAACACGCCGAACTCAGCGCTCTCCTCAAGAAACCAACAGCGGACCCCACTGAACTCAAGAACTACCGCCCCATCTCGCTCCTCCCGTTTCCAGCCAAAGTCATCGAGAAGACCGTCAACAAGCAGATGGCCGCCTTCCTCGAGACGAACTGATCCCTCGACCCCTCACAGTCAGGCTTCCGAGCCAATCACAGCACCGAGACCGCCCTCATCGCCGCCACCGATGACATCCGAGCCCTGATGGACAATGGAGAAACAGCGGCCCTCATCCTCCTAGACCTCTCCGCGGCATTCGACACTGTCTGCCACCGCACCCTAGTACAGCGCCTCAGCAACGTCGGAATCCAGGACAAGGCGCTGGAATGGATCATCTCCTTCCTCGACGGAAGAACACAGAGAGTCCGCCTACCACCGTACAAGTCAGAAGCCTCCGAAGTCATCTGCGGCGTCCCCCAAGGGTCATCTCTGAGCCCCACCCTCTTCAACGTCTACATGAGCCCCCTCGCAGCCATCGTACGCAAACACAACCTCAGCATAATCTCCTACGCCGACGACACCCAGCTGATCCTCTCCCTGACCAACGACCCCGCCTCCGCCAGAGCCAACCTGCACGAAGGGATGAAAGAGGTAGCCGAGTGGATGACGACCAGCCGCCTGAAACTGAACTCTGACAGGACGGAGGTCCTCATCCTGGGCTCTTCACCCTCCGCCTGGGACGACTCCTGGTGGCCTCCCGCCCTGGGCACCGCACCCAAACCGACAGACCATGCACGCAACCTGGGCTTCATCCTGGACTCCTCCCTATCCATGACCAGACAAGTCAACAACGTCTCCTCGGCTTGCTTCAACATCCTACGCATGCTACGGAAGATCTTCTGGTGGATCCCCACCGAGACCAGGAGGACCGTCACCCAGGCCCTCGTCACCAGCCGACTGGACTACGGCAACGCCCTCTACGCCGGTACCACCGCCAAGCTCCAGAAGAGACTCCAGCGGATCCAGAACGCCTCAGCCAGACTCATCCTCGACATCCCACGAACCAGCCACATCACCGGACATCTGAGAGACCTCCACTGGCTCCCCGTCAACAAAAGAATCACCTTCCGCCTCCTCACCCACGCACACAAAGCCCTACACGACCAGGGTCCGAGCTACCTCAACAGCCGAATCAACTTCTACGCGCCCAACCGCCACCTCCGATCAGCCAACCACGCCCTCGCCGCCGTCCCCCGCATCCGAAGAGCGACTACAGGAGGAAGGTCCTTCTCCTACCTGGCCGCCAAGACCTGGAACTCCCTCCCGACCGACCTGCGCCTGACCCAAGACCACCTCGCCTTCAGGAAGAAGCTGAAGACCTGGCTGTTCGAGCAGTAGCGGCACCCCCCCCCCCCCCCCCAGCGCCTTGAGACCCTACGGGTAGTTAGCGCGCTATATAAGTGTCACTGATTGATTGATTGATTGATTTGATAGAGGCAAAATAAACTAAAAACATACACTTTTTCTGGAAATTGATACAAGAAGGATCAAGAAAAACACAGGGCAGGATGCGTGGTAGAAGCTTGGGTAGACTATCTAGAGAGGAGATATATGGTAAAAAAAAAAGTGGAACAAGTGGGGAAACAAGTAACCTCTTGGCAGAAAATGAGTGAGGACTTAAGGTCCAAGTTCTCATTTAGTAACTTCAGAATTATCATCTCAAGATTAACCCTGACTCGTGCGTTCGGACCTGATAATATGCCTGCAATGATTATAAAAACCTGCCCAGATTGGTGGGCGGAGCTATTGCATAGGATATTCGATAGAATTTTGGATACGGTGATTATACCTGAAAACTCGAGAGGCGCAAATATCAGGCCGATACACAAAAGGAAGATATAAAAAGCCCCAAAAAATATGGACTGATCAATCTTCTCGATGTGGCAGAAAAGGTATTTGCGAAAATAATTTTGGGAATGTTAAAGGAGTGGGCTGACTTGAATTGCATAGTGCCACCAGAACAGGAGGGCTTTAAGTAACGTCATTCTACAATTGACCATTGCTTTGCGGTCTGGTCCTTTGCATGCAAGTCTGTAGAGTAGAGGGGGAATTTATTCTGCTGCTTTGTGAACTTCCGTGCAGCTTTTGATCTGGTACACATAAACTGCTAATGGGAGGCATTGGAAAAACAAGACATCCCAAAAGACCCTTTAAGGCTAATCCAGGAGTTACCCAGGAGCATCTGGGCCAGATAATTATGGATACTGAGGGGACTCTAAAACAAAAAATAAAAATTAATAATGGGCTGAGACAGGGGTGTGTATTAGCCCCTTTACTGATCTCATTATTTGTTTACAGATATGCCAGCAACCCTAGCTGCTGCAAACGGATATAGCTGTAGAATAAATGGTAAACATGTGGCATGCCCTCTGTATGCAGATGATCTTGTGATTCTAGACTAAACTGAAATAGGCCTGCAACGGAAATAAGACATGTTTAGAGATTACGGAAATTAGACCTGTTTAGAGATTACTGTAGGTGTAAAACATTAGTGGTAAACATGGATAAAACAAGGGTGCTTTGCTTTGGGAAGACAAAAAGTAAATGTAATTGGCACCTAGGATCGAAGGCACTTGAATTAGTTAATGAATATAAGTATCTTGGAGTCTGGTTTGAGAGGTCCTTGAAATTGAAAACACATTTTGAGGAACTGAAGACCAGGGCTATGGCCTCGGTGAGTGGCCTGAAAAAATTCAATAGGGAGTTTGTAGAAATGTCATACAGACCAGTCCTAAAAGTACACGAAGCAATGATCCCCTCGCAATTGCAATATGGAGCCGAGCTGCTATATATTAGTGGCAAAAATAGGTAGGATGCTGAAGAGTGGGAAGTGTTTAAAGAGCTTATTGCCACTCCCCAGCTCCACCATGATTAAAGCAATAAGATTAGAAACTGGTATGATGTCATGGAATATATTGGCTGAAAAAGCGTTAATAAGACTCTGGGGAAAATTGAGTGGGGAGGAAGTACAGAAAGTTGCTCAGTGGTGCAAGAAGGAAATTGTGCAAAGTGAATTCAAATGGGCAAAAAATGGTAGGATCAAATTGGGAGCTGTATGTAAAGAAAAGAAAGTAATGTTGCTCCCACAGAATCTACAAACTGAAATCTCAAAAAATTAGTTTTAGTATCTGTGACGTTTTTTATGTTATCTCTGAGACCATATCAGATATTACACTTGAGAGCATATTTTAAAGGGGAGGTTTTACAAGTTTTACCGGATGAATTTGAATGTTATTTATGTATTTGTTTTAAAAAAAAATGTTTTAACCCCTTAAGTGCTGCCGTCGGCCAACGGTCGTCACGGGCACTACCTCCCCAGTGCTGCGTGCGACCGCTGGACGTCCAGTTCAGCACCGGATAATGGACAGCGCAGCACTGGGGAGGTTTGTTTACTAGCTCCCAAGTGGTTAAAAGGAATTAGAAATTGTATATAGTATAATGGACATAAATTGGTGGACTGTTTAAATGCCAATGGTCTAAATAAACATTTTTTTATAAATTGAATTGAACTGTGTGAGTGATCTTTCCAAAAGTGTTTTCAAGCAGGATTGGATGCCTAAAAGGTTATACACCTATCATCAAACTAGTTAATAATTGCAGTGCCTGTTGTGAGCAAGCTAAGACGTATTCCTTTTAGTTCTAGAGAGACTGTCACAATGGAAATTGAAAAAAACTGTGTGTTAAAGGGTTATTGTATCAGTTGAATCTACCAAGTGGTAAACTGATGTAGTGGTGACACAAGGCCAATGGGGAGATAACAAGGTGGATGGATCTCAGGGAACTAAACGAGGTAGTAGTTGATAACAAATACCCTCTACCAAACATTGCACAGATGGATGGTGTTCTTGTTGAAGCAAAACACTTTACCACTCTAAACTTATCTTCAACATACCACCTGATTAAGTTGTTTGAAGTCTCTAAGGATTTAACCACATTTCTCAGACCATTTGGTACTTTCCATTTTAATCAGCTGCCATTCTGTCTTTGTTCAGTTGCATATGTATTTCAGAGAATTATGGCCTGTCTCTTAGGCAATGTGACTGGAGTACAATTCTTACATAATGACATTTTGACAATTTCAGAGTTTCTATATTAGTATTTGAATTATGTGAAGGTAGTTTAGGAAATTTTGGGAGAGAGTGGTTTGACTCCAGACGCCAGCAAGCGTAAATTTGCAAGGTCTAGATAAGTTACTTGGGCCATCTATTCACCAGTCAGGGTATTAACCGCATGCGCGCTAGCGGTTTTCCCGCTGCGTGCTGCGTTTCGCAAAAAGCCGTGTTACATGACGAGCTCAGCTCGTCATCAGCGCACAGCAGGTTACGCTCATGACGAGCTGAGCTCGTCATCAGCCTCGAA
This sequence comes from Lissotriton helveticus, assembly GCF_964261635.1. Taxonomy (NCBI): domain Eukaryota; kingdom Metazoa; phylum Chordata; class Amphibia; order Caudata; family Salamandridae; genus Lissotriton; species Lissotriton helveticus. The sequence continues at coordinate 662,704,199 of NC_136070.1, forward strand.
GGGGTTAGGAATTTGTTCAAACTATCCAAGATTTGCCTAGTTCTACTGAAAAAGAAGAGGTGCAAACATTGTTAGGTATGGCTGAATTTTACTCTAGTTTTATTTCCAATTTTGCAATAAAACTGTTGCTATCCATCAACAGTTAACAAAATGTAAGCATTTCGACTAGATGGAAGATTGTGAAGCAGAGATTAATTTGATCAAGTAACATTTACAGGAAGGTCCCAAGTAGAGCAGCTTCAACCCGCCTCTTCCTTGCATTGTAGGTACTGATGCCAGTGAAAAAGGAACAGGTAGAGAGTTGGAATGGGTGAGGAAAGGAACAAATGCATGACTGCATTTGCCTCTAGGGAGTTACATGGAGCATAACAAACACTCCACCATCTCTAGCAGTGTTCTGGGCAATCAAAATGTGAGACATTCTTACGAGGAGATAATTTTGCAATGTAATGTAACCATAAACCACTCCAAGACATTTTTGGAATGAACAGACTTAATTTCATCTAGGATTTTTAAGTGAATTGTAGCACTACAGGATTTTCAGTTTACAGTTAAATACCTACCTAGTGTCCTGAATAAGGCAGCAGATTGTCTTTCCAAGTTGATTGGTGAGTATCAGGAAAATCCTTTTACTCACAAATGGTAGTCAGATGATGTAGTTAAAGTAAGCCTTGCATTCTAGGGGTGCATCTCTCAATAATGTTTCGATGCATTGTCTAAAGATATACTGTTGAGGGAAGTTTGTGATTTGGTCTCTGGTGGTTGGGCTGGAAACGAAAAAAGTGAGCATTTTGATGATCTGGTAATGTATGAAAATGTGAGAGATGAACTCTAAATCCAAGAGGACTTGCTTTTGCATGGTAGCAGACTGATCTCTCCTACTGTGTTGAGAGCCAGTTGACTGAATTTGCCTTTTTGAGTCACTAAGGTATTTGTAAAACCAAAGAAGGATTAAGGTTAAGTTATTGGTGGCCAGGCATGGCCCTAGAATCAGGAGGGACCGGGAAAGACTGCATAGATGCAATCAAAGTGATAAAATATGGAAGACTGGAGTACCACCAGTGATATGTGGGAATGTATCAATCAGTACTTGGCAAGAGGTTGATTTTATTACATTTTAGGCCTATACAGGGAACAGCTAATATCTACAGTTTGGTACTTATGGACATGGCCTTCTGTATTGACAATGGAGTCTAGTTGACACCTTTTGAAATGGAAAGTGTTTTGAAAGGTAGAGGCATTACTCTTAAAAAGTGTTACCTAAACCACCCCCACACAAATGGCATTTTTGATAGATTCAATAGAGTGCACTGAGACCTTTAAGTTCACACCACACTCGACAACTGGGGCTAGGAAACCGTGCACCTTGATATATATATGGATGGAAACGGGATGGTCTTCTTACTAAGGAAGAAATGAAATATCTGTATAAAGAACATCCTGTTATACCGAACTTATACTTTATTCCAAAGGTCCACAAGGGGGTAAGACCAGTACCTGGGAGACCAATAGTATCAGCCATCCATAGCTTGTTTGAGAATACGTCAAAGTACATTGATCATTATTTGCAAGACTTTGTGACCACTTTACCAGCATACATTAGAGACAGTACAGACTTTTTGAGAAATTTGGAACAATGTGAATGGTCTGCAGACTTTCTACTGATTACCATGGACATTGCCTGCCTTTATACCAGTATATCCCATCAAGACGGTTTGAAGGCTTTAAGGTATTTCCTCAGCAAAAGACCAGTAGAACTCCACAAACATAACGCAATGTTGTTAACCATGGTTGAATTGTGCCTCAATAATAATGTCTTTCTGTTTGACGACAAAATGTTCAGGCAGTTAAGAGGGGTCGCTATGGGGGCATGTTTCTCTCCGACCTACGCGGGGCTCCACGTGGGTTGGTGGGAGGAGCATGTCCTGAAGACGCAATATTCGACCATTTGGCAGGAAAATATTATCAAGTACATGCGATACATTGATGATATTTTCATCATTTGGCGTGGGAGTAAGGAAGAAGCAAATAATTTTGTCAATGCCATTAACATCAATGACTCCAACCTCATATTTAGCGCAGACATAAGTGAGACCAACATTAGCTTTCTTGACGTTCAAGTCAGTATAGTTAATGGTGCCATAACAACAGGCCTGTATAGGAAAAGCACAGCAGGTAACACTATTCTGCACGCTCAAAGTTTCCATCCGGGACACACTATCAGATCTATCCCTTATGGGGAGTTCCTTAGAATACACAGAACGTGTAGTTCATTAGAGCAAAGGAACCTCCACCAATTGGAAGCTATGGAAAGGATGGAAGCTAGGGGTTACAAACCCAGTGCCCTTAGATTGGCAATGAACAATGCTAATAAATTGGACAGATCCAAACTTCTGCAGGCCCCCAGTGACGCCACATCTATGGTTGACAACTTAGATGGCAATAGTAACACCATTAGATTGATTACCGGCTTCAGCCGACAGGCCAACCAAATTTCCAAATTGGTCAGGAAACAGTGGTCAGTTATTCTTACAGACCCCATTTTGAAACAGATAATGCCCAATAAACCTGAAATAACATACAGGCGAGCCTACAGCATGAGAAATGCTTTAGTCTCCAGTTCCCCTGAAACAGCTAACAAGGCAGATTGGTTGTCACCACGGAAGGGCTTCTTCCGTTGTATATCATGTAGGGCGTGCAAATTCGGTACCAACACCAAATCGTATACGACGCCATTTGACGACAAACCAATCAATATAAGAGCCCATTTCAATTGTAAAACTGAGTTAGCAGTCTATGTTCTCACGTGTTCGTGCAATTTGAGGTACGTTGGTAGCACGAAATTGCCAGTGCACCAACGTATCCTACAACACCTGAGAGCGATAGTGAACTGTGATAAAAGTTACCCAGTAGCTCGCCATTTTGATCAATTCCATAATCGAAATCTTTCCCATCTAAGTTATTTTGTAATAGATGCGGTAAGGACCAGTAAGAAAGGTGGCGATTATGAAAAACGATTAAGGCAGATGGAGTCCCTATATATAGTTCGCCTCAACACCAAGATCCCGGGAGGTTTGAATATGGGGGAAGATCTGAGTACCTTTTTGTAAATAATGGCCGTACAGTCACCAAGGTTTAAACCCCACGGGCAATCTGTTAATTATGTTGTTAAACATTTCCTGAGCATTGCATTTCTATCAGCAGCTGTATGTCAGTGTATTACTTACGTTCCACACACACCATAGGCGCCATGCATGACTACTTATCTCTATTTATGAATATATGACACTATAGATGATGATTTAGGTCAAGAATTATGGGCCGTAGTTATGCATGTAATGATATCTGTCAATCTTTTTGATATGTGGACATAGATGTAACCTTATGTATTTACATATTTTAATTCACTGAAACAGTTTAAGTTTGGAATTTTTTCCCTTCACATCCTGATGTCTTCCTTTCGATGTAAGGAGGACATCCCAGCACTTCCTCACCTTCTGGTTATTTTTCTGTATCTTTTCTAGCGGTAGAACAGTGCATTATTTGAATTGGATATATACTATACGCGCCGAAACATTGACCATTTATTATAACAGTGGAAACCCATTCTCAAGAGCTCAATAACAGTCATCAGGATTTTCCATGTGATGAAGTTATGACATACAATGGAATCTTTCAACGTTGCCCATATGTTGTGGATATAATGTGGTATGAGTTATTGAAACGCAAGGTCTTGATTTTAGCATTGTGTATATATGAGATGACATTATTTGCCAAGTTAATGTATTTGCACAATCAAAGTATTGCGTATTTGTACAGTCGAATAACTTTGCGTATTTGGACTTATAATGTTTGCACAAAAATGGCTGCTGAACATTTGCACTTTATATTGTATATATATTCAATGTTTTATTGTGTAAATTAACGTATTTGTACAGTTAATATGTTATGTATTTGCACAGTCAGCAATTTTGCGTATTTGCACTTGTAGTATGCTTATACTAATGGCTGCTAAGTATTTGCACTTTATAAAAAGAATTCCTTGCTCTAGCTGTTAAAAGCTATACCACAATCCCTGGAATTATGGGAAGACCTCTGAAAGCATGTTATCACCAATCAATGTCATGCAAAACTTCCAACTTGGCTCCGTTGTAAAATGGCCGTACTATTAATTACGTACAATGCAATTGGGTTTCTGCCTCAGTCCTCTTTTTAGTTCAATGCAACTGCAGGGGATTTTTGGCGCGTTTAATCAATTAACCAATGTATTTAAATGATTCATGTACCGCTTACCCGCTGACAGTGAGCAAGGGCATTCACGCCCGAAACGCGTCTGTTTGGCAGTGTGTTGCACCTCTGCACTTTATATGCAATAAAGGACGAAGAAATATCCTAAGAAAGTCTGGCTGTGGATTCATTCATCTGTGTCTGCGCACTGGGTTTGGTGTGGAAGCGCCGCATCAACTTTCCGGTTGGAATTTATATATATATATAAATATAAATGAGAGAGAGAGAGAGAGAGAGAGAGAGAGAGAGAGAGAGAGAGAAAACTAACTAAACAAATTTTCAGGAAAGCCACTTCTAGTGTGCGAGCTGAAGATGAGGTGTGTGTGTGAATCTTCCAGAAGGAAGGAGAAATTATTTGTCTACATTTGGGAAAGCTCACAAGGTCATTGTTTAAAGGAGCTGTTAAACTTGAGGATGGTCGTATTTGGCATCTATGTAGGATTTCTGTACAAAAGAAATAACTTATCATTTTCTATGTTTTAATACAAAACTTTAAGTATCAGCTAATTTGTATTTGAATAGAATTGTGTCATATAGTTGAAGTATCCTATTGTTTTGTTTGTAGTTTGCCTCTTCATGCTTTGTTTTTGTGTTGTGTGGAAGAAAGATGTGTGGTATTCTAGGGTAGAGCTCTTAATGGAGACAGAATATGTGCCACAGTAATTCTGAGAATGGTTACTTTAGAATGTGTTAGTCCAGTAGATTCATGCCTAGGGACTATGCTTTGAAGCTGGATGGAGTTCTTTGTCAAGGAATTTGGATTAATATCTACTAAAGTGTGTAGTCCCATTAATTTGCATTGGAGATAGCTTTAATGCCTACTAATATTCCAGTACTGCCCATTGGCGCCCCACATTTTTGGGAGGATCCTATAAAATTGAGGGAAATTTTAGATTTCCTGAAGATCCATTTTGCTGTCTGCCCGCAGGGTGTAGCCCACTGAACAAATGTGGGGTTATCTAATCTGCTGTTTTACTGGATCTGCCTTTGCTTAGATCACCCTTTTAGTTACAACTTGAAACCTGCCTAGACAGTATTACAATCTTTTTACTAACTTTTAAAAGAATGTGCACCATTTAACTTAAGAAGTATTTTGTGAGACCTAGGAAGATGCCCTGGATGTAGATACCAATTAGACTCATTTCCACCAACGAGAGGCAGAGATTTCTTAGGTTCAGAGGATAATTACATTATTTTGTCGTGGATTAAAGGAAGAGATTAAGAACAAATTGGTTAGCAACTTAAATTTCTGAATTTGCTTTATCAAGAATGTTAACTGAATGCAACCTACAGGAAAGACATAATGAAAAAATGTCTTGAGTGGGGTTTCCCCATTTCACCAAATGTTCACTTAATCATAGACCAGAAAGTCATGTAGAGTTTTCATCCCAAGAGAAATTGATGCAAATCGAAAGAGATAGATGCCTACCTGACCGAGAATGTATTGTGCCTAGATTGTGGTGATTCTGAGGATGTGATACATGCCTGTCCTAAAGGTCCTCAAAGTGATTGGTATATTAGTATATTGGTGCACACTAATGTAAGTGATGCACCTTGCACTAATCCAGCCAACCCTTATGGTGGGTTTAGTGGTCTTTGATAACCATAGAAAGCTCTCAAAGTGGTAGTGGTGGAGAACAACCTTCAGGCTTATCTTGAATGAGTGTTTAACAGTTTGTTTACCAGTTTAATCTTAAGGTGTAAGTTAAATGAAAAACAATGACAGTGTTCATATAAAAATACTTCTATTTATTTCACAACACTCACTAACATATTTGTACATCTCCTACCTGGAGATATCAACACAATACCAACAATACTTCAAGTGCAATAAGGTAAGTAGCACAAAATACAGTGGTCGCCAGGGGGAGACCAAACCATATACTAGGAAAGTGGAATGCGAATGGCAGAAGAGAACAGGAGTTGAACCAGAAGATCCAAAGGAGCCAGGGATACAAGGAACAACCCAAGGTAAGTACCCTGAAAACCCATGGAGGCTGTGTGCAGAGTGGGAACATAGCCGCATGAACAATCAAAGTGAATTGAGAAGTCACAGTTGCTGTTTTGCAGAAGAAGGACACTTCAGAGAGGACCCCGAAGAATACCCTTGTAGGACGGAATGTTGTTGAGCCACCCCACCCGTGGATGCCCCGGAGAACAGGTACCTACACCAGGGAAGCCAGGTGCACAGGGGTGAAGAGATGTTGGAAACCCCTGTAGATCACAATGGAAGACTTGGAAGAAGATGCCTCTGGAGAAGTCTGGTGGAATGCAAGGGTGGATTCTGAATGTGAAGAACCTACAAGCAGAGGGGAGAGAGTCTATGCCACTCAGGAGTGACCAGGAGGCACGGAAAAGCAATGCCCACTGATGTTGGGTGGTTCAGAAGAGTCAATGGTGACCTTGTTGCTGCAGCTGTGAGGAGCAAACGACGTGAGAAAGACCAGTAGTTGTGCACTAGCTGTCATACGTCAGATATTGGGGACTAGTCGGTTGGTGTTCGGTGGCAGCACCAACAAGCCTTTGTAGCCGCAACTAGCATGGAGAACAAAGAAGGAACAATGTTGGGACCAGCAAGGTCGAAGGGACTCACCAACAGCAGAAGAGTCAGAGAAGGCCCCAAGCAAGCAGCGGAGTCCACTGAAGCAGGAGAAGACCCTCAGGAGGACCCATAGGCCAAAGGCACAGGAGTCGCAAGTAGACCTAGAGCAGCTCAACCAAGAAGAAGGACCCATGGTGCAGAGGATGCAGTGAGGACGTTGAGCTTGGAGGGAAGAGATGATGGAGGCTGGAGCTTCTTGTAGCCCAAAGATCTCTGGAGTGCAGAGCCAACAAGACTTGTCAACGGCAATTCGACATGGTGCACAGGGGTTTAGTCCCAGCGGTTCCGATGAGGGATAGTGGCCTCAAAATTGCAGGGAAGACAGGAAAGGCCTTGAGGGAGTTGCAGAACCACCATCTGTGTTGCTGAGCCAAGGGAAGGCCATAGCACCAGCTCACACAGGCAGCAGTGGCAGGCCTGTAGTCACAGCTCGAGTGGTCTCTCATGGTTGGCATAATACATGCTGCAGCCCATGGGAGACCTCTGATGTACCGATGCCCTGGGTAGCATAGTACCATATTTCAGGGACTTAGAAGGGTACACCGGTAGCCTATTGGGAAGGTACCAAAGTATTTACCATAATCAAATTTATGGAGGGAGCGCAGTGTCTGGGGTTCTTCTTAGCAGGATCCCAGTCAGACTAGTCAGAAAACAGTAGAACCAAGGCAAAAAGTGGGGGTAACTATGAAAGCAGGTCCTACTTTCCAACACTCGTTACATTTTAAAACTCTTAGAGAGAGGTTTATCCTGGTGCTGATTGACTATCATTCACTCTGGATCATTACAAAATGTGCACAACAAATAAACACAGAATCTCTAATCCACTTTCTTCAAGAAGTATTTGGGGAGGAGGGTATCCCAGAAATCTTAGTAAAAGATAATAGTGTACAGTTCACCTCTAATTTGATGAAAGACTCATCACAAGGCAGCCTTATATTGTCCCCGGGCTAACGGGTTAGTGGAAAAAATTAACAGAATGGTGAAAGATCCACTGAGATAGGAGAGGGCCAGAAGGAAAGCTACTTTCCATTACACATGTTTGGGATCTGGTTTGTGTACAAATAAAAAAGGAAATCTCATAAATTTAGATAAGGGCCATGGAGGAGAGTCTCCACTAACTGTAGAAAAACATTATTCTAAAACCTATGAAATTTTTATTCACAAGGACAGTGAAAAAGAGTTGTGAGAAACTTTTCCTGTAAGCAGAGATGTTAGCCAAATGCATTTTTATGGAAGGGAAGAGAACACAAAAGTTTGGTAAATAAAAAAGATAAGGCAATATCTTCTCTTGCTAGCATGTTATTGGATTCACCCATCCCTGAAAGCAGCCTAAGCAGAACCTCATTTGCTTGAAATCATACGAAGATATAGTATAAAATCATTTGTAATACCTAACAATGTTCATTGTCATTTCGAATATAGTGGTGGCCCTATTTCCGGAACTCGGGAGCCACGCAGTCTAGGTCTATGATAAGAGAATGGGATGGAGGCTCTTACCTGAAAGAGGTGTCCAGCGTGCATGGAAGCCTACTCTGTGGTTGCAGCAATAGATGAAGCAGGTCCAGATTAGGACTACTGTTTGAGGCAGAGCAGATCAATCAGGATGCATGTATGTGGTGTTTGTATAGGGTGAATCTAGTCAAAAGGCAGAGGATGCCTGTGTAAGGACAAATGTAAGCATACTCTTAAAATGTTATAGTAGAGGTAGCTGGGAATGGGAGCAGAAATGGACTGTTACTGTACTGTCATACAGTGTTCTTTAAAGAGGCACATCTTCAAATCCTTCCTAAGTTATGGCAGCAGCTGGGAGTTTGGGAGATCTTAATAGATAATGGGATGTTGTCCCAGGTCCTGGATGGATAACTGGATAAGGTCTGCTGCTGTCTCGCTTATTTTTTTAAATTTCTGTCTGATGGCATCCTGGGTTGTGGTTGTGCAGAGAGACAACCTGAGAGGGCGAGCTTGTCTGCAAGATAAGCTGGGACGCTAAGTGATGTAGCTAGTTTTAAAGATGGTGAGGCCCATCCAGGAGAAATAATGGAATTCCATTAGAATGGTTGTGATGTGTTCTTTCTTTACTCCCAAGATTATGTCTATGGAGTGTGGGAGGTCATGCAGCAGGGTGTTACCACCACCCAGAAGCAAGTGTACAATGGCTTGAACAGCAGTTCTGAAGTCAATTTCTGTTATTAACAGTTTCACTTACTTTAGGAGAGAGAGCTGATGACAGTGGAATAAACTGTTTCACTTTCTTTAGAAGTGCAGACGGATACAAGGTTGTCTGGCTGTTTTTTGGTAGTGTTCTTCAGTGTGAGGGTAATGTCGAGGCTGAATTCAAGTCACTTGCATTCACTGAAAGTTGCTATTTAGCATTTCTTGCTTGATATGCTGGTCCAAGAACATGAATTCTGTCTTGGTGAGGTTGAGCTTCAGGTAGCCACTGAACATCCAGGTCCAGATGAAGTGCAGGCAGTATTTGAGTTGTTGTATTCCTGGAGCAAAGGACATTTTCAAGCAGATTTGTGAATTGTCAGCATATTGGTGAATTTCGATGCTGTTAACTGTGAGTAGAGCCGCTATGTATAATTTGACGTTGACAGGGCACAGTATGGACCCCTTGGGAACTCTGCAGTTGATAGGGATCTTTTAGGAACTAGAGGTGTCCATGTGAAGGGACTGGTGCTGGTTGGAAATGTAGGGCGAGAACCAGTGAACGACACTGCCAGTAAAAAAACAAGTTACTTACCTGTACACTGTGGTTCTCCAGTATTGATACCTTTCATAGATCCACATGCTTGTATCTTCCCAGTTATCATGGTGGGGGTCTTGTGGCAGTTAGAAAAGTAGTACTATCATAGTACATTATAAACCATCAAACGGAAAGGAAAACTTTAACATTCGTCAGCATCTTTATGTAGGTACAAACTTTGATCAATAAGAGACGAGCCCTAGACCTCAACTCCCCAGCAGAGCCATCAGACCTCAGATTTCACGCACAAGTGTGCTAAGGTTAAGAGTGGCATGAGGCAAGAAGTGGCAAGCCTAGACGGGGAGGAGGGAGGGCCGCATTTGAATCTATGAAAAATATCAATGCTGGAGAACCACAGTGTACAGGTAAGTAACGTGTTTTTTCTCCAGTATTGAATCCTTCATAGATTCACATGCTTGTATCAGAGTAAATAGCAGTGCCATTCTCCAAATTGTTGCAACTCGGTGAAGACCTTCATACGCCTGGGAATGAACTCACTATTTAAAAACGTATATAACCATATAGATTTATGTGCATCACTAAAAACCAAGTCAATGACTGTAAACATAAAACCATAAAACTGAGAAACCAAATAGACAAAGTAAAATTATATATATATATATATATATATATATATATATATATATATATATATATATATATATATATATATATATATATATATATATATATATATATATACATACATATACACATAGATATATATACATACACACATATATATATATATATATATATATATATATATATATACACACATACACACTGTACCTCAAGTGAACAGATGCTTCAGTACTGCTTGCCCCACTGCCGCATCTGCTTTCCATGCCGAATCCAGGCAGTAGTGCTTGTTGAACGTATGCACGTTGGACCATGTTGCTGCTCAACAAATGTCTGGAAGTGATACCCCAGCAAAAAGGGCTGTAGAGGCCGCCATCTTTCTTGCTGAGTGTGCAGACATCTTTGCGGCCAGAGGCTTTCCAGCTTTGTTATGGCAGAAAACAATTGCAGAAAAGATCCAACGTGCAATGCTGCTCCTTGAAAGGGCCTACCCTTTCCGCTGAGAAGTAAAAGATACAATGAGCTGATCCGATTTCCTGAAAGTCTTTGTTCTATGGATGTATAATTTGATGCATCTCTTTACGTCTAAAGAAGGCAATGCTCTTTCAGCAGGGGTTGAAGGATTTCAAAAGTACGTTGTGAGCACCACCGGCTCATTCAAGTGAAAAGAAGTTGGAACATTTGGTATAAAGTGAGGGTTTGTTCCTAACATTACTTTGTCCTGCTTGAACTGAAGAAAGGGTGCAGCCACAGTGAAAGCCTGAATCTCACTAATTCTTCTAGCTGATGTGAGGGCCAATAGAAGAGCTGTTTTCCACAACACGCACTTATACTCAGCTTTGCATATCAGCTCAAAGGGCGATTTTATCAATTGGGCCAGGACTGTGTTTAAGTCCCAAGGAACTGCCAGGCGCTTTAAGAGTGAGAACACTCTGAAGAGGCCCTTCATAAACTCTTTAACAATGCTCGTCGACCACAGCGCGAGTTTCCCCGGTTTTCTACGAAACCTGGAAATTGCAGCCAGGTGTACATTGATTGAAGAATGAGCCAACTTTGACTTTGCTAAATGAAGTAGGTGAGGCAATACATGCTCTCGGGTCGACATTAAAGGATGTATGTCCTTTTCTATGCACCAGTGGCAAAATCTCAAATTTTTCAACATATGCCCTATTAGTGGAAGAATCTCTAGCCCGCTGAAGGATGGACTTGCAATCTGGAGCGATGTCTAGATCTGTGAATTCATAGTTGTGAGGTTCCAAGCTGATAAACTCAGAGATTTTTTTTTAGGATGCACTATCTGGCTGTTGTCCATGGACAGTAGGTTTGGCAATGGTTGAAAGAGAATGTGCGGAGATATCGAGCATAGGAGAAGCTCTGGGAACCAAAACTCCCTCGGCCATGCCGGAGCTATGAGAATGAGATGACATGGTTCACTTTTCATTTTGCTCAGCAGTTCGAGTAAGAAGGAATTCGAATATCTCAGTGGGCGGGACAGGGCGAGCGGCTCATAGACATTCCAATATAATGCGGGACCTTAGAACTCAGACATCTGCAGTTATACAACCTGGGCATAACCACATGCAGACTGACGGGCTTGCCTTGACCAATCGTTTCTCTCCCCTTTCTGATATTGAGGAAATAGATTGACAGCCCGCCTCACCGCTGCTTGTCGGTGACAGTACTGTTATCCCTTCTGAGTGTGGGTTTTGTAAACTGATTAGCTGAAATATAGCGGGCTCCAGAGCTAAGAGGGCGGATGTTGCCTGGATCGAGTTTGTTAGCAGCCATGATATCATAGCTTGCCAAGAAACTTGGGACACTTCTCCCAATTTCTGGCTAGATGGCTTCACCACTTTTGTCATCCCGGCTGTTCCAAGTACGGCCGGAAGGGCAAAGGGTGGTTTATTTTTCCTATTCTCACTCAATCTTAAGGGTACCTTCAAGATGGTTCCAAGTGGCTCCCCAAATCTTTTAATTGTTGAGTGGGTAGTCTCACCCAGTTGTAAAATCGTTTTATTACATTTCTATAACTCCTGGGATAGGGACAAGGGAAATGATCACATAAGCACTTTGGATCACTTCCTTACTATGTTCAGTCAAAATAATAACTACACTAATTTCGAACTCATTTTATTAGGAGATTTTAATGTTCACCCATGTAGTGATTCGTGTTTTTTTAGGAGAACAGGCGGGCATGTTGGGTATAGGGACCCCCCATTTCGAGCACACTAAGTCGGGGGAAGCTCTTGAGGAGTTGTTTGCTAACCACAACCTGTATGAAGCTTGCATTTCTGAGACAGGGACAAGAACGGCCACGTATAAAGGTTCTGACCCCGGTTCCATTTTGGATTACATTTTCATGACTCCGGGCATCTTACATAGGGTTGCGTACTATAACGCTATAGTTTCAATCTACAGTGACCACAACCCAGTCTTGCTTAAATTACTCTGGGGAGACTATATGGAAACTAAGCCTCGCCCTGAGATTCATGGGTCTGTCTTACGCCCCGTAGACCAAGGGAGAAGGCTTAAATGGGCCAACGTGGTACCTGAGAACTTTATGAACGACTTACTCCCTAGCATTGAGGGGTATATGACGACCTGTCAGGATCACCGTGCTACAGCTCATGAGGTCATGGGGGCCTTTGAACATATCTGCACCCAAATTTTGGGAGCCTTGAGGGTCAAACCATCCCAGGCAAGGATCAAGAAACATAGATGGTTCGACATCAAGTGCTCTAAGGCCCATAAGGCGTTAATGGCAGCCCTAAAGACTTCCCCGAGAGATAGGTTAGCGGTGGCCTCCCTAAGAAAGGAATATAGGGACACGATCAATGGGAGGAAAAAGGACATAAAGAATAAAGCCTGGGAAAAATTATTGTCTGCAGATGTACTTCGCGACAGCTCCCAGTTTTGGGCTACAGTCAATCAACCCTTCTTTTCAGATGTGGACAACGCGGTCCTGGACTGCGTTGTCCCAGATGAAAAGTGGATTAGTCACTTTAGAGAGGTGTATGGTGACAAGAAACCCGGCGCACCCAAGAAGCCGTGGACGGCCTTGGAATGTGAACCCTTACCCTTTAACTCAGTCGAGGTAGAGAGAGCGATCTTGGAAACTTCCAAGAAAAAAGCCCCGGGGCCGGACGGGGTGCCGGCTGATCTATATAGGCACTCTCCTAAACTTTGGGCAGGGGTTTTAACCCATGTTTTCACAGCTGCAAATGGCAATGTCTTCCCTAGTAGTTGGTCCACTTCAATCATCGTGTCAATTTTTAAAAAGGGCCAACGCGATGATCCAGGGTGCTACAGGCCCATTTCCCTCCTTGGCTCTGCAATTAAGATCTTAGGCAGAGTCTTGCTATACAAACTTAGAGGTAACATCGAGAGAAGTGGAGGCTTATCAAACATCCAGTATGGCTTTAGGGCAAAAAGAGGCACCCTGGACCAGTGCTCCAACTTACACCTGTTAATATCTAAGTACACGGTAGCCAAGGAGGGGACCTTGTTCTTGGCCTTCATGGACCTCTCCTCGGCATTTGACCTAGCGAATAGGTCAAAATTATGGGAGGTCTTACTGGAGTCCGGGATTGATAAATCACTTGTGAATTTCATGGCATCCCTTCACCAGGACCTGTTTGCCACAGTGCGGGTTACCAAGGAGGGCAGGTGCACCAGCCGCTTTAGATCAGAGAGAGGTGTCCGCCAGGGCTGCATCCTGGCCCCCCTCCTTTTTACCATCTATATAAACGGCTTGGGCAAACATCTTGAGGCAATAGAGGGGGACGTCCCGCGTGTAGGAGAAGTTAACATCCCGGCTCTCCTATACGCGGATGATGCAGTCCCGATAGCACGCACTGGGTTGGATCTCCAGCGTCTATTGGAATCATTTGGTGCCTTCATGGACCAATTGGATTTAAAGATCAATGCGAAGAAATCACACACGATGGTGGTGGGCCGTTATAGAAAAAGGGGTAAGCTTACTTCGTTTTTTTGTAAGGGAGAGACAGTATCCAGGGTGACAGCTTTCCCTTACCTCGGGGTTACTTTTGATGATAAGGGCTCGTGGGGACCCCAAATCAAGATCAAAGAGCTTATTACTGGCGAATTGAATTGAATTGAATAAAATTTATATCGCGCAAAACAATAACCCGAAGGCATCAAGGCGCCTACCAAACTTGATCAAAACAGTGACTTACTACAGATACGCTTGCACAAAGAGGTATGTTTTTAGAGCCTTTTTAAAAGTTTGGAGAGTAGGCAGGGATCTTATTTCCAAAGGGAGGGCATTCCACCACTTCGGCGCAAGAGTGGAAAAAGCCCTACCTCCCCATTTCACTTTCATGAAGCGGGGAACAGATAGCAGGAGTTTGCTCGAAGACCGCAGGTCCCTTACAGGGATGTACCTAAACAGGATAGATCCAACACCGGTACGACTATTTCTAGCCAAAGCCCTGTAGGTCATACTCAAAATCTTAAAGTGGATGCGAGACTCAACAGGAAGCCAATGCAACCGCTTTCTAGCCGCTGTGACTGAAGTACATCTCGGAAGATCTAGAACAAATCTGGCAGCGGCATTTTGGACCACCTGTAAGCGCTGCAGCAGGGCCTTATTTATGCCCGCATACAGCGCATTACAGTAGTCCATCCTGGAACCAATAAGGGCAACAGCAAGTTGTTTCCTCGCCTGCAAGGATAAATAGTGCCTAATCTTCCTTAGGACATGAATAATGCCCCAGCAGGAGGAGATGGTACGACTAACCTGTTTGCCCATATCAAGGGAAGGGTCAATCACCACTCCGAGATTTTTTGCGGAGGAGGTAGGGGTGGGACAGACACCTAATGAATCTGGCCACCAACACGATGACCAGATGTCCTCTTTCCCTCCGAACACCATCACCTCAGTCTTCTCTCCGTTTAGTTTAAGCGTATTCAAGATCATCCATTGACCGACTGCCTCCATACAAGATCTAAAATTGGAGGCAGTCTGAGCGCTAGCCTGGGAGAGAGAGACGAGGATCTGAGTGTCATCCGCATAGGAGACTATCTCCATCCCATAAGAACTAATAAGCCTGGCAAGAGGGGTCACGTAGATGTTGAATAGGGTCGGACTAAGTGCCGATCCCTGAGGGACCCCCCATTGCACAGGATGGGATGGAGATAGGAATTCCCCCAGCTTCACTCTTTGAACTCGGTGAGTGAGAAAGGATGTGAGAAGATCCAAGGCAGTGCCTCGTACACCAATCTCCCTCAGCCGAGATGTTAAGACTGAGGGGGAGAGAGTGTCGAAAGCCGCCGTCAGGTCTAAGAGGATCAGGAGGGTGGTCTGGCCCTCATCAACGCGTGAGCGGATGTCATCAAGCACTATGGTGAGGGCTGACTCAGTGCTATGTTC
The DNA here is from genome assembly GCF_964261635.1 of Lissotriton helveticus. Taxonomy (NCBI): domain Eukaryota; kingdom Metazoa; phylum Chordata; class Amphibia; order Caudata; family Salamandridae; genus Lissotriton; species Lissotriton helveticus. The sequence continues at coordinate 662,719,811 of NC_136070.1, forward strand.
CCTCCTGAACCCATGCTGAGAGGGATCCAAACAATCCGAGTTCTCAACAAAAGCGGCGAGGTGCATGTTAAGATGCGCCTCTAACAGCTTTGCTGGGGCCGGGAGTAGAGAAATGGGCCTGAAGTTTTTTAGGACCGACGGATCAAGAGAGGGCTTTTTTAAGAGAGGTCTTACCACAGCACTTTTCCATTGGGAGGGGAAGGATCCATCTCTTATAGCTCTGTTCATAATGTCCGTCAAGACAGGCAGAAAAAATTCCCTGCACTGCTTAAAGATCCTAAGGGGGCACACATCTAGCGGAGAACCTGATTTGATTTTATTAAGGAGGTTATCCAGTAACTCCACTGAGAGAGGGGGAAAAGAGTTGAAAGTCCCCACCAACGGCTTTTCAGCCATAGCAGAGGCTACGGCCCCTACAAGAGGGGGGGCACTCATGAGAGATTTTTGAAGTTCTAAGGCCGAATAGATATCCAATATTTTAGTCTGGAAAAAAGAGGCGATGTTATCGCATAGCTCTTGTGACGCCACTATCGGGTCAGGGGTTTGAAGAGTTATCAGTGAATCTACGACCCGAAAGAGCTCTTTAGAAGAGGGCAAAGAGGTTGTGAGAGTCGTGAAGTATTCCTGCTTTGCTTTTATAATTTCAGCCTTATATTTCCTGAGCAAGGCCTTATGGGTTTCCTTCTCTTTGAGGTCCCAGCCTGCGTGCCAGAGGCGCTCCTGTCCTGTGGCGAGAGCTTCTTCAGCCCTTATAGGGTTTGCAAACAGGCTAGGGGCTAGGCCTATGGAGGCACTTTTAAAAATGTATAACTCTAAGTGCATTTCCATAGTCAAATATGGGTCCTCTTTATGGGGGTACGTGTCACAGGATAAAATACAAACAGCGGAAAATAAGTTCCTGAGATTCCTTCTTTCTGTTCCCCATTCCACCCCCACCTTTTCGATCCATGGGGTGGTGGGCTTAGATTATGTTACTGACAAACTCAGACTGGCTCCTCTAATATTTTGGTTGAAGACATGGCTAAACGATGAATTAACTCTAAATCATGCTATTTTGCACGACGTCATGTCTTTGGACCACGCAAGAGAATACCCTGGCTGGAGTATGTGAGACATACGTTCCTACAACTTGGACGTCTGGAATTATTTAATTCCCCTTCACGTATCAGGAGGGAGGATATCAACTGGACCAAAATGCATTTTATGGACAAAGCAAGACTGGCCCGTGAGGAGCTAGAACTGATTAAGCCAACTGTCAGATCACATTATATGTTATTGATTTCTCCTTCCCTCGAGCCCTACCTCAGAATTGTACCAAAGCCCTTCCACAGATACCTGTTAACTAAATTCTGATTTAATTTAATTCATTTTTCTCTAGGCAGCTATCAATCCTGGAGCAAACCAGAAGGGGGCCCTCCGTGCAAATGTGATGAATTTTCCCAACAGGACACTATGCATTTTATCATGTTTTGTAGTTTATATTCGGACTGTAGGAAAAAATACTTGGTACCGATTTTAGGAGAAACCGGCTTTGTTCAAGTCAGGGTGGCTCTAGTTTACCTACAGTCCCTGGGTAATACTCCCATTATAGTTGGCGTAGCTAGTTTCCTGGTGGCGGCTCATAGAGCGAAACGTAAATTGATGGCATTGAGGGATCTTGACCAATCCTGAGAGCCCCCATTTTTAATTTCTGATTTGTATTGCACTTGTCCCATTTCTGCATATAATATCTTTGCCCGGATCGTGTAAACCTGTGAAATATGTAAATTTGTATATAATTGTTTTAATGTCTTTTATGATTTTAACAAATCGAATAAAGTGTATTTGACTGACTGATTTTGCTCTGCACCTTTGTAATGAGGGGAAACGGCAGGAAAGCGTAGGTAAACATCCCCATCCACTGCATCTGCAGAACGTTCCCCCAAGAGTTGGCCTAAGGAAAACTGCTGGTAAACATTTCGCACTTCCTGTTGCTTGCTGTCACGAAGAGATCCAGCTTTGGAGTACCCCACAGTTTTGAACACTCGCCGCAGCTGTTTCCAATCTAACTCCCATTCAGGACACTGGGAATTTGTTCTGCTTAGAGAATCCGCCCACTCATTGTCCACGCCTGGAGCATGCTCTATCTGCAAGGTTATCTTGTGGTGAATTAGCCATCTCCAAATTTCATGAGCCTGGTCTGTTAACGTGAGAGACCTGGTGTTGCCTTGTTTGACCACATAGAACATGGTTGTGGTGTTGTCTGTTCTTACCCGAAAAGAGGAGCCTTGGATCCTCAGAAGGAACGCCTGCAGACCCTGGAAAACTACCCTCAATACAAAGAGATTGAAGTACAGTTGCGTCTCTTGCTCGGACCATTTTCAATGGATTTGCAACTCCTAAAGATGTGCCCCCAACCGTCCATTGAGGCATCTGTGGTCATAATGTAACTGGGCTGTATTGCCATGAAATGAGAGGTCTAGATAGATATTGCATTCTTTCTCTCACCATGACATTGCCTTTTGCCCGAGAGAGAAGGATGGTGTCTTCGAAGGAGACCTGCGCCTGAATCCACTGCATGTCTAACTGCTCTTGGAGAGGCCTCATGTGCAGCCGACAATTCGGAATCAATGGAATGCATGATGACAGCATCCCCAGTAAAGATTTGAAAACTCTTACAGATGTGGACTCACTTGCGTGCCGAAGAGTTGCTAAGTGTATTATTTTGAGTGTTTGTTCTGAAGTGGGAAATGCCTTCATGAGCCTGGTATCCAGAATCGCCCTAAGAAAAATGAGTTTCTGACTTGGAACCGGGCATTACTTCTCTACTTTGAGCTACAAGCCTAGAGACTTGAACAGCCGCTGACAAGCCCATGTAGATTTTCTTGCAGAGTGGAACGAAGGCCCTTTCACCAACCAATCTTCCAGGTAGGGATAAACCTTGTGGCCCTGCATTCTCAGAAACGCCGCTACCGGAGCCATGCACTTTGTGAAAACTCTGGGGGGTGACCGAAGGCCAGAACCTTGAACTGGTAGTTATCCCCAACCACCTCGAACCTCAGGAATTGGTGATGGTTTGCATGAATGGGAATGTGGAAGTATGCGTCCAAGAAATCGAGGGACGCTAAGAAATCTCCCCTGTTCACCAATAAGAGAATCTCTTGCAGGGATAACATTCTGAATGATTGTTTCTTGATGTATTTGTTCAGCTGTCTGAGGTCCATGACCTGTCTCCATATTCCATATTTTTTCTTTACGAGAAAGAAATTGAAATAGAAGCCTTTTCCGCATTGACTCAAAGAAACTCTTTCTATTTCCACCTTTTTTAAGCATGGTCAAGATTTCCTGCTTTAACAAAATAAAGCGATGATGTATCCTTCTTGAGGGTGGATTTCAAGGAGGCTTGTGGACAAACTCTAGGGTGTGGCCCCGATCGATAATGTCCAGAACCCATTTGTCCTTTGTAATGGCCTGCCATTGGCCCAGAAAAGAAGAAAGATGATGAGACTACAGGGGCTGAAGTCGAGATGAGGTGGCTGGCGGATGAAAAAAAGACACTGCCGTCTAGAGAAATTTTGCGACCTTTCTCGCGTTGAAGGCTTGCGTCTGGCTGATTGCTGACTGTATGACACATTAGAAGCACAAAAGTGCTGTTGTTGTTGTCATCCATATTGCGGTCTATAACTTTGCTGGGAATACAGTTGAAACAAGTATGACTGATAGGACGATCTCTGTTGGAACTGTCTTCTTCCTCTACCTCCATGAAAGGACTGAATTGCCTCTGTTGCAGAGTGCCTAATGAGTGTGCTGTCTCAGTATCCTTTATGATACCTTGTAGCGCCTTGTCCATGTGTTTCCCAAACAGGTTCTCCCCATCGAAGGGCATGTCCAAAACCTTTGATTGGACTTTAGGGCAGAAGGATGTCGCCCTAAGCCAGCCCTGTCTACGGAGGACAGAGGCACCTGTTATTTGTCTGAAAGCAATTGAAGACAAATCCATTGCTGGGTCAATTACTTCCACAGAAGCTCTAGCGCCTTCTTATAGGAGGTCTTTTACATCCTTCTTTTTCACTTGGGGAAGATGTTCGAGAAGAGGTGCGAGATCTGACCATAACTGAGGGTCGTATCGTCCTAAAATCACTAAGACGTTAGAGGCCTTGATGGAAGTGGTGGCCCTAGTAGCAAAACGTCTGCCAATGCTGTCCAGCCGCTTGCCTTCTCTGTCTGGAGGCACCGAACAAGGAGATTGCGGATTCCTGGAATGCCTCTGTGCAGTTTGCATTATAACTGAATCCGGCCGAGGATGTCCAACCAAACACACCGGAGCAGAATCAGGTGCTTTATACTTCTTCTCCATTCTCGGCAACACAGCTGGAACTGATGCCGGATTCCTCATAATCTTTAAACCTTCGTTCCATATATAATCCACAATAAGTAAGGATCAAACTGATTTCTTAGCCGGGTCCTTAAAATCATAAAGGAAGTATTCCGTTTGCACAACAGGCAAAGGCAGATCAAATCTTTTAGAGCCCTTTCCTGTAATTCGTGGAAGCCCCCGATATCCCCCGGGGGGAGGACTCACTGGAGGAGGTGAGGAAGAAGCGACTAAATCAACCCATTCCTGGCCAAAGAAGTCTGGATCCTGACTGATCTCACCCTCCTTAGGCTGATCGTCAGCTTCACTCTCAATGTAATAATCTTGAATAGTAATGCATCGAGGAGCCTGTACCTCTTCCTGCGCAACTAGCGGCGCAGTAACCACCACTGCCGGTGGTGGAGTAACCTTAATGCCCAAACCCCCAGGAGTCGACGGAACTGGAGCGTGAGAGTCCAGAAATCATTTATAATAATCATTGAGCATGTGCCTAAGGTCGGTGACCAGGGAGGTAGGCACCAGCATGGAATCCCTTCATACCTCCTGACGCTCCTCATAAGCTTCAATGGATAATGCTGGGCCCTTGGACGACCCGTGAAGGAGTATTCCCCTTCCATATACTCTGACGTATCCTGCATATGCGTCTCCTCTTCTTCGTTTATGTCCTGACACTTAGCCCTGAGCTGTGAAGGGCTGTAAGCTGGACTGAACAGACTTTTATCTCCCAATTCCTCCTGATCAAGAAGGTGAGAAGGAGGCAAAAGTGATATCTTCAATAGAGATGTCAAACCTGGTGACTTTTAGATAAACTGGAGGCTTTTAATGTCCTGTTTTTGATCCATCGATGACGCCATTGACAATGGAGAACGCCTGAAAGTGATAGTCGTCGATATCAGCAGTCTAATGGGGGATTTAAACACCGCCATCGGTGAAGTGCCAGTCGATGTGGCCATTGACGGGGTCGTAGACATAATTGTCGATGTAGTGGTCGCGCCGTCGGGGCCAGAGACGAAGCCATCGACAAGGAAATCGCCGTCACTGTATATGTCGACGAGGCCATCACCACAGCCATCGTCAATGCGGTCGTCGCCATACACGTCGATGGGGACTTGGTTGAAGAGCTCAACGACGGGTCCATCGACGGAGCTTTTTTCGGGGATGAAGCCTGTTTTAGAGGTGTAACCGGCAGAGAAGCAGCAGAAGACTTTAGTCCAGAGTCTTTTTGCTTAAGGGCCGCTTTATCAGCAGAGGATGATTTTTCTGCCTTCAATCTTTAGGATCAGCCTTTAATGGGGAAGAGCCCTCATTTTAACATTTCCTCTCAGCTGAGGAAGGCCCAAGACTATCTTCAACATCAAATCCCGAATCAGAATTAGATTTTTTCTTCTGGAGCGGTTAGACCTGGGACCATTGGCTTGATTCTCCCTTCCATTTGTTGCTGTTGTCTCCTCTGTTTTTAATATGTTTTGCTGGTTTAGATACTTTGGGCACTGTGCCACTGCTATTCAGTGCCACAGTGCAAGTGCTCCCTATGGTAAATTACTGTAATGGTTTAGTGACTCCATGATTGGCTCATTTGATTTACTTGTCAGACCCTAGTCAGTGCACCGTGTGTGCCCAGGGCCTGTAGATCAAATGCAGCTAGTGGACTTGCAGCACTGATTGTGCCACCCACAGAAGCAGCTTGTAAAGTGTGTCTCAGGCCTGCCATTGCAGAGCCTGTGTGCAGTCTAGTATTGCCATGTCGACTTGGTAAGGGCACCCACTTACCAGTCCCAAACCTTCCCTTTTCTACATGTTAGCCACCCCTAGGTAGGCCCTAGGGCAGGGTGCATTGTATGTGAAAGGTAGGACATGCCCTGATGTGTGTGGCATGTCCTGATAGTGAATTACAGCCAATTTTGTTTTTCACAATTGCAGGGCTACCTGTACCCATCGGTCAGAATGGGCAGCTACATTATAACATCTTATAATCCTAACTGACCAAGGGAACATGGTAGAAAAACAAATTTAGTATGCCTGAACTCAGAATGATAAAATACATCTTTTAGTAAAGTTGGTTTTAACATTCTGTGTTTGAAAATACCACTTTCAGAAAGTAGGTATTTCTTGCCTAACCATCCAGCATGCCTCTGCTAGGTTGTGTATTGCATGTCTGGTTTGGGGTGGCTGCAGGAGGCAGGGTGAGTCAGCACTAGGCTGAATAGACCTATCTGCATTGGGAGTGGTGGGAGGAGCAGCACCTGGGCCTGAATAGGGCTGTGCCTGCCTTCCACAATGCTGGCTCCACCTCCTGTGGTTCGTCTGATGACCCTGGCCCACACTGACAAAGGAAGAAGTTGAACACTGGCAGAATGCACTCAGAACTGGTTTGGACTAGGTACAGACACTCTCTGCCTTCAGAGACAAAGGATTTGTGTGTATAAAAAGAGGGACCCAGACCCCAGAACTTTAGATCACTTCTGCACATCACGAAGGACCTTTTGCCAAGGAGAAGAACCAGAGAATCTGCAGGAGTTTTTGACTTCCCCTGTGCCAGTGTGTTGCTTTCTGGGGTTGGCCTGCAGTGGTTTCTTTATTGCCAAGGAAATGAGAAAGACTTTTATTTATAACTTTCATCATCTTGAAGAAGAATCTACAAGTGCTTAAACTGTGCTTGCCTCCTGCTGAGGTCTCAGGGATACAAGACTTCACACCACCAGCTCCCGCTGAATTTCCTTGCTGGGAATTCTGTCTGCAGAAGCCTGCGTGTTGTTGGGAGCTGGAAGTGTGACTCAACGTAAAGGAGTGTGATGCATCCGCAGTTGTTGCCGTCACATTTTTTAGAGAAGTGAGTGGCCACCACAAGGGTCGCCGTCTGATCACCGGAGAAGTGTGTCGCAGGGCCTGTTGCGGCTCCAAAGTTACAGAGTCGCCGCAAGGCCACCGGGCATGCACGCATCGCCTTCACGTCATCGCATCAAGGGCGCCGTCTTCTCGCATCGCACCAGATCGTCACATCGCATCGAGGCGCCATCTTGCAGAGCGACTTTGCATTGAAGAGAAAGAGACACATAAAAACACCCCGGGAAGAGAGCGTCAGACACGACCGAGCTCCGGTAAATGAACGCGAGCAAACAAAAGGAAGAGGCGTTCTAGTTGACAGCTGAATGCTGTAGAAAAGCTTACAGGGAGATACATTTCACCCAAGCACCGGCAGTGCACGTATTATTTCTAATACCTGGATATTATCCGAGCCCAGTGGGAAAGAGAGATACAACTTGAAAACTACCTCCAGCCCCTGATGTCTCTATAACCCGATGGATTTTGAATAGCCCTAGTCCTGAAGAGGCCAGAATTGATTGGCTGAAACGCGTCGACTGTAAAGAGACAACAGATATATATAAAAAACACTTTTGATTAATTTAAATAATCTGTTGAGGAACTAAAAAAACATTTGGTTGAAATAAGTTTTACCTATTTGTTTTCCTCACATTATTCTGTTTGATCTCGATAGGAATGTCCGGTCTACTCTTTCATTGTGACATCCTATTTTGGAAATGAAGGGCTCCTTTTGTATATATGTAAAAATTATTTGTATATACAAATGTGTTTGAATTGAAAAACAAAAAAAATTTTTTTAAATCTCTTTACTTTGATAAAATAGAAAATAAAAAATCAATCAGTAATAGTCCAAGGCGTATTGTGGTTCATGACGAGACAGGAGATTGCAAAAGGTAAACATACATAAAGTGTGGCCATAGTGATATAAACACTTAATAAGGAATATTTGATTATTATTCCTTATTCCAATTGAAAATTTATACCGAGAACCAAGGTACCATTTTTATATTTATTTAGTCTTCTCTACCCAGGTACCGGTTGGTTTAATGGGTTTCCCCTGTTATTCATAGAATCTTGTAGCAGCGCAACCGGGACGCACCATGAGATCGTCGCATCACCTCCTCTCCGGTAAGGAACAGACGCATCGCCTACTTTGCGCAAGCACTGAGGAACAGATGCATTGCCTCCCCCGAAGCAAGGAACCAAGGCATCGTTCTCCCTGCGAACCTTTTGTTTATCTTGCGTGACGCATCCGAAAGTACTTTGTGAGAAACGTGTCGCATTTACCATCTAAAGTGAACTAAGCTATTTCTACCATCTTGAAGTTATTTTCTTTATACTGTATTGTGGTTTTTTGTCGTTTGGGTCTTGTGTTAAAGAATACTTATTTTTATAAAACCTGTGTTGTGTCCATCTTTAGTGGTTTCACTGTATTACTGTATTTGTTCACAAATGCTTGACACACTGCATCTGAGATAAGCCTTCCTGCTCGTGCCAAGCTACCACAGGGTTGAGCAGGGGTTATTTTAGGAGTGTAGCCCCCTTACTCGGACTAGAAGCAAGGGTCCCTATTTGGACAAAGGTGCAAGCCATTGCCAACTAGAGACCTCCAGTTCTAACAGGAGCCATAATAACAATCTGGCTTCTCTATCCTTTAGAGTTTTGGCTAAAAAAGTTCTGCCGTATTTACATTCTTTGGCTGTATGTTTGGGATAAAGGTAATAAAGACAGTCCTTGTGGGGGTTTTCAGAGAAAAGTCTTGCCTTCCCACAAGACCTACAAAGTCTAAAAATCCTTTTCTTAGTTCCCTCTGACATTTTAGAAGCAAAGAAGGCAGAAAAAAACAGTACCTTGAGGTGAATTCTAGCAGGGACTGACAAACCGAGCACAGGGAGACTCCCTTAAACACGACGTGCGGTTAGAAATCTGAGGTCTGATGGCTCTGCTGGGGAGTTGAGGTCTAAGGCTCGTCTCTGATTGGTCAAAGTTTGGTCCTACATAAAGATGCTGATGAATGTTAAAGTTTTCCTTTCCCTTTGGTGGTTTATAATGTACTCTTATAGTACTACTTTTCTAACTACCGTGAGACTCCCACTATGATGACAGGAAAGATACAAGCATGTGAATCTATGAAAGATTCAATACTGGAGAATCCCATTTGAGACTCCAGGATGATGATAGGGAGTGGATGTCCCATTCCCTTTTCTTTCCATTTTTCCCCCTCGAGTTTCCCCTTAGCCTCCACGTTCAGCAGTGCATTATTTTCAACCCAGTGGATCAGGATACAGACCTATATTATTTTTTATTGCTTTAGTAACTTGAAAAATAATTAGAAATATTATACTATATTTTATGGACCCTATTAGATTGTACTTGTTTACATATTCATTAAGATATATTACAATTAGCAATATATTGTTGTCATGTATACCCATAAGTAGTCGCCTGTTCGCCTCACTGCAACAGATCCAAAAGGAGATTTAGCACTGGAGGTGGAGTCAGCAAAGGAAATCTGTGCTGTCTTTTTCAGTATGACTCATAAAGCGTACATACTATGGATAAGAAAATAAGTATGTTACCTGCAACTGTATTTCTCCAGTATTGGCATCTTTCATAGATTCACGTTTGAATCATTCCTTGTCATCGAAGTGGGAGTCCAACGGTAAAATTGTATAGTACAATATATAATAGATAGCCTATAATAGCTAGAATTAATTCCCCTCTTTTTTCAATTACAAAACTTCAGCCAATCAGGCAACTTCACCCTCTAGAACACTCCCCACAGAGGCTTCACTCCCTTAGATTTTCAAGCACCAGCAGTACAAAAATATATAATCCTGTAAGAATAAAAAGAGCCTCTAGGGAGAGGAGGGGGAATGCGCATGTGATTCTATGAAAGATGTCAGTACTGGAGAACTAGTTACAGATAAGTAACATATTTTCTTCTCCAGTATTGGATCTTTCATAAAGTCACATGCTTGAATCTGAATAGCTAGCAGTAAGAACACTTGCGCAATCATAAGTAGATTGACACAATAGCGGATGGTGGAATAATAGAATTTACCTGGGTCACACTAATTTGTAGACCTTCAATTAAGGCTGTGTAAAAGCATGCTCAGTTTGAATGGCGATTGCATGCAGGTACAGAATCACACGGAGACCCAGAGTTATACTCAAGTTATGTATATCCTTGCATCATTACCATGCTCTGTTCTATTTTTTCAGATTCCCCTTACACAGAATGCTGTAAGCAAGCTAAAGCGTAAGTACACGGTCTAGCATATAGGCAGGTCAGGGAAGGGTGCACCTTAGCGAGTGCAGACCTCCCGGCTCATCCCCCTTGGTCCTGAAGAAAACCAAAAAATTATACACTGTTGAAACATGTTGATCATCCTTTTATGCATACATTGATACTACCTGGTCAATTAAACCAACAGAAGTATCTCACTTGTTTTTAGTAGTGTTATACTGACTCCAGAATAAAAGTCTATAGTGAGTACATGTTGTAAACTTTCTAACTTCACAAACTTCCCCACATACTCACAAAAAAAACCCAGCTCCGCTGCAGTTGCAGGCGTCGCAGCACACCCGAGTGGCACTCGGTCACTTGGGTGGACCCCGATGATGAAGCATGTCACCGACCAGCTCGGTGAGTGTGGGGTTTCCCAAAAAAGAAAAAGATCTTTTTCTTTCTACACCTTTCTCCGTGCTGGATTGCTAGGACTCTGTGTCCTGTGGTTACTCCTTTCTTTTGTTTTATTATTATTATTGAATTCTAGGGGGCTAAGGAGTAGGAACCCACTGAATACCCTTACTCTCTCTTTGTTGATTACACAAGGAATAATAGAATCAACAAATGCTCACTGCTCACCAGTGAAAAGAGCAGCAGTTGTAGAGCCAGCTCTGGTAAGTTGCGCTCGTACTTTGTCCGTTAAAGGTCTTCCAGCCTCATTGTGACAAAGCTGGATAGTCGCTGAATTCCATTGAGTTATACTCGGCTTTAAACTAGAAAACCACTGCGAAAGGTTTCCATAAGCAATCAGCAACTGATCTGTTCTCCTGAATTGTCTTGCCTAGTACAAACAGAATTTCAGGCATCTTTTAACATACAAAGTATGTAATGATCCTTTAGCTGCACCCTGAGGATTCAGAAAGAATGTCTTCAGGACAATAGGTACTTTTCATTCTTTTAAATAAAAATTTGTAGGACTTTAGGGATAAATTTGGGATTGGTTCAGAGAACCACACTATTATCCTTGAGTGGCATAAATGGATCTTAAATTGTGAAGGCCTGTACCTCACCAACTCTTCTTGCCGATGTTCGTGCTAATAAAAGTGCAATTTTCCACATTACAAATGTCATATCGGTATTTTGAATGGGTTTGAATGGAATAGTTGTGCAAGCACTGTATTTAGCTGTCAAGATGGAGGAGGTTTGTTTATTGAAGGAAAGACTCTGAAAGCCCTTTAAGAAATGGTTGATCACCCTACTAGACCATAGGGATGGTGAACCAGTCGATCTTCTAAATCTTGAAACTACTACTAAGTACAATTTAATGGAAGCATGGAAGCATGGACCAAACATGATTTTGCTCAAAGTAACAGATATGGGTGAATTTCTGATTTTTGGCACCATTAACAGAAAACTTCCATTTCAGCGTATACGTTCGATTGGTAGTCTCAGCTCTGCCTTTTCTCAAAATGTTCTCTACAATATAGTAGAATGTTCAAGCTCGCAAACTCTTTGTATTAAGGACCCAGTCCGGCAAGTGCAAGAATGTCTGGTTTAGATGAAATACCGGGTTGTGATTCATTGTTAGTAATGTAGGTAAAGGTTTAAGCCGAATGCAAGGCATCTCCAATTGGAGTAGTAGTTCACTGCACCAATGCTGGGCAATCAATTATTCAACACCGTTCTCTCTTCACTTTGCTGAGAAGTCTTGGAAGGAATGGGATTGGGGGAAACGTGTAAGCAAAGATTCCTGACAACTAGATTGAAAACACATTCCCCCACGACCCCTGCTGTGGGTGCCAACTTGCGTAAAATGGGCATTTTTGATTTTCCTGCATCGCAAACAGGTCTAGATTTGGTGTGCCCAAATAACTGAAAATTCTGTCCAGAATTTCCTGGTGCTGCTCCTGTTCAGGACAGCTGTACCTGGTTCTGCTCAACCTATTTGCTAGAGCATTGCTTGTCCCTGGAGCATGTTTCGCCTTGATCTTTATCTGTTGCTGTAGAGCCCACTCCCAAATTTCTTGAGCTTCTTGTGATGGAGCTAGAGATTTTGTGGCTCCCTTGTTTATTTATATAATTCATATTTGTGGTGTTGTCTGTATGAATCAATACTGATGAATGTTTTATACTGGATAGGAATGACTGCAACCTCATTGCTATGGCCTTGAGCTCTAGCAAATTTATCTGCAGTATCTTTAGACGCAGAATCCATTTCCCACTGTTTTCTAAAAACAGTAGGTGAGCACCCCACTCCTCTAGGATGTGCCTATGGCAATAACAAATTTGGGGATCCGAGGTAATAAAGTTAGTCCTGTCGACAGATTGGCATCCTTCGTCCACCAAGGTAGAGACCATGAACAGTATTTTTGGAGAAGGATTGATCAATGAGTTCTGGTTATAATAGTAAGACCGAGGTTGTTGAACAGTGGTAGACAGGCTCTCATTGCCTAAGGAGAAGTTGGCACGTTTATCATTCAATCGTCGAGGTATAAGAATACCTGAAAATTCCGTCTGTCTTAAATGAGATATTGGAAGTAAGCATTTTTCAAAAATACAGGGAGCTGATTTCAGCCCAAAAGGGAGAACTTTGAATTGGTAAGTAGGGTGTGTCAGCCACCGTGAATCTTATGAACTTGCAATGTTTTGGGTTTATTGGGATGTGAAAGTAGGCATCCCATAGATTCAAAGTTGACATGTAATTTTTGTGATTGAGAAGATGCAGGATGTCTTCAAGAATGACCATGTGAAAGGATGTTTTTTTTAGATATTTGTTTAGCTTCCGCAGATTCAAAAAGGATCGCCATTCTCCTGTTTTCTTTCTTATTAAGAAGAATCTGGAATAGACTCCCATTCCTTTCTGGGTTTGGGGTTCTCTTACTATTGCTCCTTTGCTGAGCCTGGTTACTATTTTCCACTGAAGCAGGTGTGAATTAGGCGGAGTGCTCATTTTGGAGGGTATTGGGTGGTCTTTGAGGGAATTTTAAGGTATCACAAAAGGCAATTGGATCCAAACTCCACCCGTCTGTTGTTATCAGTTTCTATTGATGTAAATTATTTGACATTCTGCCCCTAGTTGGTTGGTGGGATAGAGGGTGTAACCAGCACCATCAATTTGTCAGTGTTTTCCACCAGTGTCCCTTCCTAGGGAATTCTGCTTCCTTCTCAGAGCTTGTTTGTTATAAGCTGCTGTTGGTGGTGGTTGGCTAAATTGTTGTTGAGAATATGAAGGTTGATACTGCTGTTCAAAGAGCTGATATTGCTTATATGTATAAGGCGGATACCCTCTGTATAAAAATAACCTCTTCCTCCTCAAAAAGGTACTTTTCTCATCTGCAAGGCACCTAAAGATTTTGTGGAATCCGTGTCTGCTTTAATGGCCAATGCTTTTCAAAATGCTTTCCCATCGTATGGCTGGTCCAAGATTTTTTTCTGTATTTCTGGTATTACGATATAGCTTTCAACCACCCTTGGACGTAGATGAAATGTCCATCGCACAATAATTTCTGAGGAAGTTCTTTCCCCTTCCTGTAGGATCTTTTTTGCTTCTCCTCTTACATCTTCTGGAAAGAGATCTATGTATGCGGCAATGTCTGACCACATTTTCCTGTCATAACGACCAACAATAGCTAATGAATTGGTAGCTTGAACAGTAGTTGCCAACATAGTAGAAAGACGCTTACCTATGTTATCCAGGCTCCAGCGTTCTTTATCAGGTGGTGTTAAGATGGACATGGATGAATTCTTGGAACAACGTTGAGCTGCTTGCTCTACTACAGAACTGGTTTTGGATGACCACTCAACCATGCCTGTGAGTCTTCCGGTGCTTTATATTTTGTATTTGTTCTAGGAAAAAGAACAGAGATTGTAGCTGGGTTCTTTGTTATTTTAACGCCTTCCTCCCAAATGAAATCTACAATAGGGATTGTCTTGACTAATTTTTTAGAAGATTTCTTTAAAGTCGTATAAAAAAACAATCAGATTGTTTGATAGCCAATGTTACCAATCCTCTTCACAGCTCTCTCCATCAAATTATGAAATCCTCCGATGTAATATGGTGGAGAATCCACAGGTTGTGGTGCCAAAATTAGGTAATTATCCCATTCATTGGCTGCTGATTGTTTGTCAGAGATTTTCACTTCTTTTCATTTGAGGATACTCCATCATACGAAGGCGGATCTGCAATGTTTAAAGCTGGTGTTCTTTTGGGTGTCAGAGACATAGGTAAAGTATGCAGTGTGCGCGGAATGGGGATTGTACTTTAGGGGAATGTGGCAGTCTCATGGGCTGTGATGAAGATGCAGCCTTTGTAGGTTCCAGAAAACTCCTTACATAATCCTGCAGCCATACCATGAAGGTCATTTACTAAAGTTATTGGCACCTGAACGATGCCCTCTTAAAGCTGATGGTGACCATAATGTTGGAATTGGTCCACATAGCTTCATAGTATTCCTCTTCATGTCCCTCCTGATATTGAACATTCAGTTCTGAAGAATTATGTGCCATTCCAAAAGGTCCTTCGCTGTCTAAATCCTTCTCAACCAGTAAGTGGACTGGTGGGACAGGAGAGACTTTACTTGGTGAGTTATGTTCAGGACTTGAAGTGTCAGAATATATACTTTCTCTTGTCAACAGTGTCATCGACCAGGTCAATGATGATCCAACTGTAATCTTTATCTCCGGAGGACTCCTCTTTCCCGTCGTTGACCGAGTGGTTGATGGTTTCTTCATCGACAGTGCTACTGCCATCCAAAGATCCAATACTGGAAAAGCAATAGTACTGATTTTTATTTTCTATTTTTTCCAGATCTTCAGCTTGCATATTTCCATCATAATGGAAATGTGCCAACGCATTTGAGACAGTGTATGGGTGCATGGGCATTGGGCAGGGATGGTACATCTTTAACTTTTACGCTAGCTACAACCATGACCTAAATAATTATATCTCCATAACTGTTTACTTATACACTAGACAAGTTTTTATTTCACTAACATTTGGACAATATTCCCATGATATCTTGATGTGGATAAGAATATTAAGGTTAAACAATACTTCAATGTTTTGGGCTGTTCAAAATATGGTTATTAAGATCAAATGGTAATAAAAACAGGATGTGGATGAGGGGGGATGGTTAATTAATCACGGTCATCTTGGATTCCTTCAACTTGAAAAACACTGCAGAAATTATAGGGATCTGTCCCAAAACATAGAGGAATACCCTCAACCAGTTTACAGAAAAAGCACTGCCTGATGACTAGTAATCTCAACTTAAAGTCAGGAGTTTCTGTTTAGCAAATTAGTCTATGTGTGGATTTCCCCATTTTGCAATTCCATGAGATGCCTGTTGAGATTTGCTGATTTCCAAATCAAAAAACACTAGGGAGATGCACCAACGTCAAAGTGATGTTCATTACCAGAACCTAGTGCCAAATTAATTGTGCTTCATTTGACAGAACTCTGGATTGGTTCACCCCTTCTTGTTTTTTTAAAAAGTACTGTCATCAAGCTGTTGGCCTACTGTCATCAAGCTGTTGGTCTTAAGAAGACTGGCTGAGGCTGATGCAGACAGTTGTAGGAGCAAGTAGTTTAGGGCTGGGTGGAATGACGGGTGTTCTAGCATGTCATGTTGATGTAGAAATATTAATAAGACTACTACGCCCCTTGAGCTGAGATCTTCTCAGGGAGTGCTTTCCGCTCTTTCATAAATAGATCAGTCACAATGGTTTGCATAGGAGATTTTGTGAAAGTACAGCCTGAAGTAGTTTCAAAGTCTTTCACTACAATGAAAGGGAATGAATGAAGCTGTTGGTCAGCTGATTTTTTTCCCCAATTACCTTTTAATTGAGAGTAAATTTCCTCCAGTCACACCAGAAGGGGACACATGAAGTCTGCATTGGGTACAGTCTTAATGCAGGAGGCCATGCTCTCGTGGAGAGAGAGAAGACTTTTCTGACTTGATGCTTGTTGTTTGCAGACAGCAAATCATCTTTTTTGTAGATGACAGTCTATTTCCTGAAGGAACCATTTCTGCACGTTTTATAACAAGGTTTTATCCCAAATATTGAATAACTGGAATAAGAAAGATGATCGATTTGGAGGAGCTGATTTGCAGACTGATATTCAGAAGTAGATTCAGAGCTCAGTGGAGGGTGTGTTGCAATTTTAGTGCTGATCTGGCTTTTACCGGCCAAGCATTCAGGTACTGTATGCAATAACTTTTTGGCATGCCTGCTGTCACCCTTACTATTCTCGCTGGCCATAGAGCCACTGGGGGAGGCCATTCACGGAAGTGGGGCAGAATGGGGAATCCCCCTAAGCAGTGGGACACATGCAATCTCCCTATATGCAGATGATCTGCTTCTGTACATTCAGGGCATAAGGAACTCACCAGATGCCCTAGCACCGGATCCTGAACGACTTGGCATCCCTTTACGGCAGTGAACTGGACAACATTTTGTTTATACCCATTCAATCCAACTTGCCCAGGCCCGCACTAGTTATTAATGGCACAAGCATGAAGTGGCAAACTACGGTCTTTAGACATCTTGGGGTATGGGTATACCACAAGCCAGCTGGCCTGCTAGAGGGGAACATCACGCAGGCGATAACAGCCCTTATGTCGCAGATGCTTTTCTGGTGGAGTCTGCGCCGGACCATCATGGGCCGTACAGCACTGCTTAAAATGGTGGTATTGCCCAGACTACTGTACTTTTCCACTAATCTGCCAATATATATCTGCCCCCCCCCCCCACATCTTCCGTTCCTTTGATTGTACCATTCGAGAGTTTATTTGGAATGGGTCACGGTGTAGGGTTGCGTTGTCCAAACTGCACTTGCCAGCTTGCCAGGGGGGACTTGCTGGGCCCAATATGAAGCACTACTATTCACTATCTAGCGGCGTAGCTACAGTGGGTAGCTAAGTGGGCCAGTGTCCTAAACTTCTAGGACATGCCGCGCGCTAACTAGCATAGGCACACTCGTCGGTTCTAGAGCTATTTTACCCTGGGAGAAGACGTGGGGCACCTGCTCAAACGAGGCTCGATGTAGCCTACATGTGCTTTCGTTGCAGGTTGCATCTCACGAGCCCTGTCTGTATGTGCCTGCATTGCTACTGCTGGGTCAGCAGAGAGGTGGCCCCGTCACCACCAGGGTGGAGCTCTCCGCCTGGCAGGAGGCAGGCATGCAGACTCTTGGTGATCTCGATCGGGATGGGCTGCCGACATTCTTCTATACCCTAGCAGAAGCCTACGGTTTATCGCGGGGTCGTTCCTACTTCACACCTAGTTACTTGCAGCGCTGCAGACTCTGCGGGGGTATATGTCACAGGAGCCCACAATGCACCTCACAATCCAATTTACACACACGTCATGGGCACAGGGAGACACCTTAAAAAGTGGTTTGCCAGCTCACTGCACACACACAGGGCACACCAGCTGGTGCCTCTCTGATATCACTGTGACGCAGATCTGGCCGTCCTGGTATGGACGGGGAGTGGGCGACAATGCCGGAAGGGCTTACCCAGGAATGCCAGATTCCGTGTCATACAGTATTACATAGTACAGAGAGCTTACCTGACCTCGGATAAGATAAATAGGTATGTGAAGGACACGGACGCCCGCGGCTCTAGTGGCCGACTGGTGGACGCAGACCGTATCCATATGTTATAGGGTTACCCTGCACTCAATGACTACTGGTGTAGTGTCACTATCCATTTAGCTGACTGCACTGGGCAAGTAATGGCGCACACCTGGGACGTGTGTCTTTTGGGACCCTTTGCAGATCGAAATAGCACAAAGTAATGTGCATGTTCATAGGTCTGGGGTTGCTTGCAGCTAATCGCTTAATTACCAAGCGATGGAAACACTTGGAGCCTCCTCCTGCGTTGGCATGGTCCCGCTCACTAACAATAAAGGCGCAAGCCGAAAGCATTGCCCTACATCGCGAAGACAGATTGGAGCTAAACAATATCCCGATGGTGGCCGACTGGGATGTCATACTGCAGGGATTCCAAAGCAGCTGGCAGCTAGATGATGAGCTCCAGACCCCACAGCTGACAGACGAAATAGCAACGATGACACACTAGCATGCGCGGTGGGGACACTCAATGGATAGATTATCAATCTGTTCCCCCCATGCTCAATTGAGAAGTATGACTAGCTATATGCAACACTGATCGAACGGCCGAATGGAACACACAGGTGGTGGGGGAATGACGAGAAGCAGCCGAGACCCAAGTTGGGCAACGGTTAATATTACCTTGACCCCGGTTCCCCTCCATTCCCCCGATATACTATACTTATCAGTACATACCACCGACGCCAGCTACAACAATCAACCCCCATACACCACACGGCACATGTCACCATGCGCTCCTGCGACACAAGTTGCGAGCTGTACTAAAGGTCATGAATTATATTGTTGCTTGAATAGTTGTCACCTGTGATGTATGCGCCTTGGCGCCAAAGCTGAGCTAACACATGTATCTGTATGACATGTTCAATTATAAATCTTTATTCGGCACTTAAAAAGACACCATAAAAACACATACACAATATACACATTATAAATACAATTTTTAAAAAAGGTATACATTTTAAAAATTGGTGGCTAAAAACGCATTTCATGAATAAGGGGAAAGAGGAATTTACATTACATGATTAAATAGCATTAGAGTCAGTTATTTCTCTTGTGTTCCTTAGCTGCAATGCAACCCGGATAAAATTTATAATGTAAAACAAGGTGTGGGCATCTGCAGCCTCCTGAAGAAACCTCAGGGCCTTTTTTGCTTGTCTGAATTTTACTTCTTTCAGAATCCCTACCAAAAACCTACGTCTTGGGGCAGAATAATAGGGGCATAACAAAACAAAGTGAAGGGTATCCTGCGGAGACCTAGCGTCGCAGCCGCAGGTACCCTTCGCCTCCACTGTCAAAGTGAACCCAGAAGGAACCGCAAATAAATGATGGAGCATATTTAGTCTGAATCGGGCCATATGATATCGATCCTGAGCATTATGCATGACCCTCAGATATGGTTCCATTCCTTGCTTCGCTGTTAGTTCGCAGTAAGATGAGACAGTGGGTTTACATCTTTCCATCTCGGCCCTCATCGTAAGTGACCAATCTGAAAAAAGTTTTTTAACCATTATTTTATTCTGGCCAATTAAGGATTCTGGGTCTGTAAAAAAAAATTTGCAGCCAATTGCCTCCATGGTATCCTTTATGTACTTTAGCCAGGGAATGTGATCCCCTTTGTCACGTTTCAGACAGTCTTTTATGATTTCTCTTGTAAGGCCCGCTTCTGGGTTAATCCAGATTTTAACCCAAGCAAGAAGAGGTTTGATTTTAATCCTGTCTTCAATATAAGGTCCTCCCACTTCCTCATGAATAATGAAGGCCGGGGTGCTCTGCGGTAGTTTCAATATTCTCCTGAGGAATTTATTTTCTTCCACCTGGATCTGTTGTAATTTTTTTATCTATAAAGCCCCACACTTCTGCTCCATAGGTAACTTTAGCACAACATATCGATCTATACAAATTTAATATTTGTTCTGGGGACCATCTACCCAGTCTTTCCCCGTACCCCATAATGGCCCCTGATGACGCTGCCAGCTTCAACAGCTTCTGACATGTTATGTTAAAGAACCAATTAAGAAATGTAAAACAAAAGCTAATTATTGACTTAGGCGCGAGCACATGACAGTGTTAGTAAAAGTTAGTTAGTTAGTTAATAAAATACGGTAATGCCAACAATCTTGTTCAAGGTCCTGTTGATGGAACAGTAAATGCACACCTGTATATTCTAGTTACAAATCACCTGAAATACCTTTAACCGAGATAGTATGGCACAAATGGTGTACTTACCAAATGTTTTATATTCTGCAAATGAAAACTCAATAAAATGTTTAAATAAATAAAAAAAAAAGAAACAAATGCGGAATAAATTATGACAGTTCAAAGAGAACTTTAAAACCTATTAAGTATTCACTACAGAAAGTTCAAGACCTGCCCTCCAAAATGACACAAGTAGTAACCAACAGAGTACAAGTATGGCGTACTACATGCATTTACCGTTTTTTCTACAAAATATAAATGTACACATCGACTTGTAACCTAGAGAGGAAAACATTAAAGTGACAGAAAAAGAGATTAATTGGTGGAAAATGAGGAATGCTAGAAAAAGCTGTGGAAACTGATAGTAGAAAAATAATCTAGGACAAAGATATATATGATTAAAGTGGAGCTGTAAACGGAATTACAATGAATGTCAAATTTACATGTTAGTACCAAAAAGTCCAATTATAGAATGGGTAATCAAAACATGACCAAATTGGAGAATTTCCAGTCAGAAAAATCAACAAGAAAGGGAAAGTATAGAACAGCCCTCTCACCCGAGTGATAGCAGATGTGGAGGTTAACTTCCGCCTGGTCTTCTTTACTTTTCTGAGATCATCGTCTTCAAAAAACAAATCCTGTGGGAAAAGCAATAGCCTTTTATTGCCAAGGCCGTTGATCCCTGCACCATCTCTCCCCACCTTTCCATAACTCATTTTAGCGTTCTTCGGATCGCTTGCACTATGAGCAAGCCAGCGCAAAAGAGTGCAAGGGGAGATGAATGAGCAGAACGGGATGGGTGCATATCCTTAGTGAAGAAACACATGGTTACCACTGGGAAAGCAAGCCGTTTTGCATGCAGGACGTGATTTATGGGACATGCAAAGCCAAGCCGAGCGGTCCAACGATGAGTAATGGATTTGCAAGGGAAGGCACAGTCCATGCTAACCTGTTGAGCATTCAAGAAAATGGAGGACTCCATTAACGCCAACCGTGGTGCATGCAGGGTACAGATGTCAGTGCAACCATTCTGTCAAGCAACCAACAGTGAGAGCACAGTTTCAGTGTTACTACAACGGTGCTGTCATGCCAATAAGCACAAGTTGAGCATCGAGTACAATGTTCCTGTCAAGGTATCCCATGCACCATGCAGGTTTGAGGTTCTGTCATTCCACGTACAGGGTATAATGACACAGTACTGTCCAACATGCTTGAATATAGGCATAGATGGGAGATGTCTGGTCAACATGTTTTGCAGGAAGTGTGTTTTAAATGAAGACAACATTGCTACAAAAACAACATATTTCGGGAGAAGTTGGTATAATTATATCTAGCAGTAAATGCAAGCACAGACCTGCTGTCAAAGTGTATTATAACTCTCATTAGACTAAATTGAACATAAATGCTTCTCTTTTATGCATTTCATATTAACTCATGCACACAGATGGACATGCAAATTGTCTAAAAATATAGTAACTTTAGACTCAGTTTTCAGGGCACTGTTTAGGGGTGTCTGGGACATGGCATTTGAGAGCTCCTGGGTGTGTAGATGCGTATGCGAGGTGTATTCTGTTGCCGTTTGTGTATCAGTTAGGCCCTGGTTGATTGTCCATAGAAGAAGTATGCTGTAAAGGGGTCTGCTCCAGCTTGTGGAATCTCGGGGGCTAAGGACAACATTTGTTCAGGAGCTGACAGGTGTCTGAAATGATGTATACCCGTGATCAAGCCAAAGAAGAGTTGGTCTTAACACCTTAAGAACATTTCTCGGTGTTTGGTCACATGCGCCATCCCAAAACAAAGAGAGTGGCTCTAAGACAAATATAGTGTACGGCCAGGAAGAGTAGTACATTCAGTGCACTCAAAGCAATTGGGTCATTCACTACTTCAGGGTCCTAGACATGCTTGCTTGCGGTTCCCACCAGATTCCATAGCACTGTGCAGATTATGCTGCATGGTAATCTACCAAATGTTAGGTTCAATTCTTTACAGTTCTCCAGCTATGTTATAGTCATCTTACTGGCATGAACCAGAATCTAGAGAGATTTTGTTTTCTAGAATACTTTTGTTGAACAAGACGGAATGTTTTGCTCCCTTGAGCCATTTTACAGACATACACAGTCCAATCAGTGTTTTTAATGGGTATGCGTGTGAAATGAGCTTAAAATATAGTGTGCGTCCTCTACGGGTATTATGCCCATGTACCTGAAGCTCTACAAGAGATTTTAGATTTAATTTAAAAATTACTGGAGAAAGCGACTTCTAATTCTGATCACATCCGGGCCTCCAAGCAAACCTGCCGAAAGCTGGAGAAGATCTGGCTCCGTGAACGAACACCGGACAGCCACGCCGCCCACAAGAATGCCACCCGCAGACACCATCACCTCATCAGATCCGCCAAAAGGGCCTCCTTCAAAGACCGCTTAGACAACAATGCGCACAACAGCAAAGAGCTCTTCAACATCGTGAAGGAACTCTCCAACCCCAGCTCCAACACCATTGACGTCCCACCCTCGCAAGACCTGTGTGACTCGCTGGCCACCTTCTTCCACCGCAAGATCACAGACATCCACAACAGTTTCAATGCCACGACCGCCCCGACAACCACTGAGACCTCCGCCCCCACGACCACCATCCGCACCAACATCAACGACGATGACACCATCAAGATCATGAACACCATCCACTCCGGATCTCCGTCAGATCCATGCCCACACCACATCTTCAGCAAAGCCAGCACATCCATCGCACCCCACCTCCGGAAAGTCATCAACACCTCCTTCGAGACAGCAACCTTCCCGGAGAGTTGGATGCACGCCGAGATCAACGCCTTACTCAAGAAACCCAAGGCGGACCCCAAGGAACTCAAGAACTTCCGGCCCATCTCCCTGCTCCCGTTCCCAGCAAAGGTCATCGAGAAGACCGTCAACGAACAACTGACCCGCTACCTCGAGGAGAACAACATCCTGGACCCTTCCCAGTCCGGGTTCCGCAGCAACCACAGCACCGAGACTGCCCTCATTGCCGCCACAGATGACATCAAGTCCCTGCTGGACAACAGAGAAACGGCGGCCCTCATCCTCCTGGACCGGTCAGCCGCCTTCGACACGGTCTGTCCCCACACACTACGAACACGCCTCCACAACGCTGGGATCCAAGAGAAGGCCCTGGACTGGACCACCTCCTTCCTCTCCGGCAGAACACAGAGCGTCTGCCTTCCCCCCTTCCGCTCCGAAGCCACCAAGATCATCTGCGGCGTACCCCAGGGCTCATCCCTCAGCCCAACCCTGTTACAATCTACATGGCACCGCTCGCTCACGTCGGCACGACTTCAACATCCTCTCCTATTTTTTTTTTTTTTTAAAGACCTTTATTGCATAGAATGTAGTTCACATAGCACTTAGCCTACAACCCCTGGGGGGCCGGCTGCGTAAAGCGCAAATCACATGAAATATTGGCGGGGTAACACAGCCATGTGGCCGACAACCCTGGGGTCCGGCGGCGTAGTACAATAAGTAGGAAAGAGAAATAAGTTGCACACATTATACATTGTATATCACGATGTAATGATACGTCTGTTTTTTTAGTTTTACTGTTAGTGTCCATGGTGTGTCAACAGTTCTCTGGCATCTGAGACATGCTATCAGTAGTTCACGTTCTCGGGTAGTGATAGAGAATAACCATAGCAGTAACTGACAGTGAGAACAGGTGTAAGAAAAGCTAGATGTTAGTCACATGTGATGCCGCTCAAGTGGGAGTAGGTAGGTGGCGGTATAGCGTACCAAGTCAAAGGAGCAATCTCGGCAGGCAGCGGTGTCAGGCAGAGACCGCCATGGCCATGGTCGGTGAACCTGTTGTCCCTATGTATGTGTTGTCTTCCAATATCGGCAGTGTAGTGCAGAGGTCAGGAGCAATGGCTATTACATAAGTTTGTCCGTCCATCTCCGGGTACCCGGGTATCCTGGGTTCCCTGTCATATCCTCCAGGGCATGTGTACTCAACATCCTCTCCTATGCCGATGACACCCAGCTGATACTCTCCCTCACCAAGGACCCCCACACCGCCAAAACCAACCTTCACAAAGGAATGAAGGCTGTTGCTGAATGGATGAGGAACAGCCGACTGAAGCTGAACTCGGCCTGGGATGACTCCTGGTGGCCGACCACACTGGGAACCGCTCCAACACCCACCGACCACACACGCAACCTAGGGGTCATCCTCGACTCCACCCTCTCCATGACTAAACAGGTCAACGCCATCTCCTCCTCCTGCTTCAACACCCTCCTCATGCTCCGTAGGATCTACAAGTGGATCCCCACTGAAACGAGAAGAACAGTTAACCAGGCCCTTGTCAGCAGCAGGTTGGACTATGGAAACGCCCTCTACGCAGGAGCCTCGGCCAATCTCCTGAGATGGCTCCAACGCATCCAGAACGCCTCTGCACGCCTGATCCTCGACATCCCTCGCCGCAGCCACATCACACCCCACCTGAGAGACCTGCACTGGCTCCCGGTCAACAAGAGGAGAACCTTCAAGCTCCTCACCCAAGCACACAAGGCACTCCACAACACCGGACCAACGTACCTCAACAGACGACTCAGCTTCTACACCCTCACCCGCCAGCTCCGCTCCGCTCCGCTCCGCCGACCTCGCTCTTGCTACAGTCCCCCGCTTCCGAAGAGCAACCTCAGGTGGCAGATCGTTCTCCCACCTCGCCGCCAAGACCTGGAACACCCACCCCATCCACCTACGGCAGACCCAAGACCTGCTGACCTTCAGAAAACTCCTCAATACCTGGCTTTTCGAGCAGTAGCAGCATTCCCCACCCCAGCGCCTTGAGAACCTCACTGGTGAGTAAGTGCGCTTTACAAATGGTATGATTGATTGATTGATTGATTGATTGATTGACATGTCACCTATTCCACGTTTTCCGATGTTTAACAAACAAGCATTGGCATAGCAAATAGGTCTCGTCTTTGGGTTCTTATAAGTGTTTAGCCATGCAACAGTTGCTGTTGTTGCACCAAGGATATTATGGTGCATAACTAAATACTTATAAGGTCCCAAAAGCGAGACCTATTGGCTATACCGATGCTTGTTTATCTTAAGCAACCAACAACTATTGACAAAACCAAGAGTCCTGGCTTAAGGTAAGTGTAATAATATATATGTATGTTGTATGATATATCTAGATGCAACGACAAAAGCAGTAAAAGACCAGTCGACTGGCACACTATGCTAAGCACAGATTTTAGCTTAGGTGTTTTAAGTCACACCCTAACGTACATCGCAACGTCCCTTTGAGACCCTGCCCCAGTTTTTCATCTCACTTAAAACCCCGATTGTCTCTGTGTAATGTGTGATGGGACGTGAAGTGCTCGGACACGATAATTTGGCATGAGTGGCACTATCAAACAAATGAAATGCATGTGAGAGAGGGGCTATGGAGAGATGAGGGGCACTGTATGTGATTTAAAGGGAATCCGTGGAGAAAGAGGTCATGGGAGGTTGTCGAAAAAGATTGCTGCACCAGCCCTGGTTCTATCACGTCATTCTACTGTCCAGCCGAAACTAAATTTCACACCTACTTTTAATTATACAGCGTATCCTAACTTCAAAAACGTAATCTTCATTCACCCTAGTGTAGGCGGTTCCTCCTGAAACTATTACCCTGAGCTAGGCAGCAGACTCTGTCACAGCACTGGACATAAGTGATATGAAGTCGTAGCAGTATCATTCCCCCGCCCCTCAGGACACTCATATGCTCTCTTTAATTCGTCACTGTGCCCTGATAGGCTGCAGGCTCTAATGCCCATCCCCAGAATGCCAACAAGAAATCACTCTCCACAACACCACCCGCTAACGTGACGCTATCTTGGCACCTAAATTCCACCTCACAACAAGATGCCACTTCCCTGACACGAGTCTCTTTGGGTTTTGCTGCTCCTGTATATCAATTTAACACTACCACTGGAAAACCTTATAACACATATGTTTATATTTGCTGGTAAAAGGTACACGTGCTGCATTTTGTAAAGCATTATGATTGAGCCTCCGCTCGTGTTTCATGATTCTGGTAAGTTTGCACGCCTGTTAGTAGCAAAACGCACTGAAGCTGCAACACCAGCTCAAGTGCAGCACTGTAAAATGGCTTTGTTGGTCACGAGGCGATCTGTTCTGGTGCAGGGGAGGAAAGGGCATGACTGCAGAGTGTGGAGCGCTTAAGTGACTAGTGAACTGTGAGGAGGGACAGGTCTTTATTTTAACCAATCAACGTGTTTACAGCCACCACGGTCACTTGGTACCGCCTCTTACTACACGAATCAGTTTAAAACAACCTATCTTCATTTGCTTTCGTAAATTGAAGTTTGTTAGAGTTGGCAGCTAAATCAAGGGACTTGGAAGTTTGGAATCTGTGTAGATGCGAGGTAAGGCCCATGTTTGACAATGTCGCTCCTGTTTTTGGTAGGCGGTGTATTGTGCTGGTTAAGTATTACTACCTGGGGGTACTGGTGTTTGAGATCGTTGAGATGATGTTGAGTTGCAGCGCAAAGGAGATGGAGCAGCGCAATCTGCGCCTGGAAGTTTTAGCTCCAGTGCTGGCTCAACATCTCGGGATTCTGACCAAGCACTTAATCCACTTGTGCCTTAAAAAATAAAAATGAACGTGTCCTTGTGTAATGTGATGTCAACTGGTGCTCATGTAAAACGTTCTAATACCTCCAGGTATAGTTTGCGCTATACAAAACTGCAACTAAACAAAACCAGTCCATGCCGTCTCCCCAACCCCACGGCACTGTGCGGCAGGGAACAGAGTTGCTGAAATTTGCTGCCACTTGCGCACCGCGCCTGCTCGTTGGACTGTTTGGATGCAAAAAAAAAGAAACGGAGCAAGGAGGGGGAAGATTTTTTAAATGTGGGAAAGGGTTGTGATTGGAGTCATCACAGCAAGAGAGACGACGGGGTAATGGAAAAACACGAATGTACCAGTTTGAACTAAGTACCAAATGCCCAGCAAAGGAGAACAAGCCTGGGAGTGGTGCATGCGTGCGCGCAGGCTTCACTTTTCAAGCACTGCACTTGTGCTTGTGGCGTGCCGCTGCTCGCTCCTGCAAGGTGGATGCCGCCACAAGCACGAGTGCAGTGCTTGAAAAGAGAAGACAGATGGCTAAAGGCCCTCTTAGAGCAGCGCATGCGTGCTGCCTAGGCGAGACCTAAAAAGGGTCCCAAAACATAGCTATGGTCCAAAAAGAAAACAGAGAAGTTGGGGGTTAGCACAGCAAACAAATGCTCATTGGCCAAAAACCAACAAAAACAAACATTTGCAATGCAATAGGTCTCGCATTATTAAAGTTTGAGCTATTGCCATTGCTAAAAAATGCAAAACGAATACCTCAAACTTTAATAATGGGAGACCTTTTGCATTGCAAATGCTTGTTCATCTTTTCGAATCTCTTTCTGTCCCTTTATCTCTTCCTGTCCTGTCTTGTTTGTCCTGCCCTTCTCTATTCCCTCCTCGCCCTCTCATACAGTCTATTTAAAAAAAAATTCTCTGACAGTGTCTGTCAGTCTGTGTTGTCCCTGCCCCACTTCCTGTGGTCCCTCTGTTGGAATGGAAGTGCCATCGGTAAGGCATCCAAACCAGCACATTTGTTCTGTAGGTCTCCCCACACCCCCGTCTCTCATGTCCCCATCTGCATTACTGAAAGGAGAACAGTGAGCAGCGCCGCCCTTCTGTCCCCCAAAAAGCCCTAAATGATGCTGACAGATAGGGATCTCAGGAGGCCATTAGGGTCCAGCTACTTGTTGTCCTGCATTAATTTTCTGAACAATGCACGTTTGCAAGTGCCAGCCAGGGCGTGCTTGTGGGGCGTGGTGTGGGTTTCTGGCACCAAGGGTCTGCTGTCCTCCCGGATGTTGGACCTTGTCCTGCACGGGATTCACTGCACTTTCTTTCTGGCTGTTTCTAGAGCGCTTGTGGTGTGAGTGAAAGGGGAGTAACTGTGAATGCCCCGTCACTGTGTTTGTCAGTCAGTGTGTTGTTTTGTCTTTGTGTAGCAATGTGCTGATCTGTCTGTGGGAAACTGTGCAAGAGTCAGTATCACTCAGTGTGTGTGTTGTTGTGGGTGTGGTTGTGTGGGTGTGTGTGTGTGTGTGTGTGTGTGGTTGTGTGTGTGTGGTTGTGTGTGTGTGTGTGAAGGTGTCAATCCATACTCTCTGTGAGTGCTGTGTGTTCATGTGAGTGCTGTGTGTTCATGTGATTGCAAGTCTATGAAAGTGAGTGCATGCGTCTCTGTGAATTCCTGTCAGCATGATTGTGTGTGTGAGAGCCTCTGTATGTCAGGTGACTCAATGTGACTTGGTACCTGCTCAGGGGTATTTATGTGGCAGTGACCGTACATTTTTTTTAGTATGTATGTGACCCTGGTCATCTATATATAAACGTGTGTATGCGGGCGCTTATGTGTCTCTCTGTACAAGTGTGTGTGACCCCATGTGTTGATACAAAAGCAGGAGCTTGGTTTAATTCATTCTTAACTCACCACAGCACGTGCGTGCCTGGACCCCATTGCCTTCCCGCCCAAGCATCCCCTCCCTCCCTTGGGAGCTCACCTTCTTGTACACCAGATGCTTGGGTCGGTCCAGTGCGCCCGTCTCCTTCTGCGCTGACACCTGTGGCTGGATGTCTGTTGCGGCCACCTGTGGCTGGAGGTCTGGTGGAACCATCTGTGGCTGGCTCACTGATGCCACCACCTGTGGCTGGTTGCCCGATGCCACCACCTGTGGCCGGCTCCCTAGTGCCACCATCTGTGGCTGCATGCATGGCGCCACCATGTGTGGCTGGCTCTCTGATGCACCTATCTGTACCTGAATTTCTGGTACATCTGTCTTATGCTGTGCCCCTGATTTCCCGATGTGTCACTGGATTTGGGGTGCACCCATCTGTTGCTTTGTCTCGGAGGCACCCTTGCGCGGCTGCCCCCCTGGCATCACAATCTGCTCCTCAGTGGCTGGCATTATTACCACCCGCGTCAGGGTCACTTGTGCTAGCACCTTAGTCTCGTTCTCTGGGGTCCCCACCTTTGTCTCCAGGGTCCCCATCTTTGTCTGAAGCTCTTGTGCCCCCACCTGTCCTGGGGTCCCCAGTGATGCCATCTGTCCCCGTAAAGCCACCATCTGTAATTGGGTCCCATGTGGCTGCATCTTATCGGCCCCGTCTTTGCCATCTGACGAGTGGTTCCTGGGAGAGGGCGTGTAAGGATGTACAAGGCACAGTATCAGCACCCTATCGTCTCAGTCCCCCTAGAGCCCTCTGCCAGCCCAGGACGCCAAGGACGCCTTATTAAACTTCCCTCTTTACCCATCTTCTTTATAGCTTGCTGGGGGCGAGGCCTGCACCTGCAGCCCGCGCTCGACGCCCACCAATCCCCGCAGCCTGCCACCCCCTCTCACCAAGGAATAAAGCTTGGGGGTCAGTTGTTAAGCGTGCGGAGTCAGGGGACTCCGGGACAGCCCCTCGGGTCCTGCGCGCATTGGCATCACCGCTGCCTTGTTTGAGGGGAGATTCCAAGGCCACCAAGGGGGCCAGCTGTTGCCATCCGAGAGGAGGGGGCCGATAATAGGGACGCCCGGGATGAATGGCAGGGGGGCAGAGGGATGTCCCTGGAGGAGCCGGCCACGCTTTTTGATGTTAATCCGCCTAACAGATGGGGCTCGACGCCACAACAATGGGGCCTGTGTGCGCCTCCTCCCGGGTGCATGCCTTCAGTGACACCGACAGTCCCCCGCTCTGCTATCATTTACAGACCTCCCGCCCCCGCACAAGCATCACGTATTCATATGTCTTCTATAGCACGAGCCTGGTGTCCAAGAGGCTCCCACCCCTTCTCCACCGAAGGTTTAAAAGGAAAGTAATGCCCATCGGCGCCAGGGCGCATTTGCCGGTTGTGACTGAGGTGTCTAATTCGGTCTTTAGCTGTCAGTGGGTTTGAGCAAATTGTTGGAACAGCATAACCTCTATTTATTTTTAATAAAATATTTCATACCATCGATTTACAACCCCTTAGAGCTCTAAATTACAGGCGTTATTATTACCGCCATAAGGGTACTGAGCTTACCGACATTGTGGGGATGATAGGCTGAGTTGACCACACCAGGTTTTGAACCTCTGACCTACAGGACAGAGCAGATAGAGGCGTTGAGTGTATAAATCCAGAAACCGCCTTGGCGGCTCGAGATGAGAGGGGTTGAGTCCCCTATTGATGTCTGCCTGAAATATGCAGGTGGAAGGCAGAAAACCCCCTCTACAACGCACGTAAGTATTGTAACTTTATCACGCAGGTATTTATTAGAGCATATTTTGTCTGTTATTTAAATAAGGAAGGGTTTTTAGGTGCCGATAGTGGTAAAAAGGAGGCATGGGTAATTTTAGGATATAGGGGTGTGTGTTGATAAAGGGTGGTAAGGGTCATTTTAGTGGGGAGGTTAGGAGTATGTTAAGGAAAGGAAATGAAAGAAAAAAGATAGAATTTGGAAGATTGTCCCATAAAAAATATAAATTATTTAAAAAATAAAATATATATCATACATACTGCCTGCGCCGAATATATTGCATGAGAGCTAACGGCTAGCTTGCAAAATTATTCACATTAAGTAATTAAAAAAAAAGATAATCTGTGGTTTAGTAACCATAACAGAGCATTTTATTGGGTGGACGAGTTAAAATGAAATAAACATACATTTTAGGTAGTTTATAGGAAGACTGGGGGCTGCTAGTTACCAGTTCAGTTCCTGGGAAAATAAATTAGGTGGTTAATGCACCTGCTGCAAACACCTGGTGTGGCCTTCAGGGCGGTAACCTTTAAACCTATAGAGGTGCATAACACAGGTACCAGTGAGACTGTTTTTCGTAATCCTATCCCCCTTCATCCCCCGTCCACCGTCTTAATTCCCGCCTCAGGGTCGCACCTGTTATACTAAGAGGCTCCTCATTATTCTGGGCTAGGGGGGCACCTAGGGATAAAAAGCTATTAGGAATGAGTTACAATTTACAAGAAAAAAAATCTGTGATGTTTGGGCGTGAGCAGAAAGACTCTCAGTTTGTATAACCAATTGTTTATTTTCTTTGTGTTAAAAACGCGCCTTGCTTGGGGGATGCTGTAAATAAATTGGCGCTCTCATTACATGAACTTTTGGCAGTTTCCCCACCCCGTGCAGACAAGAAAGCCCCCCAAATTTACAGCACGCCCACCCCCCGGCTGCCCCCAGCTGCCTTCAAGGGTTGCTACTTGTATTCACCACATACCAAAAGCAGTGGGGTGCTGCTGCAAACACAATGCAGGCGCGCGCACGGACAAATAAACTGGCGTGCAAAGAAACCGGCGGACCGCACAAATACACATTCACACGAACAAAGACAGAGACCTCTAGTCGCAAACGTTGCCAAATACACTTTTAGGCGCGAGAAGGAGATTTATAAATATATGCAGCCCAAGGAAGACAACGCACTAAGAAGCGCAACTATTACCACCAATATATATATAGTAGGACACAAATGTACAGGTGCGTAAGTATAAAAAACACACCCACACTTGTACACAAACATTAACAAGCACACAGAAACTCAACTAACAAGCGGAAGTGAAAGCGTTCGAAAGAAGCCTGCGAGAGGTGCGCGCGCCACAACGAGCCGTGGTTTCGGTTTCAATTATCGCGCCTGTGTCTGGGCACGATAATTGAAACATACCCATGTGTCTATCACGCGCACCAAGCGCGTAGTAGACACCAATAAGCCATGGGCGGAGCAACGCGCCCGCCTTTGGCCTATTGGTTGCTGCCTTTAAAAAAAAAACGCACGCAAAGGCCAATAAACTGCCGCAGAAGGAAAGGCACGTGCTTGTGCGCCATTCCTAGAGCTGCCTCACATCCCCGTTTTACACTCACTAAATATTTTGCGTTGCGCGAGCACTGATGCGCAGTGCAACGCTAGGTGCGAGACCTAAAAAAACCTGAGAAAGGCAAAAAAAAGTGAGGTTTGTGAAAAAAGAAAGAAGGAAGGTCAGATTTCAGCAAAGATGATAATGAGAGACATCTAGATCTGAATCCGCTCCATTGGAGGAAGCAGATAATCTTCATGAGGAAAAAGTTCCTCTAGAAGGAAAAGCGTCTACAGGCAATACTCCCATTAAACATTCCAACTAAAAAACATTAAATCCTTTAGCAGATACTTTTAAAATATTATTTCCGATGGATAGGGGCCATTATTCTAGTAATATTATTGATTTTTGTTCAAAGTTCTCTCTCGAGAAATTGGCCCATTAAACAGATCAAAAATAAATTTGTTAAATCGGTCACCATGGTTAGGATTTGTAACCTCGACAGAAATAAAGCGGGTATCTTTTCAAGGCAAATAACGTTATACCCACGTTATACCCACAGTAGAGTGCACTTCTGATCACTGCTTATAGGAGGAGTCAAGTAAAGATGCACCCGATGATTTCGAAATACTGGGAAATACATTTAAAAATTCCACTGAAAGATCATACGTAATGCACAATTTAGCTAGTGCAGTTAGGGTGCAAGTCTCAGAGCTCGGCAGATCATTTAAAACATTTGATTTAACTCTAGGACCTCAACATTTAAAAACAGACTGCTCATGGTCCAGACTGTCGGCGGCCTTGAACAGTAAGGGTACGTACGCAACAACAGCACATTTAGTACAAACGTATCCTTGATTTCTAGGAATTTGGCCACACTTAGTAATTTAAAAATAGTTTATTTTAAGAAACAGAAGTCCTCTATTATTTGCTTGCAAGAAACTTGGCATGTACAGGACTTTGTGGTGGAGTCTTACTATGTTTTTTAATAGCCCTGCTAAACACATGTACCATTCGACCATATAGCGTAATTGGGCCGCTTGATAATAGTGCACCAAGTTGGGAATTCCGAGGCCACCATCTGTTTGTTTCAAATAAGTTTGTTGGCGGGCCATGCAAGCTTTCTTCCCACCTCAGACAAAATCCACCAAGAGATGCTGCAGTTTGGCGAGTACATGAGGGGGGGAGGCTGCAGCGGCAGAGTTTGAATTACATATAATATACAGGGTAGTATAGTCATCTTGACCGCAGCTAGTCTGCCAAGCCAGGAAATTGTAAGATGTCACCATCACTGGAGAGTGGCCCGGGTGTTGCTCAGTAATGTAACATAGTACTCGCTTACCGTGCGGTCAAGCGTAGAGAATATTTGGAGGCCCAGATAGGGCACACCTGAGTCCACCTCAGTTAGATTTGAAATTCCCATCCCTGCAATGCACTCGTCTCATGCTATATTAGGTTAGCAGTGCATGGCTAAATAGAAGCCATTTGTGTTAACGTTATGCAACCCACTGAGTTATCCCCGTAATGTCAAGGCTTCAGTTAGCAAGTGTGAATTTTGCATTTCGTAATCCCTATTAGGCTGCTTAGACTGGGCCCGAGTTAGGCCTCATTGCTCATGTTGCTTGCCTCAGCATAACACTGCATTTCGTTATTGTTTTCTCTGCTGCTCAAGGCTGTTTTCTGATTTGCTAATGAATAGGCCATTCTGCCCTAGCATACTTATCTGAATGTGTAGTTTCTGCTCCCACGTTAGGAGGCACTGACACCCTGTCAGGTGTTAGCCCATCTGTCAGGTGTTAGCTCATCCTACTGTGCCTCTTTGTTCATGTTCGGCCCAGGCTAGTTTTCCACTGTGGGCGTGGTTGGAGGCCCCACAGGATGAATGATTATCCACTGTAGACTGTTGGGGGGCCAGTCTCTCGGCAGACATCTTAGGGTGCAGGTCATGATGGGCTCCTCTGCAGGGTATTGCTAATAAACTAACTGTTTGTGTTCTCTACTGTCTGACAGACTTTTCATTCTTGGGAAGGCATAGCAGGTGGTTGTAAGTAACCCACGTGACCCCTAAGGGCCATGTACTTCACCCATCCAAAGGGGAAGTCCGCTTTTAATCGCTCTAGGTCAGCACTAGGAATAGTGAGGCCAAGTGCTTGTGTCTTGTGTATATTCATCTTAAAGCCTGAGACCCGGACAAAGACATTGAATTCCCGCATGAGTGGTGGTATGGAGGTATCTGGATGAGTAAGAAAAAGCACTACATCATCTGCGTAAAGGGAAAGCTTGTGTTCCCTATCTCCCATATAAATCCCAGTGATTGCGGTGTGTTGACAAATACGCTCCACGAAGGGCTCCATATACAGAGCAAATAGGAGGTTTGATAAGGGACACCCCGGTCGGTGCCTCTCCCAATTTTAAAGGGTTGACTCCTAAACCTGTTCACATTAACTCGTGCCACAGGGGCCTTATATGTGCTATTGACCCAGTGAAAGAAACGCAGTCCCAGGCCAAATCTCGCCAAAACCAAGCGCAGATAAGGCCATTGGACCGGATCAAAAGCCTTCTCTGCATCTACCGACAAGAGCAAGAATGGCTTCTGCGAACGTTGGGTCTTGTTGATAAGATAGCAGTCATCGGGAGCCATTGTTACAACTTCTTTCGGGTATAAAGCCGGACTGGTCAGGGTCCACCAGCCCCTGCATGTGTTGTGCTAAGCGGGCTGCCAGTATGCTGGTGAAGATTTTGAGACCAACATTCAGCAGCGAGATGGGGCGGTATGAGGTGCACTTCTTCGGGTCCTTTTGCGGCTTTGGCAAGACCACCACTGTGGACTTCTACGGATAGAGGTGGGGATTGTTCCTTCAGTACTGAAGGAGTTAAAGAGTTGCATAAGTTTAGTATAAGGAATAAGCACGGGCCAGGGTCTTATAAAAGTTCGAGGAAAATTCATCTTCCCCTGTGGGGCCTTGCCTGACGCCAGGCCCCGGGTTCACCTTTAATACCTAATCTGGCTTGATATCCGCCTCTAATTTGTCTGCATCCATAGACGGAAGAGGGGTGACCTGTGCTTGAGCGACATACGCCACTGCTGCTGCTTCATCCAAAGGGTCTGCCGTATACAGGGCTGTGTAGAATTTTTCAAATTCGATGTCTATCAGTTCATCCCCTTGTACTGTGTCTCCGTGCATGGTTTTTATCTCTGCAATATGGCGCTGCAGTATTTGGGAGCGTACCGGACACGCCAACAGCCTCCCAGCCTTATTCCCCCTCTCATAAAAGCTCTGTTTAATGTGGTGAAGGGAGTATTCGACCCTATCAAAATCCAGTGCTTTCAGCTGCTTGCGAGCATTGGTAAGCTAGCGGCGTACCAGAAGAGCCCCCGTCTCCCTATGTACCATTTCTAGTTCTCTGACGTGCCCTCTAGTCGGTCCCTCTTTTCTTTCCTGTCCCTGTTCAATCTGGCCGCTATCGCAAGAAACTGTCCCCGGATGACCGCCTTCAGTGTGTCTCATAGTAAGTGTATGTGTGTTTGACCATCATTGTTTTTGTCCATAAAGGTTTTTATGACGTCCTGGATCTCTTTGATATTGGCGTCATACGTATGCAGTTTATGTTTAAGTCTGTAGTTCCCTTCAGGCGCCAGGAAAAGCTAATGGGTGTGTGGTCTGAGAGTGACGCGATGCCTATGGATGTGTCCAAGATCCCTAGGGTGATCTGTGGTGTGGTTAAGAAAAAGTCTAGTCGGGCATGTGACTGATGAGCCGCCGAGAAGGTGTAGTCCGAGGCTGCGGGGTTACATTGTCTCCAGGCATCTGTGAGTCCCACCTCCTCCTACCACTGCTGCATGGTTGTAGATAATGCTCCCAAATGGCCCGTCCAGTGTGTGGTTCTGTCAAGAGCAGGGTCTTGTACTATGTTTAAATCTCTCCCTATTATACGGTTTTCACCTGAGGTTTTTAGTATCGAGCTTATGGCGTCCTTAAGAAACACCTCTTGTCCCTTATTGGGTTCATATATTGATGCCAATGTATAGTGATGACCTCCCACGACCACCCGCAATGACAGCAACCTACCTGGTATTCCCGTTTGCACCCCTAGCATCTTCCCGGGGAAGTGTGTTGCAAAAAGCACTGTCACTCCTGCATTCTTCCCTAATATGGACCAAAGAAATTGGCATTCAAACCAGCGGGTCCGGAGGCACGTCCAGTCTGGGCATTTCAGATGGGTTTCCTGCAAAAGGCAGACATCGCATTTAATTTCCTTGACGTAGGATAGGAGTGCCCTTCGCTTCGCCAGATAACTAAGGCCCCGCACATTGACTCTTACTATTAAATTGTTAAGGGGTGCCATTGAAGCATTGTAGATGTATGTGCATCAAACTAGGATTCCCCTCTCTCTCAATTGTCTGTGGTCCCCTAAGCTTTGTGTTCGCTGGATGATGTGAGTGACCCGAAACCTCCAACTCGGCGAGTTCCCAGTTGTCTATCAAGGAGATATTTGTCCCTCCCTTCTCAATGTGTGTGAATGAGAAGCCCCAATCCAGAGTTGTGGTAGCCCAGCCATAGCTGGGTGGCCCTCCTTCCCTGTCCCACACCTAAGTTTATGTAACCTGAGGTCCCCACTCAACTTCAGATACATTCTCCTTGAGCCCTCGCAGCAGTCCTAGCTGTGATGCACCCATTCATTTTCGATTCCAGGCTGGGGGAAGGGACACACAAGGGAAAAAAAGAGTAAGAAATATCTATAAGAGAAGAATTTGTAACATGGCATCAACAAAACAACTGCCCTCCTTTGGGCACCAAAGGCGCCTTGGCGCATGGGTGCATCTGGCTGGTGACCGTGCAGCACCATCTGGTCTTCCAGTGAGGGAGAAGCGGGCTCCGCCCGCAATGGCCGTTCTCAGCTCTTGTCCCAGTTCTGCCGGCAACCGATCTGCTTCTGTAATCTGGTAGCAATTCCCAAGGCCTCCTCATTCTGTTGTTTGAGCTCTTCCTCCGTCTCTTACTTGAAGCTGCTTAATAAGTGTCTCTCGCTCCTTTTGACATTCTTTTTTCTGAGGGCCATGTGCGTGAGTCTTTCCCGATGTGGCATCCTAGTCTCCTCTTCACGGCCTGCTTAGTTTCTTCCTCGCCCGGCTGTTGGTCTTCTGAACCCCCTTCCACAAAATTCACTCCCAGGGCTTTCTGCGCTTCTTGACGGGTTCTCACCACATGTGTTTCTTTATCCCACACAAAGAGTAGCTTGACGGGATGCCCCCACCTGTAGCGTATCTCATGGACCCGCAGGAAGGTAGTGACGGGGCGCAGGGACCGGTCGTGTGGAGCGTTAGCTGGGAGAGGTCTTGGTAGATGCCCACTTGTAGGCCCTCAAATTGAATGGTCGCCTTGTCTCGGGTGGCTGCCATAAAGACTCTTATAAAGACTCTTCTGCCGATAGGAGTGCAGGCACCTGAGGATATCTTGGGGTTGGCCTGGATTCTTTGCAGGGCGGCCCGCCCTGTGCGTGCGATCCACACTCCTGATCTTCTAACGCCGGGGCAGCATGTCCGAAAAGCCGGGTCACAAATTCCT
Source organism: Lissotriton helveticus (assembly GCF_964261635.1). Lineage (NCBI taxonomy): Eukaryota > Metazoa > Chordata > Amphibia > Caudata > Salamandridae > Lissotriton > Lissotriton helveticus. Next base: position 662,757,492 of record NC_136070.1, read on the forward strand.
CCAGCTTCCCTGCCTCCGCGCGAAGAGGGACTCCTTTGATACGTATATTCAAGCACCGAGATCTATTTTCCAAATCTTCGAGGCGCAAGCACAGCTCTTCATTGCCGTCTTGCAGATCCATCAGCTCACACACATGCAAGTGAAGTTCTTCCTCCCTACCACTGCCTGCCTTTTCGAAGTTGTCCACGCGTTCTCCCAGCTCACTAATTTCCTTTCTGACCAGCTTCAGATCCGTGGAGACCTCCTGTCTCAAGGCCTCAAAGTCGACCCGCATGGTAGTAAATAGTTGTTCAATCAAGCTCCTCGTGAGCGGTTCTTCTGTTCCTTGGTCAGCGTGGCCTACGTCCCCTTCCTGGGTCTGTGATGGTGGCAACTCCGTGGCCTGTCCGTCCGTCCGTTACACCCCCCCCCCCCGCTTCTGCAGGAGGTCTTTGATCATGGTCTCCTTTTTGGCGCAGCCAAATGACATTTTGTTAGCACCGTCTGGTGGGTGCTAAGTGACGCCTAGGCCGTTCCCAATCCCCTAGGATATCTCTGCTTTCGGGCACGCGCAATCAGACCGCCCCCAAGGAGCCTTGTGACCTGTGTTCCCAACTACTGGCCCGTCTCTGCCGACCTGGCTGTCAACCAGTTCTCCACACCAGCAGAAGGCCTATGGTAGGCCCTGGCTGTGTGAGGCCTCTGATTTCCAAGCCTGCCTGATCTCTGTTATGTTCCGCTCTAGGTCCTGCTAACTTCCCGGTTCCGGCGCCCCCTCCCAACCCCGCCTGCACGCGTATTCTGGTGAGGCATTTGCTTCAGACCTTCAGGCTTAAAGTTTAATTGGTATTTGGACAAAGAAAAAGTGGAGGTTGTCAAGGAAAATCTTTGCTAGTAACCTGTCACATTACTTGCGTTTTTCCAATGTAGAGAAAGAAGCCTTGGCTCATGCAGGTGCTCTTCAAAACATTTTTTATGCTGTTGGGAAGAGACATTTTTACTATTTATTAGAACAATATAACAAAGATTCTTCATCTTTGGCATCTGCTCTGGCATATACCCCATGTCTAGATGGTCATTTTTAGTTCGAGCCCTTGCTCGACTTTTAGTAAAGGGGTCAAAGAAAGTGCTACCAGAGGCTTTTGCTGGCCTCAAGCTTGCGTGCAGAGGCGCTTGAATGAGCGCAGCCGCCATCTGTCTCCTCCGTCACAGGTCTTTAAGTTGCTTGTTAGGTCGAAGCACGACCTGCATTCAATGCGTAAGCATTGATTGTAGTCTGCTTCGACAACTAATGTCACCCGTTTTTGGGAATGTGGACAGGAGAGGGTGCACGAGCGCAGATTTGCTCAGTTTTGACCTCGTGAGCGCGCACGGCGCCGTGCCCCTCTCCTGCCTCATTCCCTTGCCCAAACACACTCCACACTCACGCATGCGCACATACACAGCCATACACAGGCACACACACACAATGCATACACACACGCAGACCCACGCGCACACACACAGACAGACACATTCGAACACACACACGAGCGTACACCCCCCTCCCCCCCCACTCACCGGGCTCTTTCGGCGTGTTCCGTGGGCACTCACCGGGCTGTTGCTGGGGATCGGGCTCCTCTCTACGGCAGTCTCATCTCGTCGCGGCACCAGGGGGCAGGACTTCCTGCCGGATTGCAGGCCCCGCCCCCGTCTCGGCCAAAAGTGCCTGACTTCCGGTTTTCACGGAGCAGGGCTGCGGCGGTAATTTCTTTTTCTTGCTTTCTCGTTAGCTATTTGATTTGCTAAAGGGGTTCACTTTTATTTTGGTGCCCGTGGCAGTGGTGCCTGCTTACTTACGTTAACCTGATTTTCATAAAAGTGAATGATATCACACGTTCACTGTCTCTGCCCGCTGTAAATGTCAATCGTTACTAATTTAATGACAGTAAAGACAGTGGAAAGATTTTACCATGATTCGAACGTGGCTGCGACGAAGGTTTAACTCTTTAGCCACCTGCACCATACACAGTTTGGCGAGAACCGTAACTCCTCCGCTCCCATTTAAAGCACCGTGAGACCCCTCTTTAATCTATGAATCATGAAGTCTGGCTACGTGAAGAGAACTGTCACGGGCTGCAAGGCGGGCGTTGCAGCGTACAGGAACGGAGGAGTTGCAGGGCCTCGATAACGCCTACATCCCTCGAAAGGGGCTGTTTAATTTGGCTCCTCCCTCTTGCTGTCGCCCTTATTTCTGCTGCCTTTCCACTGAAGGTTGGAAAGCCGCGGGGCGGCGGCAACTTACATGAATCATCAGGCCTGACCCACCTCTCCCATTGCCCGGCAGCGCTTCCAGAGGAGCTGCTCCTACTGTAAGTTTATTTATGTATTGTAAGTTTATTTATGTATGGAATGAGCATTGACTCGAGGGAACATGGATCCACCCGACCAACCCTTTTTACCGGCCACGCGGTTGGGAAGGACGTAGTTGACAGAGAAGATGAAAACTTTTTTTTTGTTTGTGGTGGTGTTGGCGAGGCACATTTTTACAGCTCTCTAGTTCTCGCACTGTTTGCATTGTTAGTCATGGACACCTGACCGCCAGTCTTCCAGGCGCGGACCGTCACACTCCACTTTGTAAGCCGTAATATTGCTGATTGCCGGAGTAGCCTTTTATACAAGTAGCACGGTCATGGTAAAATAGAAATCTTTATTATACACTTGACTTAATTACTCCGACGAAAACCCAAACTCAGGCTTTAAACTTGAAGCAGACCGATGTATTTTTCAATTACATACTCCTTTTTAATCCAAATATAGACTGGAACATAGCCCCGAATATATGCTTTTGGAGGCATGCCAGTCCCCCAGTAACAATAGCAACATAATGGGTGGTAGGGAGAATTATTCCGAACTTTCCCCCTTAACGCACGCGCCCCAGTGAGCTTTTACAGCACACGCTGCATTTCACTGTATTGTTAGATTGTGGATTTTGTAATGCTGATAGTGGACAGAATCATGTAAGAAATAATAATAACGTTGGTAATCAATGTCATTTTGCAAATTAGGCATTGTGCACGGCATGGTACCTCTTGTATTTTGTTGGCTCACGATTGTCACTTTTGTAATGCACCGTTTGCTACCTCTTGTATTTTGTTGGCTCACGATTGTCATTTTTGCTTCATTTAATGTAACGTTTGCTTTTGTATTTTGCTCACCTGTATTGTTCTCATGTATCAGTTCTGTTCCTATTGTGAAGCGCTCTGACACCTTCGGGTAAAGTCCGCGCTATACAAAAACGCATACATAAATAAATAAATAAATAAATGGAAAGATAATTCAGCGGGGTAATGCAAATCTTGCAGAGAGGTACGTGTACCATGCAGGTTCCAAAACTAGCAAGATAATACAAATATCTAATATAAATAGGAATCCTAGTAAAATAACTTATGGGGTTAATGCACTTGCTGCAGATAGCCATTTCTAACTTGGAGGTTACTTATAACAATCCCAGATAACACAGCTAAAAGCAATGTAATTTTTGTTGACATCATGTACAACATCAAGGTCAAGGGTTTCAGGTGAGCGTGTCTTTGTATGTGTGTCACATTTATATCACAGATTACAATTCTATTAAGATATACTAGTAGGCTAATGTGCCTTGTGTCCAGAACTGTATGTAAAGTATAGGTCGCAGGTTGACATCATTGTAAGTCAGCTCAGTATATTAAAATAATTGCAGTAAGGACAGACTGCCTTAACTTTTAACTTTCAGTGTAAAATTGCCCAAAGCCCCCCTCACACCACCCTTTGGCAGTGCAATTGGGCGCTTCTCATTTTCACCCTCCCCAACTCTAACCGAAATCATTATGCTCCTTTACACAATATTGAAATTACCTGTCACAAAGTCAGCAACAGCAAGAGCACTAAAATTCTAAACCCAAAGGTGCCACCACTGTCCTGTCAGATCTGGACTAATGCTAGACATCATCACCAGGGTCAGACACTCATCTGTCACAGATGTGTAATCCTCCCGTAGCGGATCCCTTAGTACCCTTCCCCATGCCAGGCGCCTTCATCTGTGCCCTCCAGGGTCCGATCCCACATAATCCTGCCCGTGCCAGGCAACTAGAGCAGACACCTCTACCTATGTCAGACTCCCTGAGCTGTCAAACACCCTCGCCTGTGTGACCTCTCACATGTCGACACCTACATCCGTTGCCAGTGCTCCAGAACTCCTCCAGCGTCAGCTCCCCTGGAATTCTGCCCATGCCAAGCACCAGTGCCAGACACCTTCACGTGTGCCAATCATCTAAACCCCTTCATGGTCAGAACGCTCAGTATCCGGCCCATGCCGGAAACCCCGACCTGTGCCAGACACCCCCGACCTGTGCCAGACACCCCCGACCTGTGCCAGACACCCCGACCTGTGCCAGACACCCCGACCTGTGCCAGACACCCCCACCTGTACCAGACACCCCCAACCTGTGCCAGACACCCCAACCTGTACCAGACACCCCCAACCTGTGCCAGACACCCCAACCTGCGTCAGACACCTACACATGCCACAGTGATCCAGAACCCTCCAGCGTCCGTTCCCTCGAATTCTGCCATGCCAGACATACCCAGATGACCCCACCTTTGCCAGTCATCTAGAGCCCCTCCAGCGTCAGATCTCTCAGTATCCTGCCCATGCCCGAAACCCCCACCTGTGCCAGACACCAACATCTGCGTCAGACACCTACACCTGCGTCAGAGATCCATGACCCCTCCAGGGTCAGATCCCGCAGTATCCTTCTCATGGCGGGCACCCCACCTGTACAAGACACCTACACCTGGGTCAGACACCTACACCTGGGTCAGACACCTACACCTGTGCCAGTGATCCAAGACCCCTCCAGCGTCAGATCCCTCAGTATCCTGTCCATGCCAGAAACACCCACCTGTGCCAGACACCAACATCTGCACCAGACACCTACACCTGCGTCAGAGATCCATGACTACTCCAGAGTCAGATCCTTCACTCTCCTTCTCATGGCGTGCACCTACTCCTGGGTCAGGCACCTACACCTGGGTCAGACACCTACACCTGTGCCAATGATCCATGACCCCTCCAGGGTCAGATCCCTCAGTATCCTTCTCAAGGCGGGCACCCCACTTGTACCAGGCACCTACACCTACACCTGTGTCAATGATCCAGGACCCCTCCGGGGTGAGATCCCTCAGTATCCTGCCGTGCCGAGCATCCCCACCTGTACCTGACACCTACACCTGGGTCAGACACATATGCCAGTGACCCCGCCAGGGTCAGACACTTACCTACACCTGTGTCAATGATCCAGGACCCCTCCAGGGCCAGACACCTACCTACACCTGTGCCAGTAATCCAGGGTCAGACACCTACCTACACCTGTGCCAGTGATTCAGGGTCAGACACCTACACCTGCCTCAGACACCCTCACCAGTGACCCCTCCAGGGTCAGACACCTACACTCACCTGTGCCAATGATCCAGAACCCCTCCAGGGTCAGACACAGGTGATGATCCAGGACCCCTCCTGGGTCAGACACCTACACCTGCCTCAGACATTGTTATTTGTAATATTAATACATCTAAGTCCTGTAAATACAACACAGATTGCATTACAAATGCTATAGGTGTCACGTTTGCGAAAGTTGAAACTATTGGCATTGTAAATGACAAAGCTATTAATATCGCTATTTACAAAACCAACACATAAATAAAATGTTTGTCATTTACAATACCAATTGCTCAAACTTTCCTAATGCGAGACTTATTGCATTGCAAATGCTTGTTTTTATTTCTCGTGATTTCCCCTCTGCCTCCGTCTCAGGCTTGTTTTGATTTGCAGCACGAGCGCGCACCTCTTTGCGTTAGTTGCTAGACATAACACCAGCTTTTTCATGCTTTGATGTTCCTTCAGCATTTAATTTGGTTTAAGCATTGTTTTAATAGGTTTACAACTGTTATGCACTATGCTTCTGAGAAACTTTTTTTTCTTTTTTAAATTGGTTTCATGTTTTTATTTTATTTATATCCGCATTTGGCATTTTGTGCTTTGTTTAGGATCGGCATGCATCTGCCTTAACACCAGCGCACATATTTTCAGTCGCTCTGTTCCAGTTTTCGAACGGCATTTAATTTGGCTTAAGCAACATTAAATTTGTTGACAATTGTTATGCAACGTTTCAGAGCTCAGCAAGCTGTGACTGATCACCAATTTTCTTTTAATTAATATTTGTATAACCTATTAATGTGGTTTGCCCTAACCTGAGCAACTACTCAACATTGCCAGACTGTTATGGTGACTGCGTTTTAACTCTGGTATAGACCATACAATAGTTCTACCTCTATCTCTATTGCTGCCAACTATTTGAACACACAACAGACTGCATTTGTTTTGGGGGGGAATTGCATTAAGTAAGTCACTGCGGGCGCGAGACAAGACAGCTATGTACATTCACTTTAGCATAATTTTGACAGCACTTAAAGGTACTTGTAGTTGCTTAGGCGGGACATGCTTAAGCCTAACTTGTTTACCTATTTTAACTGTTTAAATTCACACAGTTCAGGAGCATTCAGTTCACGTGTGCAGGCAAACAAGTTTTATCTGGAAATGTACGTTTTTAAACAAATGTTACCAAAAAAATGAAGGGTCACTTGACTGCCTAGAAACCGAACTTGCTGCGCTATTGACACTGTTGCAGCCCTTACACTATATCTAATGCAGTAACGTGGAAATTCTTACCTTTTGGACATAATTGTATGGGGATATTACGAACAGAGCAGCTGAATTTTAACCTGGGAACCCATCTTTAAACAAACAGTCACATACAGAGACATGGCAGTAAAGACCAAACAACTCATACAGCCAAACTGTGACAAGAACATGATAATGAGGGACCTCGATGGCCACTTGGGAGCTCCAACACCGCATACTATGGATCCTCCGCTTCAAAGGGAAAAGGAACCAATTGAAGCAATTATCAATCAAGATACCCCATCAGCAAGTAACTACCCACTCAGGTTAAATTCTGAGGTTGGGGACAGGAATAGAGAGACTGGCCAAACGTTTAGCCAAACTCATGTAGACCACCTTAGAGACACACTAGTTAAGATTATCTATCTGGATCCAGGCCAACTTGAGCATCCCCAAACAAACTGGTCTTCTCAAACATACATAACACCAACGCAAATGCTCCCTCTTAAAGCAACAACACACACAGCCAACCGGCAAGGCGAAGACACAACCCCGGCAACTCATGAAGCTCCCTCAGCTCAGGGCTCGTCAGCTCTAACATTTTACACAACAAAAAAATATCAGGAGGAAAGATGCATCAACCAAGCAACGGAGATGCTGGTCTTCCTTCCGGAGTATATGTCGCAAGGGCAGCATGATATGCTAAATCGCGGCAACATTCTCAAATTAATGGAACATATTCCCAGTCTGGAGGGAATAAGTTCGAACAACTTAATCTCTGTTGAATTCCTGCCTGCCAAAAACCCAAATAGTCCAGAGGCAACCAAAACCACCTGGTCCGCCAGTATCGTTGCAGACTTAATTGCAGCAGAAGTGGAGCAATTTAAGTCCTGGGGCATTAAGCTAGTTCCTCTACCAAAACCAGCTTATCCCGCACCACTACAGAGGAGGACAAGCCCAGAACCAGTGGCAATACAGGCAAACACTCTTAGCGTCCTCAGAGGTGCCTTGGGTAGCTCGCCCATAAAAAGAAAGAACACATCGTGGCAATGCTCGGAAGACAGACCGAGGGTATTAGAAGCTCACTCAACAAGAGGGCGACGGCCAATGCCGAAGGTCTATCAGTCCCACACCCTTCCTACGACTAAACTTTTGAGAGGAAGCCAGCCAAACAACAATACATGTAGACCGTGGGAACGGACAGAAGCTATATTGAGGGGAGCCGCTCATCAAAACCAAGCATTTACAAGAGAAATATTGTCTCGAACAATCTTCTTACGCCCCGAGGAGGCCTGATGCCACCAACAGACAATAGACGATGAAAAGGGCAGGGTGCCACTTATAGGCATCTGCTCGTGGAATATAAATGGCCTATCAAAAATGGATGACCCGGACTTTCAAAAGTATATTTCTCGATTTGACATAGTTATGTTGCAAGAAACGTGGTTAACATCTACACAACACATCACGGGCTTCACTTGCTTTTCATCGGCAGCAACTAGAGTCAGCAGATTTGGTCACCAGTCAGGAGGCTTGGCTACATACATATCTAACACAACAATCTCATCGGCAGTTCTTATGAAATCTTCCACATCGACAACTTTATCAGTAAAGATAAAATTACAGCTCGGCAACAAAGAAGAAGAGATCTGCCTGGTTAACGCATATGTCCACCCCAAACATAGAGTCAATGACTAACTCAATTTCAAACCAACTAGCGGAGTATGTCTCTCAAATGGAAAAACCACTCTTCCTCTTGACTGGGGATTTCAATCAAAACCTGCTTGGTTCATCAACAGAAGAAGAGGCTCTGGCTTTAAACAAAATTTACACCATACCTCCACAAAGCTCCCCGCTACGTAGGAAAAAGTATTTAAACAATGCTCTACTCAAAGACCTAGAACATCATAATCTATGGGCACTAAACTGAAGATTCTCCACCGACTCTCCGCCTGTAGAAACATTCTACTCACAAACAGCGAGCTCCATCCTGGATTATACATTTGCCAGTTTGGCCTTATTTCCCCACATCCTGGGATTTAGAATGGGGGACAAGGGCAAAAGTGATCACCGCCCCCAGGAATGCCATTTAACGGCAAAAACGCCCACTGCACTTAAGCCAGACAAAATGATAGGGGCTATTCATTCGATCAATCAAAAAAGACTTAAATGCACGCCAACCAATCTAACAACTCTGGCAGAAACTGCCCTTAAATTACATAACACGCTACAATCAAATGTGGTTGGGCATATCCAATACTGAGAGCTATACACAGAGTCTCTGCTACGAGATCTGGCAACCAAGCCCACCCAAAAAAGCAATCTTCCTAATAAGGGCACCAAATCCAACTTAAAAAGAGGTCAGAGAGCACAACTAAGGTCACACAAAAAACAAATTAACTCGACTTTACGGAAGCTAAGATCATCTGCCGTGAATACAAACCTTCGGATAGAGCTGAGGAAACAAAGAGCGGACCTCAAACGCACAAATTGGAACATAAAACAAGAGGCTGAAAACGAAACATGGGCAAAACTGCTATATGACACCAAAAGCAGTAATAGCGCACGCTTTTGGCAATCGGTGAATAGGATTCTGCGTCCACAATATGAAGAACCAGGCTCGCACATCATGAAACAGACATGGATTAACCATCTCTCCAGTCATTTCAACAACCACCTGGAACAGGCAGGAGCCCAAAAATCCAACAAAATAGAGCCCCACCACACAGCGTCCTCGTCGGAGTCTCAGATCAAGAAGGAGCAAGGCCTACCCGAAAGTATTATGGTTGCATCAGCCTCTCAGCAAATAACACTAATATCAAAACAAATTCGCAAGGGCAGAAAAGAAGGCGCTCCAGGTCCCAATGGCATACCGCCAGCTCTATTCAAGGAAAAGAGCATAGAATGGGTCACTATTATGCAGCCGCTATTCTGGGAAGTTAGACTTCTAAATAAAATCCCAGAATTCTGGAGAGGGTCGACAATTGTCCCCATATATAAAAAAGGCGATAAAATGGATCCAAACAACTATCGTCTAGTAGCCCTTCTCGACAATGAGGCAAAATACTTTGCGGGTACAATCTTAGAGGAGATTGTTTCATGGGCGGACTCTAATGAGATTATACCATTGAACCAGACCGGCTTCCGGAAAAACACTGGAACAACTACAAATATTCTGGCCATCTCACTAATGATCGATGCAGCAAAAATATGAAAATTGCCTCTGCACATGTGCTACATTGATTTCAGTGCGGCATTCAATAACATTGAGAGAGACAGACTCTGGAGGAAACTGGCACAATGGGGAATACCGCATTCCACGTTAAGTATGCTGAAGCTTCTCCATTCTGACACCTGGGTGCAGGTGAAGCTAGGAGGCGGCACACATCTGTCATCTAAAGTCCGCACCACCAAAGGCCTTAAGCAAGGGTGTGTGCTTGCCCCAATAATGTTTAATTTGTATATGGCGGATCTACCAGGCATATTAAACACTTGCAATTCCCATTCCCCGAGGCTGGGAGGGAAACCCCTGAGTGACCTTTTGTACGCAGATGATGTCGTGCTACTGAGCCATACTTACATCGGCCTCAAGCAATTATTAATTCAAATGCATAGTTATGCCACGGAAAATAAACTAAAAATAAATTTGAGCAAAACTCGCACTATGTCAATAAACTTACACAAAAAGCCTCAGAAGATTTGGACACTGGGCGGCCAAAACATTGAGTCAGCTTCGGACTACAAATACTTGGGAGTCATCTTCGACCAAGACGGTTCATTCTCACAGCAAAAGCTGGAAGCAAAAAGGAGAGCGTCTTGTATTGCTGCCACATTAAAAAGCATAGCTAACCAACTAATGGGACCAATTCTGACTCCTTATCTGAAAATCATCCAGGCTAAGCTACTACCTTCCATCTGCTACGGCAGTGAGGCTCTACGTGGGAGAGATGCCAATAATCTGGACTTAATCCAGATAAAAGCCCACCGAACAATGTTTCCGCTCCCGTCCTATACATCGCCCGCCCAACTCAGGCTGGAATTTGGATTACAAAAACAAGCTCTTGCAAGACAGGGAGCTTATATTATCTGCTGCCACAAACTTCGTTCTGCTACTACTAACACTTTAAATGTGCTGTTATGGCAAGACATACAAAGCAGGGACGTATCTCAGGCAAGATCTTATCTGAAGACAGCCTTGGGGGCTACCAAACTAACCGCGATCTGGGATATGCAACTCGGCCACAAAGCATTCAAAAAACTGGTTTGGAAAACTGTCAAAACTCTTTCACTACTAGAGGATAAATAGTCATTTGCTAAAAGAAATCATGCATGGATGACCATAAACTCATAAATCCCTGACACCACAACCATATTTCAGCCAGGGTTATTCCAAGACAATAAAACTGAAGTTTCTGAAATACAGACTAGGGGTCTTGCCTACTAGAGAGCATTTTCCACCATGGCTCAGGAGCAACGGCCACGATGCCTGCACCTTCTGCAACACAGAGAAGGGCGATATACTTCATATGACTTGCCTCTGCCAAGAGTTTAGGCCAGTACGCCAACAGTTCTTAAAGGACCAGCTTAAACAGATAGGAACTCGCACTAGAAGGCAAGCAGTACTGGCTTGTCTGAACCCTGCAAACACAAAACTGAACTGCAGGTATGTAAAGTCCTTGCGCTAATTGAGCAGAAACTGCCAAATAACATTACACAGTAAACATACAGACGCTAATCAGAACTCAATGATACCTGCTCCTACCTAAAAGTAATGCATCTGGACATTAGATTGGGCTTTTACTGTTTGCTCTTTTAATGACGTTTTAAAGAAACAACTTCTCTTATGATATTTTAATCTGTTTTGTAAAATGTTTGCACTGGTTTTAATTAACTATGCACAATAAAAATTACCTTACCTTACCATCTTTAAATCGTGACAGGAGGATCCATATTTTGTGCTTTTGGGCAAATTACTTAATCTCCCGTGCGTAAAAATAAATGTTTTTGTATGTAATGTAACTGGTTCTCCTGTAAAGTGTGCTGATTCCTTTGGCTTCAGTTTGCAATATATAAAAAAACTTCCGCAAAAAGCAAAGGCTAAAGGATTTTTGATTTAGGGAGAAAAATTATTACGTATATTAAAACAAAAAGTTATTGGATTACATTTGGTGTACAGAGGTGGAGATGCAGGTTTCAGTTAACCTTTGCACATCAGTAAGTTTTATTTTGTCTCTGTCTCACTTCAATGTCAGTTGTTTACACTTCTTTTACATGTATCCTCGAAGCTACAGGATGGAGGCAGTCCTGCTGTAACGAGGCACAACAATTAAAAGCTATATCTAGTTTTTTTTATATAGGCCTCTAATTGCGATATTTTCACAATTTTTTCACCATTTTTTTTTCCGGCATGCTACTCTTTTTTTCTCTCAGTCTCTACTCTTCTACCTTCTCTCTTTCTATATCTCATATTTACCCACACACTCATCCTCTATTTCAATATATCTATTTTAATATCTCCTACATTGACTTTCTATATAACAAACCCTATCTAGTCCCCCTCTTTTACTTTTACCAATTCTCGCACTTACTTACATTATCTCACTTTCAACAACAAAAACACACACAACTTCTTTATTTGTCTCTCATTTCATCTTTATTTCGACAAAGGAAATGTCATAAAAGAGTGCACAATAAAACATCATATATCATTACAATTGTTAAAGAAAATATGTTCCGGTGTTAAAATTATTTAAAATACATCGTCAAACCACAAATCATAGGACTTTCCAGACTATCCCCCAGAAAAGGCCTCAGATCATCACAGACCACAGAACACCTTAGGGAAATTACACAATTGTAGTGCGTCTCATTTTCCCAAAATTTTCTTCTAGTGTTCCACATGGCAACCAGGAATTTCGTAACCGTAAAAACAATTATTGGGGACAAATCTGTTTTTAGTATTCGATAGGAGTGAGAACACTGCCTGATACCCAGATTTTTGCAGATAGGGATAATCCACTTCTTCCTAGAGTTCTTATAGGAAGGACAAAAGAATAGTATGTGTAATTCGGACTCTATTTCGACACCACACGCAGGGCAATTTCTGGGGGCGTTAGGATGCCAGCGTGAGGTCAGGGCCCTTATCGGTAGGGAGTCGTATCTCCATTGGAGATATAGCTTCCTATGACCATTAGGGCTAATGATGTCAAAAACAAGCTCTAGTTTATAGTAGTCCTTTTGACCCAAAAAAGATCTTGTCAATGATCCAGTTTTATATGAATGAGAAAGGGGTTCTGCACTCGTGTTTATACAATTTAGAACGTTTAAACGATAAGTGTGCTGTACCAGATTAGTGCCTGCCCACTGGTACCCAAACCATGTATATGGCCCAGTGTTGTGAATCACTGGGACTCTGGTACGCACTACGTGAATTGAATTATTCCTTTAAACCATTATGTGCATTTTGTCTAATGCAGTTTATTATATTTCACAACTATAATCATCAGTGTCATCAATTTTATAATACAACATTTTTTCTCACAATGTCATGAAATTATACATAACCTAATCCAAACACAGGTTTACAAACAAAAAATAAAGAGAACAACCCAATGCATTTCGGGGCGACAATGCCCCTTCGTCAGGGGTCTGTAAAAAAAGGGGGGATACAAACAAGGAGAATATTAATCATGCAAGCTAAACACTGTTTAGTCTTTTATGTCAGCAAAATTGCACTTTATCAAAGCTTACCTAAATCCTAAGAGGTAATATGTACCCTGTGTCTACTTGATGTGAGCATTTCAAACAGATATCTGAAAAAAACCAAAACTAGGGTGTGTAAACATGTCCACTCCCATTAGCAATGTTAACCTATTGTGCTCTAAGTTATTCAAACAACCTCACGACAATTAATTCTTTACCTGCAGGGACGTTGCTGATGACCGTTCTATAATGTGGAAAAAGTAATAAAGAAACCCGAATGACCGTCCAGTATCGAAATAAAGTGCATATGCGTTTTTTCAAAAAAATAACAAGGTGAAGCTCACCTGCGTATAATATGAAGCTTGCTATCACGTAGAAAAAACCTGTGGTAAACAAGCGGCTAATGTCAGTACACATATATATTTATGGGCTTGCGCTTCTAAGATAATACACAACAAAGATGTATTTACCTGCGAGTCTAAACGTGCAGGTTTCGATCTCGCTGCCTTTTTCACGTGTGCACTGCGAAAAAATAATGAATAATTCTATCAAGGTTCCGCCAAATAAACCGAGATCCGAAAGGATGAAACTGCGCATTATTGCAAATCGAAGCTTACCGTCCATTGAAAGTGAAGTTCAGTAAAAGACCGTTCCACAGCCGTCTCGTTTGTCAAGTGAAGCCTCTCACTGATGCGATAGTCCTATCTTACTTTTTAACCTTCGTGTAGGTTAAACAGTAAACATAGCTAACAGACTACTAGGATAGCGTCGATTGTTTTTTTTAAACGCGCCTCTACCTGAAATTCGCCCTCTTACAGTGAGTAAGATCAAGAATCCCGAAATATGAAAAACGTAAAAAACGTAAAAAAACGGATTCCAATGTCGTCAAAAAACTCCAACCATATTCATCTCTAAAATACAGCGTGAGATGTTGTCAGTGTTCCCGCTTAATAAAGCATTTTCAAAGAAAAAATGGAAGACTTTGAATGATATTTCAAACTACACTGCATGTGCGTGTGGTTAGTTCTTCCGATTAACAAAACTAATATCTAAGCTTACAGTGCATGTGAATATTACACCCAAACCTTGGATTTTATCACAAATCAGTGCATCAATTTAAACACATATTGTAGTCCATGTGAAAATATGAATAAAGCATATGCATACTGCTGCTGCATAATCTTGCGTTATAAACATTTGCTGCCACATTTTCCTGCCTATTTACAATCTATGTGTACATGAAACCTCATTAACATTAGTGTTAATCTACTGGAAACTTAACGCCTATCTGGACAATCCCATGAACATTTTATGTGGTCACTATTGCGTAACTATGTTTAGTGTAATGAAAGAATTTTTGTGCGTGACTCTGTATATGCAGATGTTCCCCGGGTCAAATTTAAAGGAAGCACGACATCTCCATTTTATCATTCAATCCTGACGGAACCATCGTTTGTAATTTCCGAATCCAGAAAGCTTCTCGTTGCAGAAGTATCTTTACATTGTCCATGCCCAATCTCTGTGGAACTAACTCAATGATCTGAAAACGCAACTGAGCAATATTGTGATTTTTTTCGATCCAATGCTGTGTGAGAGGCGATGTTAAACTTTTATTGCGTATTCGGCTTTTGTGCTCACTGAGTCTCAACTTCATCTTTCTGTCAGTTTTGCCAATGTAAAGTAGCCCACATCATAGTACAGGCTAACCAATTCCCGTCTGGATAGACCACTGCAAGCTTCTTCAGGGTTCATCCATAGTAGAGAGCATCCCAATCTATCGAATTCTTGCCTAATGTATTTCAGCCAGGGCAGGTTCCAGACATTTGGTGTTTTTAAAAGTTCTGCGAGCTTTCGCCTGTAACTGGCAAGTTCTGGTGTTACCCAAAGACGTCTCTAGAAAGTAAGGGGTTTAAGTCTCAATTCTTCCTTAAGGGGTCTGAGTCCCAAGTCCATCCTGAGGGGAAGTAGGGGCGTGCTGGCTGGCAAGGAGACCAGCTGCCTGAGAAACCGGTTTTCTATAGTGTTAATTTCAGGGTGGCAGTTATAGCCCCATAGCTCACCACCATAGATCACCGCTCCCCGTGCCTGCATCTTATAAATTTCAAGGGGGGGAGAAATAGGTTTAGAGACTGATTGCTTCAGAAGTTTAAGAATCCCACCTGCTTTTTGGGAGAGTTTTAGTTGGGTTTTGATCTGGTGTTGTACCCAAGTCATATCCTCATTTAGGGTTAGTCCCAGATATTCAAATGTTTGGACTCTCTCGAAACGAACACCTCCTATAGCAGGATTCGGGCGGATTGTTTTCGGTGAGTTAAAAATCATGAACTTCGTTTTGGATTTATTTATTTCCAATCCCTGGTCATGGCAGAATGAGACAAATGCATCCAAGACTCGCTGTATGCCCATTGGTGTCTTAGCCAGCAACAGGGTATCATCTGCGAACATAATCGCAGAGATCCCTTCACCAGCGAGCCTTGGAACGTCTCTATTGGGGACCGAGTTCAGGTGGTTGTTTACTCCGTTGACAAAGAGGCAAAACAGGGTTGGTGCCAAAACGCAACCCTGCCTTACCCCCCTGCCAACGGGGAAGCTAGATGACAAAATGCCATGGCTCCCACACCTTACCCTCGCGAAGTTCTGAGAGTGGAGACGAATTAACATGTTTAAGAGGGGGGATGGAATGCCTAAATCCCTCAGTACGCTCCAGAGTTTCCCCCGTGGGACCAAATCGAAGGCCGCACGGAGGTCAACGAAAACAGTATAAAGCGATCCGCCCTGGACTTTGACCGTTTTCCAGTAGAGCATGTTTAATCTAAAGATCTGGACAGTTGTGGACACTTTCCTTCTGAAGCCTGCCTGAAAATCACTCAGGATTTCTGCCTCCTCAACCCAATCTAAAAGACGGTCCAAAATCAGCCTTCAGAAAAGTTTTTGAGATACATCTATTAGGCTGATTGGCCTATAGTTGAGTGGAAGGAGAGGTGATCCCTTCTTGAAGATTGGGACTAGCACAGCTCCCAACCAAGTATTGGGAGGTGCCATTCCCCCAAGGACTGCATTGAAATTAAGGTGCCCATATTTCGGGTGCCTGTTTATAAAGAGATGCTTCTGCGTCTCTACTGACCTTATCTCCCCCCTCTCCCTTCCCCCCCACCCTCCCCCCTTTCCAGCTTCTGTCCTCTACCCTCACCTGCCCTTGCCCTTTGTCCCCACCCTGTTTTTCTGCGAACCTCTTCCCCCGCCACTTGAGACCAAACTATTTTGTCTGATGCCCGATGGAGCTACTTGGTTTAGCTATAGGGGAGATGGGCCGTGGATTCCCTCCGTGGTCGTCACCTACCCAGTCGGTCCTTAGACAGACTTCCTTTTGTCTCTATGGTTGTCTCTTCCCTTATCCTCACTTTCTCACCTCCCCTACCCCCCTCTACTTTTTCTCTCCTTTCTCTCCTCTCCTAATGCATTGCTGATTGTTTGATATTATGCTTACTGGCTGATCTTTTTCTGGTATATGGTTGAACCACATTGTTGCACCTCCTTTCGTCTCTTGTCGGCTCCTCCTGCATCCTCCCTCTATGTCTCTCCTTCTCTCCTCTCGCAATGTAATGAGACTAAACTATTTTGTCTGATGCCCGATGGAGCTACTTGGTTTAGCTATAGGGGAGACGGGCTGTGGATTCCCTCCATGGTCGTCACCTACCCAGTCGGTCCTTAGACAGACTTCCTTTCGTCTCTATGGTTGTGTCTTCCCTTATCCTCACTTTCATACCTCTCCTACCCCCACTACTTTCTCTCTCCTTTCTCTCTTCTCCTAATGTATTGCTGATTGTTTGATATTATGTTTACCTGTTGATCTTTTTCTGGTATATGGTTGAACCACATTGTTGCACCTCCTTTCTTCTCGCCTGTCGGCTCCTCCCGCATCCTCTCTCTATCTATATCTCACCTTCTCTCCTCTCTCAATTTATTTGAGACGGAACTATTTTGTCTGATGCCCGATGGAGCTACTTGGTTTAGCTATAGGGGAGATGGGTCGTGGATTCCCTCCATGGTCATCACCTACTCAGTCGGTCCTTAGACAGACTTCCTCTTGTCTCTACGGTTGTCTCTTCCCTTATCCTCACTTTCCCTCCTCCTCTACCCCCACTACTTTCTCTCTCCTTTCTCTCCTCCCCTAATTGTATTGCTGATTGTTTGATATAATGTTTACTTGTTGATCTTTTCTGGCTTATTGTTGAACCACATAGTTATACTTCCTTTCGTCTCTCCTGTCGTCTCCTACCGCATCCTCCCTCTACTTATGTCTCTCCTTCCCTCCTCTCTCAATGTATTGAGACTGAACTATTTTGTCTGACGCCCGATGGAGCTACTTGGTTTAGCTATAGGGGAGATGGGCCGTGGATTCCCTCCTTGGTCGTCACCTACCCAGTCGGTCTTTAGACAGATTTCTTTTCGTCTCACCTTATTGTCTCTTCCCTAGCTCCTATCCTCTCTCCCCTGAACCTCTCCCCTTGTCTGTCCTGGGATCACTCCTTACTGGACTTTGGACGTTGCCTTGACTCGTCTACCGGTTTGTGTCCCCATCACCGTTCCTCTCCTCTTCCCATGCTGTGTCTCTCACCCGCCCCTCCCCTTTCCCGCCCTCATTATCTGTCTACATCCCGTGCTCCAACCCCCCCTCCCCGGAATCTCTCACCTTGCCTGCTTTTCCCCTTATGTATTTGTGCTTATTGTTTATCTCTACCTTACATGTAACTATGTTGCCATTCTCTAAGTACTGTGTAACCTTTGTAATGATGTAACCTGTAACTATGATCTGATGCTCATGTAAAGCGCTCTGATACCTCCGGGTCTAGCCAGCGCTATATAAAACTTTTTTTTTTAAATAAATAAAAGGTCCCCCGGGACCTTATCCAACCCTGGGGCTTTTCCCATTGGGAGCTTAACTATGGCCGCATGGACCTCAGCTAGAGAAAACTTAAGGTCATGGGGATCAGGGGCCAGAGTGCTTACTATGTCCATCGTGTGGGCATGTGTGCCGTGGGTATCTTCCTTATAAAGCTCAGCAAAATGTTGTTCCCATACCTCAGGAGCGATGTTAGGTGTTACTGCCTGGTCTGGGTCAGATGAGCCAGTACTCACAATTAACCAGAACGTACGCGCATCTTTGACCGCGAGTGCAGTGGTTACATTTACCCATTTCTCACTTTCCCATTCCTCCTTGGCATAACGTATAAGGTTCCTATATACTTGTCTCCTAGCTTTTATGAGGTCCCTGTTATTATTCTGCTTTAGAGCCTCTAGGAGGTCAGCTTTCGCCTGCCTACAAACCTTATTATACCAGGATGGGTTCCTATGGGGCCCTCCATTAGTTGGTCCTATAGGATTTAAAATTTCTTTTATTGTACTTAGTATTACAGTGTGTAGTTCTCCCAATTTTTCATAGAAAGTCTCAAAAGGATGCTCTTCCTTAAGTACAGCAACGTCCTCCAATACTGGGATTATCTGGGTATACAAATTGGCCAATCCGTTGGGATTTTTAGCCAACGTGTCCCATCTTATCCTGCGTCTGTTGCTTGAAAGGGTGGACGTGTTAGGAATGTCAGGTTGGGGCAATAGAATGGCCCTATCGGGACCCGGGATTGTAAGATCTAGGACTAATGGGTTATGGTCGCTCTCCCCCCTCTGTGTGACTCTAAAATCTAGGATTCTTTTCCAAGCCCTGCACTCCACGAAAATGTAATCAAGGCGTGCCCTCCTCCCTAACTGATTGAAAGTGAAGGCGGGTGGTATATCAGACTTAAAACGCCCGTTGCACGCCCTTAACGAATGAGTCAACATCAGTGAAGTAATTTGTAGAGCTAGAGGGGTCCATGCTCTTGCTGAGGGACCTGATACTTGTGGGATTTCCCAGACATCATCCTCCTCCTGATTTATAGCATCTAACAGACCGTCAAGTGGTTCGAACTGAGAGTTAAAATCACCTCCCACCACATACATAAGACCCTCGGGGATGCTAGATGAAAAGGAGGATAATTCCTTAATGGTTCCAGACTCGGACGAGGCACTCATAGGTCTTGAGTAGACATTAACCACTGCCAGTCTAAATCTATTCAACCATTCCAAGATTAGACACTGGACATCATCTGTGGCTGTGTCCATGGTTTTAACACTACAGCCCAAATGGGTTGTCACCCAAATTGTTAACCCCCCGGACGGGCGACCTTTACCCGCCCATTTAGCAGCAACCGAAAATGAGGTGAATCTCAAACGATGTTGTTCCTCCCATGCCCATGTTTCTTGGAACAAGCATATGTCATTCAAATCAATGTATGAACCCCAGTCTGGGCAAGCCAATTTATTAGTTAGGCCCGCTATGTTCCAGGAAAGAATTTTTAATAGATGGGAATCAGGGGTAATTTTAGAAGAGTCTGTGCGGGATTCTGAAATAATGATAATCACCGGTCCACTAAGGACAGGGACAACGGGGGAATCTTCAACATCAGTGATGTCCGGAGCAATCTCTAGTACTGCTGCAGAAGGCACCGCCCTATCGCTTCCTCCCTTAGAAACATCTCGATGCAGTCAATCCACCTCTTCGAGACAACTGTACCTATTGGGATGGAGATAGTGACTCTGCATTGGCATTTCGTGCCGTGTGGGCCTATACCTAGTACCATCAATGGCAAAACCCACCCTAGTCCAACCATCAATGACCCTAGGATGCAGATTATAATTTCTAGGCGGATAAAAGAAGGACAGTGGTAGCAGTTGGATCATAGTATTTCCCGAACTGCACAGCCAGTTAGTAATATGCAGAGCTATCAGAGAACCCCTGAAAGTTACCAAAATACAATCACCATTAATCTCCTTTCTTGTATGCCCGACCCAAGGAACCCGCCTGACCATTAGTACTTCCCCTCTTAAATTTGATGCCAAAGGTCTGTGGATGTTTAGCCAGCTAATCACCTTGTTTCTTAAGGAATCAAAGGGTTCTGGTACAGAGGTGGAGAGTTCCGGTACTCCGGCCAAGATTACTGTATGGGCTGCCGCCTCTGGAGGGAGATTGACTATGTGTGAGCGATCTAAAGAGGGGGCATTCTGGGCAGGGCGGTCGGCGATCTTGGTTTGAGTTTTTTCTTGCCTTGGCGGGATTGTTGTCACGGGTAGCTTTGACTTCCACACTAGGGGCACCGGGGGGACTTGCCTCAGAGGAGGAACAGGGACAGGGGTAGAAGGACTAACTATAGGTACAGCTATTGTCATAGGTGATGTAGTAAGTCCTGTGTCTGGGATAGTAGCTAGATTAGAGTGAGGAGAACTCCCCACATTCGTTATTGTTACATCAAAGCTATTAACCAAGGTTCTTAGTTGTTCCTTCAATGCCCCAGTGCCATTTTAAATTGCTTGCAATCTGGTGTCAATACAATCGAGTCGCACAAGAATGGGTTCTAAAAGCTTCCGCATAACATTGGCAATAAGTGATGTAGACTGATCCCCCCCACTCCACAAGACACCTCACCAAAAATGAATGGACCCGCCTCCCCAAACACAGGCAATTGGGAAGGCTGTATTGGAATCACAATTTCATTAACAGTCGTGAGAGAAGAGGGTTCCATTATATCAGGGATATTATCAACAGTACTAGAGGCGTGATCCAGTTTTGCCCTTTTAACCGCCTTAGATTGTCTAGTTATTTTCCTTTTGGGAATAGCACTCTCGTAGGCCCCGTGCATGAGGTAGGTTTGTTTCACTCCCTTCACTCTGGTCCGGAGCTGGATCAGATGTTGGAAGTGGGGTGACTTCTAGTATAGATTGTTGAGTCATGTTGAGAAATTGAGGAAGACCTTAGCTGTTGTAAGACAGCATCAATAGTTTGATCAATACTATCCAAAAGGGATAGGTGAGAGGCTTCCATTAACTCTGGGGGTGCAGTGTTTAAAGTTAGTGGTTGGGGGTGGCTAGTACATTCAATGCCATCTGCTATCTGTCTTTCTAAAGCCGACAGTTCATTATTTACAACAGTATTAGCTCTGATAAGGAAGCTATCCAAAGTACCTGTGGGCCATGATGGACGTAGCCGTTGCTTTACTCCGTGTCTCCCTTGTTGTCATGGTCCGTTAATCCTGGGGTGTCTAAATCTCCGGCGAGGCGGAGCACTCGGAGGTCTCAGAGTTTAAGTGTGCTTTTCCAACAGGAAGGGGCCAGAGAGGTCGCCCGGTCCGGTCTCTCCCGGGCTCTAACGGGCTACAACGGGCCCGCCCTTGGCCCGGGCTTCGCCCGGCGCCGTCCCGCGCGCATTTCGCGATGCGCGTCAGGGGGCGTGGTCTTATAGTCAATGGGCGGGCGGATCACCCGGGATGGAGGCGGGGTCAGTCGGGAAGAGTCTCCTGCTGCGGCCGCTGAGCACGCCGCAAACACTCCTGGGACTCGCAGTCCCACTCCGTCTTCTTCCTCCCAAACGCTGGTCCGATGCTGCCGGGGCACAGGTAAAGACCAAAACACCACTGGTTTTCAGAACCCCACACCGGGCCGCGAGTCGTGGTTGAAATCACCCGGGATGGAGGCAGGGTCAGTCGGGAAGAGTCTCCGGGTGCGGCCGCTGAGCACGCCGCAAACACTCCTGGGACTCGCAGTCCCACTCTGTCTTCTTCCTCCCAAACGCTGGTCCGATGCTGCCAGGGCACAGGTAAAGACCAAAACACCACTGGTTTTCAGAACACCACACCGCTACGAGCGGCTCCCGCGAAGCGGGGGCGGCGAATCGTGGTTGAAATCACCCGGGATGGAGGCGGGGTCAATCGGGAAGAGTCTCCAGGTGCGGCCGCTGAGCACGCTGCAAACACTCCTGGGACTCGCAGTCCCACTCCGTCTTCTTCCTCCCAACCGCTGGTCCGATGCTGCCGGGGCACAGGTAAAGACCAAAACACCACTGGTTTTCAGAACACCACACCGCTACGAGCGGCACTCATTTCAAGATGTTGAAAAAATTGCCATCAGCCACATTGCTCTACAACATAGCTTTAACATATTGGCTAAGCCAATAGCTCTGGCTAAACACTTATAAGGTGCCAAAGGCAAGACCTATTGGCTATGTCAATGCTTGTTAAACCTGTATGAAGGTAAGACTTTAAACAAATTTTGTAATCTGAGTTTATCTATACCTGTACTATCTTGGACTTGAACGTGGTCCTACAGTACCTACTTTAAAGCACTTGCTAGTATAATCTGATGGGGTTATTAGCTCTTCCATGCACCTGCACAGTCCTTAACCCCTTCCATGCTGCCGCGATTCTGCTCCTGTGCTGAAGATTTCAGTGCGGGTGCAGTCATGACGGCCCCCAGCCGTCATCAGCACACGAGCACTGTAGTGCATGACGGCTGGGGGCCGTCATCAGCATGCAAGGGGTTAAAGGAACTTTCTAATTAAAGTCTGAGAAAGCCTGGGTTATAAAAGTACATTTGCAAAATATTTGTCCTTTGCGTTAGGGTTCATTAACTGTGATATGGGCATTCTAGAATTGTGTACTACTGGTCAGCTATGCCATTTTTTGTAAGTTCAAGTTGGCAAACTAGGCTATACTCATGACCAAGACTATGGCATGAATTTAAAAATGTTTAATAGTATGGTAGCACACCTTAGCTTTCCCATCAAATATCACATAATGTGAAAAATCTTTTGCTGCTTCGGAGAGGTATCTACGCTAATTGCCTGTTGGTGAGAAGAAAGAGCCCCAGCTGATTTCGCTAAATGTATCTTGTGTGGTTTGGGTATCCAAAGCCTTTTTCATGTACTTTATCTTTGCCCGATATATTTCCTTTAAATTAAATGTTTTAACTTAAACATTCATCTAGACTTGGTATTTTTAATGACTCCTCCCCAAAATGAACAAATATGTTTTTCTATGTTTACATTTTTAAGAGCTTTTTCCTGATATTGTAAGAAAAATGTAAATGTTATATTATATTTATTGTAATGTGTCTGTACCATTATAATATTTTAGATGTTTGTCTATCAATGGGTGTATTGTTGATCACTGAGGAGGTCTAAATCAATTTTTCTTAATAAACTAAACTTGAAACTCAGGCTTGACCCTGCTCCAATAGGAACAGTCAAGCCCAAACTGCTATGTCAGGTCCTCCCTGAACTGGAACACAAACAACCTAAGACAGGTTTCGTCCTGATTGAGGCTCTTCTCTGGGTCTCGTGCTCCAGACACCACTAGCATCTCTGGTTTCAGTGGCCTCAAACAATTGTTGGATTTATAAATCCCAATAGGGAGGATGATGGGGATCTTGAGAGGGAGCATCGTTCTTGAAGCCTTATACCCAAGCCTTGAAAGGAATCATACTTAAGGTCTACTTCTGTGTACGTCATCTTGACTGTTTAGTGCATGTCATAATTTGCAGGTTCACTTTTTTAAAATTCATATTTGAATATATTTGTTGAAAATTGTGAGGCAGTAGTTCTTAGGTCGCTTCATTTTGGTACAAAATCCCCTTCTTTTTTCCTCTAGATTCTTTCTTTATTGCCACTTTTTGCGAAAACTGCTACATTTTCTTTAAGATTTCAACACAGGAAGTTAAATGGGTTCAAAAAACTTTCACGATCACTGAAAATTCGTGGATGAACTCAATATGAAACTGGAATCCAACAACTCAGTATCACTTTGATCTACCATAAAAAGAATGGCAGTCACTGATAAATGAAACCTGGGTATAATATATTAGAATGTGGCAGACCGCTAATAAATATATGAGCCTCTAATAAACGATTAAGAGGATTGGGACCAGAGATACTAGTCCCCATCTGTGCTGGTTCTGTTGTGACAATTTGAAAAGAACAGGAGATATTCCAGGTAATTAATTCTGATCTCATCTATAATTTCAACTTCAGCCTCCGAACTGAAACTTGATGCTTCTTAGCAAAAACTTTCGACAATGCTCACCACAACCTTTAAAGTATGATTTACAATAAGGCAATTGCTCTTCTAGTAAGAACTCAATAATATCTCTTGATCAGTTATAGATCTCTTTTTTTCACAACACGCAAAGCAAATTCTATTTCCAAAGGATTAATTTAAAAAAATCCCCCCAAAATTCCCCCCCCCCCCCAAAAAAAAATCAAGCAATTTATCTTTACCCAAGAGGTAACAGTCAGGGGTGGTGGGATGACAGAGCTCAAGGAACAGTTGAGTAACTTCAGAACCAAGGTCTTGATTGCCACCTAGAAAATCTAGGCCCAGCTCTGTAGTATATTTGATATCCAATACTGTACTGACTGCTAGTGTGAAGGACTTCTTTTTGAGCCACATCCTGGTCTAAAATTAGAACATTTTAAATATAAACAACTTAACATTTATCTCTTATCTTCTGCAGTGTTCATTCTTGTACTACGATGCCTCATAAAACATTATGTTCCAATTCTCCTGTGTTGTTTGCTTTCACAGAGTCACATGAGTGGATCATCATTGTTTAATAATTTATTATGCAACAACTTGAATTTCAGGCATTTATGTGGAAGTCTTGAGCTTTAAACATACCCCTAGCGGCCAATGTAACTCAAATTTCACAGCCTAAGTGTGAAGGGTATATATCAAGAAGTGAGCCTCTGACCGAGGAGGGCGGAGGGTCACATTTGAATCTATTATGATACCAACGTTGGACAACTGAAGTTATAGATAAGTAACAAATTACCTTCTCCAACACTGGGTCTTTCATATATTCACATGCTTGAATCAGAATAGCAAGCAGTACAAATACTTTTGAATAAAAAGCAATGCAAGTTCATATTATTGAAACAAGTTGCATAGAACTGCTTGCTCCACTGCCAAGCCAGCTGTTCTATTCACATACAGAGAGTAATGCTTTGTGAAAGTATGTCTGCTTTTCTATGTGGCTGTACAGCAAATGTAAAGTAAAGGTACTCCAGCACCGACTGCTGCTGTTCTTGCCACGTTTGAACTTCACCCTCACTCTGCCCTGGAGCCTGCACTTTGCTTGCTATGACACAAGTAATGTCAGCAGATAATCAACGTGCAATGCCTTGTCTGGATGGCAGGAGGTCTCTTTACTGGAGTCGAAGGATCAAATTACTGACCTGAACAACATAAGTCCTATCTTGTCCAGGTAAAACATGAAGCATCTGAGGACAACCCACAATTGCAAGGACATTTTCTGTAGTAGTGGATAGATTAGGGAAGAAAGATCTAAGGATTACAGGTTCATTCAAGCGAGAGTCTTTCAGGACTTTAGAAATAAATCTTGGGTCGGTACGCATGATTACCTTATCTTTGGAATATCGAAAGTACAGCTCCATAATTTTATAAACATGAAGCTCTCCAATCCTCCTCGCTGAGGAGAGAGAGCAAAAGTACATTCTTCAATTAAACAGATGTCAAGTGAGCGCTACGCATGGATTCAAAAGGAGGCAGATTAACTTGATTCAACAAAGTAATTAGTTCCCAAGGTACTGGAGGGTGCTTTAACAGAGGAGCACTCTAAAAAGTACTATCATGAATTGTTTTATTATTTTATATTTCTCTGTGAAAGCAAAGATAAGGAAGAGTCTTCAGTTCTTTGGAATCTTGAAATTGCAACCAAGTAAGCCCAGACTTACAAATATCTGCTACCCCTCCTGGTCACCTCTAGCATGTATGGTGGCACCTGAGGGGCCACTTGGAAATTGGTAAAGTCCCCTGTCCTAAATCTCTTCCATGTAGCATTATAGGTCTTAGTTGTTGAAGGCACATGCAAATAGGTTGAAATGCCCCTACAATTTGCTGGCATGTCTAAATGGCCAAATTCTAAGTTGTCAGAAACCAGGGCGTCAGACTAAGTGACTTCAGGTCATGATGGAGAATCTCTCTGTTGTGCCTGGGAAAGAGGCAGAATGGTTCTTCATTGTATTGGGGGATACACAGGCAGCCTAAGTAGGTCGCTGTACCAAAACTAATGAGGTCATACCAGGGGAAACAGTTTTAGCAACCAGCTATCTGCTTTTGCCTTCTTCAGCACCCTGGGGATGAGAGAAAAGTGCGGAAAAAAGGAAGCAAAGATGTTGAACGAGGTCATCTAAAAGCCAATGTCCCTTGGACCATAGTTGACTGATCCTGCTGTGGTGGAACCTGCATTTCTTCTTCTTCACAGTGGCGAACAGGTCCATCATCGGTTTGTCTCACTTCCAATAGATGTACTCCACATGGTCCTGATTGAGTTCGCTCTTGTGGAACCCTCCAAGGGCACGGCCGAACATGCCTACCTTGGCATTCTGGCACCCTGGGAGGCATCTCCACTTCAAAGTCCACTTTGTTGGAAATGGCCCAGTCCTTTAGGATTTCCAATATAAAGGGGGATGTTGTTTTACCTTTTTTTGTGAAGTAAAACATCATGGTTGTGTTGTCTGTCCTGATCAATACAGAGCACCTTATTAACTTCTGGAGGAACGATTGCAGGTGTAGCCTGATGTCCCGCTGCTCCAGCATGTGCATGTGGAGAAGGTTCTTTTCCATCTCTCACCATAGGCTTTCTGTTGCTTTTGCATATGGGGTTCCCACCCTTCCATTGAAGTGCCTATGATCATTATCAATCTGATCATTGTTGGTTGGGAGAAAAGACCTGCATTAAGACTTGATAGACACCTTCACCACTGCAAGGTCTGCTTTTGCCTGCTTGTAACTCTGTGTGTCATTTCATGAGCGAGTTGCTTGCTTCCACGGAATATCCAGCTCCTGTTGTATAGGTCTCATTTTAAGTATGTGGTAGGGCATTAGGAAGATACAAGATGACATGAGACCCAACACAGACTTACATGTTCAGATTGAGACAGTTTCCTCAGAACAAATTCTATTAACATCTGCGCATTTTTCACTCTGGGGAAGGGAAGGCCTTCCCCAGCTGGGCACCCAAGATGGCCTGTAAAAACTTGAGTTTTGTGATTAGGTGGATGGAGGACTTTTGGATGTTTCAAGTCAGCCCTACCTTGCAGAATTGGTAATGCAGGCTGCTGTAGAAGCATGACCTTCTTCCATTGATGGGACTTTGAAGAGACAGTCGTAAAAGTACAGGTATACTTGGTGGTGTTGTCATAGGAAGGCAGCTACCAGCTTCAGTCATGTTAGAAAGATCCGGAGTGCAGTGAGAAACATCAAGCACTCTTCTGGTTTATATGGGAGCATAGTTGGGATGCTCCCTTACTCTTTGCTATGCTCTGTTGCAGCCATGGCGATGGCCTTTGTCGGAGGAATAACTTTGGTTCATACACCCTGTTTTTCTTGAAGGATACCAAGTTCTTACTTGGCCTCCATACTGGATGAATTCTCATTTAAAGACTTCAGATCTTCTTCAGCCATGAAAAGGACTAGATGTGTGGTATCTGTACTGTAAAACTCCTAGAGAGAATTCTGTTTCCATGTCTGTCTTGATGCTTTGTAGGGCTTCGTCTACATGGTTGTCAAACAAAGTCTGGTCACTGAAAGGCATATCCACGATTTCTGTTTGAACTTTTGGATGAAAGACTTTTGAACAAAGCCATCCCCAACTATGAAAAATAGTTGTTCCTGCAACCAGGAAGACACCTGCATGTGAAACATCTACCTCCGAGTTGATGATGGTGCAATCCTCGACAATGGTCTGAGTTGTCTCCTTTTTGTTGCCCAGGATGAGGTTGATAAGGGGCAAGATGTCATGCTACATCTGTCTACAATGAGCAGCCTGGCCAAAACAATTGCAGCTTTTATTGACAAAGGACCTTGTCTGGAGTAGTGAATGATGAGTGACAGGATTTTTTGATCCCTGTTGAGCCACTGCCACAATGGCGGAGTCAAGTTTTGAGTTCGCAGTTGGGCATGGTGGTGTGGACTCCAGTGCCTTGTACTTTTTCTCCAGTTGGGGGTAAAAACTGCACAAGGAAAGGGGGGCGGAGCTTGCCGAGGTCCAAGATGGACGCGTAGCTCTGAGGCTCCGCTCAGCCGACTACATAATCCTCAATTATCCTTGCATTGCGGAAGCTGAAACCTACTGAAACCCGACTACGTCGAGAGCCACGGTGGCCGGCTACACAGCGATCCTAACGTGGACCCTGGGAGTGCCCGATTGCGGAATCTGGCCGGAAGTAACTTGCGCCGCCTGGAGGGCCAAGAAGCGCCGGGCTTGCCTGCCGGAGCCTCCCGCCGACGTAACCCGACGTGCGGCGCGGGCGGTCCGGGCAGACCCGCGGACATAGCGACCCTAGCTGAAGACACACGATCGTGCAGGGAGAATCTTGCGGCGCGACCAGGGCGGGTGACAATTGCCCCTACGGAGCGAAGGTGGAGGACGCCACCCGGAGACAACTGCTGTGAGGACGGTAAGCGGCGGTTGCCGCCCCCCCCCCCACTCGCACTTCGCCGTAGCGTGGATGGGGCGTGCTTGCTTGGCTTAGTGACGCACGGAGGACACAGAGAGGCGCCTGAGCTGGGGAGCCACATCAGCGCTGCTAAATTGAGGGGTATTACACGCCACGTGGTGCGGTGTCTAATGATATAACTCCCTCCCTGGCATTCTGAAACAGTGGAGTGCCCCCTTAGATACGAACTGGGGAGCGCTTA
This sequence comes from Lissotriton helveticus, assembly GCF_964261635.1. Taxonomy (NCBI): domain Eukaryota; kingdom Metazoa; phylum Chordata; class Amphibia; order Caudata; family Salamandridae; genus Lissotriton; species Lissotriton helveticus. Next base: position 662,786,457 of record NC_136070.1, read on the forward strand.
CCCCCCGCAGCAGCAAAGCAGGTGTGACGCAGCGAAGCACAACCGGGGGCTAATGGGTACCAGACCACGGCCAGAAGACCTGCCCGCAGACGTGAGGGGGTGCGACGATCCCAGCAGCCGGGCTTTGCGGCCTTGTCCGCGCAGTTGGAAGGCGGAGCCCTTCCATGGAATTGCAATTATGGGGAAACCAGACCGCAATCAATCAAAGCTGCCGTTCACACAGACACGGAGCAAAGACCACGGCACCGAGGCGGGCGAAGAGAGGGAACCGACCGCCACGACATCGGATCAGGACTTGCTTAACATTCTGAAGTCCATGGAGAAAGGGATGCAGGAGGGCATATCTTCACTGGGGGCTAAAATGGACGCTCTTACGTATAGGCTTGACAGAATGGGCGAAAGGCTGGATAAGCACGCGGAGAGGCTGGACATGTCCGAACAGCGGTTGACGGAGGTGGAAGAAGCACAAACCACCATAGACACCGACCACAGACAGTTGGGAAAAGTCCTGCAGATTCTTCAGGATAAGACAGAAAATTTGGAGGCCCATTCCCGAAGATGCAACATACGCATCCTAGGCTTTCCGGAAACGACCTTGACTGGCAAGATGGAGCCCTTCATAGAGACCTTGCTGTCCGCCTTACTGGGCGCTGAGACCTTCTCGAACACTTTCATAGTTGAGCGAGCACATCGCACACTCGCCCCACGCCCTAAGCCCGGTGCTCCCCCGAGACCCATAATTGCTAAATTGCTGAACTACAGAGATAGGGATGCCGCCCTCCGCGCTGCCAGAGAAAAGCAGACACTAACATATGAAGGCTCCACCATCTCGTTATACCCTGACTTCACGGCAAAGGTACAAGAGGCCAGGAAACACTTCGCCCCCATGAAGCGGCAGCTGCGCGACATGGGGCTGGATTACGCCATGTTATACCCAGCCAAACTCAAAGTCAACAGAGACGGCCAGTCGCACATCTTCACAGAGCCAAAGGGATTGCAGAAAGCGCTGAAAACCTGGTCCACCGAACGGAAGAGAACCCCAGGCCGAGACCTTCTGGATGAGGCCGCGGGCGGCGGCCTAGACGAACAGGACTAGCCAACACCGGAGGCAATGTTTACCTGAATCGGTTTCAGCACAAGCGGAACAGCCAGCAGTCGGCAGGCGGGGAACGGGCAGGAGCTATGAACGCTGAAGTTTTGTCCCTTAGCAACGGACTGTAGCAACCTCTGCCCGCACGTGGTAACACCAAGCATGGGTTTGTTGATTGGGGAAGTAGGGGTGGTGGGAGGATTGGGACTTGGGATGTCTTATCGCAACCTAGTTGGGGGCGGTCCGCTGTGGGCGGGGAGGGAGGTATGGGGGGGTCTCCTATTACTGTTCTTTTGATGCACTCTTTTGAAGTAAAGTGCTGGTTCATTCACGACTCAGTTACTGTAAGATAGTCACGACCAACAAGTACAGACTTTAGCAGGTGCATACACCCACGTTAAGTTTGCCAACTTGCTGCCACTAGGATGACCACACAGAACTGCAACAGCGATGTGAATGCCAGGGAAGGCGCTAGAGGCGTCAGAGTGTTGACCTGGAACGTAAGAGGGCTGAATGATCACCGCAAACTGCGCAGCGTACTGAACTACCTTACCAGACACCGTGTAGACCTAGCACTGCTCCAAGAGACATACCTCCCCACACACAGCCCCAGGTTGCGAGAGAGGGGACTGAAAGGACAGATCAATGCCGCCGGCTTCACTGCGCACTTACGTGGGGTGCTGACATGGGTTAACCCTAAATCTGCCATCCAACATTGCTAAATTGACCAAAATGTAACACATGGAGCCTGGCTCCTACTAAGTCTCCTGCAGGCCGGTCTCTCTCGGGCTTCCCTCCTGCGCATCCAAAACTTGTCTGGCTAAATAGACCCTAAGGGAGCCCAGTATATTCCTCCAAAAGACCCTCCACAAGTAAAATATGACTTCTCCCATCGAAAATACGTGCACTCTAACCATGTGCGGTTTAAAGCAATTTAATACATGGTTATCCCAAAGTTCAGTAGCATACAGACCAAACCCAACGTGTTTCAGTGCCTCAATCTTGTGACAAAGGCGCTTCAGGGCTGAAACGTGTTGGGTTTGATCTGTAAGCTACTGAACTTTGGGATAACCACATAATAAATCACTTTAAACCGCACATGGTTGGAGCGGAAGTATTTTCATGAGGGGTACGGGAGTCATATTTCGGCTATAGAGTGTCCTTTGGAGAATGAATATATATATATAAATATTTATATTTAAGCCAACAAATACGTGTTGAGTATTTGTTGGCTTAAATGCGAGAATAAATCTTCCTTGAGCAAATAATTTTGGTGGTGTCGTTTTCGGAGAGGAGTGCAAGCGTGCGTGATTGCACGGCGAGACTATATATATATATTTGTCCAACACCTTCTCCACACGAAAGAAGCGAGACCCACTTGAGGATTAGAAAGGGAGACTTTATTTAGCCGCTCTTGCAGAGGTGAACAGGCACAACGTTCTTGCGGCGTATGCATTTCGGCATCCCGCCTCGTCAGCGCCGCTTGCGTGTCTGTGTGAGAGCAGGGCGTCACAGCTCGATTTAAATATCCCGCCCTCTCTCTTAACTAATGAGCTGCTGCCCCCCAGGTGAGTATGTTCCAACACCTGACTTAGTTCTGGCGCGCCTTACACCAATGGCGCCTCCAAGTTCCAGAATGCACTGTTCTTGTCATCATCCGGTAATGGGGTCAAAATTGCATGCTCCGAGTTCTTCCTCCAGCCAGCGGCCACGTCTCCCATATCCCCAATCACACCTCCTCCAACATTGCCAGGAGATATGTCCGCGGGGGCACCAGCAAGGGATTGCTTAACCCATCTAGCAGATAAATCCGCTGTATCGCCTCTGTCACTCCCGGCATTTGGAGGTGGACCACAGTAATCCCAGTAACCTGGAAAGCGAGAAATCCACTCAAGGCGGTGACCAATGTTAACCGGATCTGCATTGTGGTGTGGGGGTCTCCAGCGCGATACTGGCCACTCGCGCATTAACATGTCCAACACCTTCTCCACACGAAAGAAGCGAGACCCACTTGAGGATTAGAAAGGGAGACTTTTTTTAGCCGCTCTTGCAGAGGTGAACAGGCACAACGTTTTTGCGGCGTATGCATTTCGGCATCCCGCCTCGTCAGCGCCGCTTGCGTGTCTGTGTGAGAGCAGGGCGTCACAGCTCGATTTAAATATTCCGCCCTCTCTCTTAACTAATGAGCTGCTGCCCCCCAGGTGAGTATGTTCCAACACCTGACTTAGTTCTGGCGCGCCTTACACCAATGGCGCCTCCAAGTTCCAGAATGCACTGTTCTTGTCGTCATCCGGAAATGGGGTCAAAATTGCATCCAGTGAATGTGTATCTTTCTGAAAAATAAATATTTTTTATATATGTATATCTAAAGGTTGATGGAAGAATAAATGGGTAAATAAATGTCTAAATGGATGTTTTTTTTGTGTAAAAGTGATTGGTTAACTGACTTATTAAATGTATCTTAGTGAATACATATATTAGCGAGTAATGTTTAAATATTTAAATATCTGTATCTGTGTCTCACTTTGTGTATAAGTGGCTGCATGGGTTGGTGAGTAGCTACATGAGTGTGTATATGGGTTATTAGTTGTTTTTTTGAGTATCAGTATCAGTGTCTGTATGGTTCGGTGGGGGATATTACTTAGAGCACAGATGCATGAATGAGTGACTCACTATTTGTATGTATTTTGAAGACAGCATGTGTGCAAGACTGTATGGGTGGATGATTGTGTGTATGGGTGGGTTAGTGAGTATGTGTTTTTATAATTGATTGTTTAAGAGAGTAAATATGTTTCCGTTTCTGTAGAAGTATGTGTAGTGGTGTGTATATAGCAGTATAATCAAGTAAATGTTTTTTTGATAGTTTATTTGCATGTGTGAATTTGTGTGTGAGTAACTATATGGATGAGTATTAGTGTGTAACAGGATGTATAGGTGTATGAGTACATATGATGAGTAAGTACATGCATGAGTGACTATATAGAACTGTTGGTGAATGAGTGGATGTGTATGTAGATGTTGGAATTACCTAATAAGTTGTTGTAATTGGTATTGGTTTCTCCTTTTTTAAGAAAATGTTAGTTTCTATTTTTGAATGTGTGTCTCAAAGGTTATTTTATGCTGATAGGAGGTCTGCCACTTTGTCACAAGGATGTTGTCATCAGTGATGTCATTTGAGATGTCATCAGTGATGTCATGAGTGATGTCACTGACCATGTCATGAGTGATGTAATATGTGACGTCATCAGCAGTGCATTGCACGCGCAAGTTATAGTGAGTCCAACTAACTATAACGTGGGAATTTCAATGGTTTTTATGCGAGTAAAATTTCCACCTAACTATAACTGGTGTGAAACCTATGGTTTTTTCAGTGAATATATATATATATATATATATATATATATATATATATATATATATATATATATATATATATATATATATATATATATCCGCGCTCACTTCCTGTCAGTCTTGAGGAAGGCGGATGTTACTGACAACGGAATAAAAACATTTTTGGAGAAGACGACCCGAGAGTGCGTGGTTCCTACTTATTGTGGGGGAGCCTTGAGCGTCATATATATATATATATCTCAAGCACAGTACATGTTCACTAAGGGTCATTTTTTGAGAGAACAACCGCCTTCCAATATAATCACTAAATGCAAATCTCAGTTCAATGGTTAGTGATTAGTGGACTCTAACCATTATTCTTACTATGACCATAATTAAATGGACATTCATATTTTGTGTGATTATGATCTTAGAGACTATTACTGGTTAGGTGGATATAGCATTCACAAATAATCAAGGAATTAGGAATGGGTGGAGTTTAGGTGTGGTGAGGGTTTTTTAAGGTTCTGGGACGGGTGGAGTTTAGGCATGGGGAGGGGATTTTAGGGGCAGGGATGGATAATGTTTAGGGGCTGTGATGGGGCCAAGGATGAATGATGCCTAGGGGTGGTGAGGGTCCAGGTAATTAATATAACCAAAGTACTTGTTTGAGAATGTAAAAGATATCAATTAGAAATAATGTACCCTGAAGTAAAGCGCTGAAATTAATATCTCTGACAAAAATGCTTCTCAAAATAAGACTTGCAACCATTGCATTTATCCCTTGAACTTTTCGATGCGTCAGATGCCCCCAGCCGTCCGACGTTACGGTGGGCATGTGCGTCGGACGGCCCCCAGACGTCCAATCTGCGCACACGTGTGATTCGGCCGCACCCTGGCGGAATGTCCGCTGCGGCGAAAAGGTTAAAAATAAGAATGCAAAAGCTCATTTTGAAAAAAGAAAGACATTCTATGAATTGGCTTCTGTGAAATGGTAAATGCCATTCATCCTGCAACTTTCCATTGAACAGTTTAGGTGAAATAGTTAATCGATAATGGTGTTCCATGAAATCGTTTTTCAATTAAACCACCCACAGCTAGAGAAGTGAGCACGCCTTGACATAAAGGGAATATAGGAACATGGGGATGGGCTGACAGGAGTTCTGTTCTGCTTGTGCAGCTTTGTAGAGTCCCACCAACTCAGATTACTACTTCTTTAAAGTATTTGCTACATACAGAGTACTTTGATTTGTGTACCAACTACTCTTGAAGTTGGTACACAAATCAGAATGAATCAGTGGGGAAACCCTACCCCACCCAAGCACCTACAAAACATCTTCTACTAGTCATCTTAAAAAACATGAGTTATGAGTACGACACACTGTCCATGTAACATGACATAAGTAGCTGGAAGGAAGGGAAATCAACAGGGCAGTCAAAAACCACCCACTCCAAAGGCACTTACAAACTAGGCATCACCAGGAAAAATAATCTCACTGTCGTATCGCCTCTGAATATAGTGAAACATACAAACGTTTCAAACTATCATCTTCGGTGCATCATATGAAGACAGTACTGTTGTGGACAACTATATACTATTCAGGGGCGTAACACAGGCCCACGCAGCCCCCGCGTTGCGGGGGGTCCCGTGCTCCAGGGGGCCCCATTGCTCAGCAGCAAGCAAGCCTCTTTATGAATGAAATGGTGCGCACGCCCGGCCTCTTGCACCATTTAATTAATTAAGAGGCCAGGCGTGCGCACCATTTCATTCATAAAGAGGCTTGCTTGCTGCTTAGCGAGGGTGGGGCCCTGGAGCACACACCCCCACACAACGCGGGGGGGGGGGGGGCAGGGGGGCCAGCCTGTGTTAGTTACCAGGCGCCATAGCTGCCCGGACAGAAGACACCGAGTTTGTTTGTATTTTACTGCACCACAAAAAGACACGTTCTCTTACATCTTTGTATATCCAGGGACATCTTAAGAATTTCGGGGGTCCTGGGCCAAACGTATTTCGGGGGCCCCTGTATGGAACAGCTTTGTTTTTATCATAACATTTCAGCTCTTAATGCTGTCTTTGGCCAGGTCACTGACAGTGCTCAGGCTAATATTTAGGAATATTCACTTGAGTTTTCAATATTATAACACAGTAGAAGTTCACTCATATTATTACATATATTCTGTTGCATCCTCCCATCTGTAATTATGTGAGGTTCCCTTTTGATATGAAAAGTTTTTTTATGTCTGTTGCATGAAACAATAACAAACCTTTCTCTGCCAAATTTGTGTAATAGACTTTCACACATCACCCACATAAACAATGACCTGAAGAAAAACTGTATTTAAAACAATCGGTTTAAGAATTATTCAAGGTCAGCAGGGCTAGACTGTCTGCAGAAGAGTACTGGCTCTTTCAGGGGGCCCCCTAAAATGTTATTTATTTTATTTTATGTGTTTTTGTATAGCGCAGACTTTACCCGAAGGTGTCAGAGTGCTTCACAATAGGAACAGAACTTAAACATGAGGAGAACATTACAGGTGAACAAATTACAAAAACAAACGTTAAGTTACATGAGGCAAAAATGACAATTGTGAGCAAACAAAATACAAGAGGTAGCAAACGATGCATTTCAGGAGGAAAAAGTGACGTGTGCAGGTTACAAACGCGTACAAAGTACAAGTAGAGGTATAGTACTGAAATATATGGCAGACACTCAAAGGCTTATGTATGCAAAAGGCTTATGTTGCCTTACCCCAACCATAAGTCCAACATACATTTATTATCTCTAAAAAAGAGGTTGATCTTCAAAGTTTTTTTTAAGCGGGCTTGCAGAAATGGGTTTCTTTTGGCACTATATTCACATTTATAAAATTACGTCATTCTTCCACCAGCTTAAGCCAATAAGAGGACCACATATTTACTGGCTGGAGGCGCGATGTTTGTGACTTCTAAAACAGGTCTGTTGTAGTTGCCCTCGTGGTCTAATCGTTATGGCGATGGCTGTCAGGCTTGTCCCATTCTTCGCACTTTTCACAAACCATAACGGCAACCCCTGCCTACTGGAAACTGAAAGCGCTCTATTTTTGTTGTGTTTTTTACATAGTGCCTAATATGTAAACTGTAGTTTACATATGTCCCTTCTCAATGTGTCAGCACTATTTAAATCAACATATTAACGTACACCATCTTTTTCCGATGGGTTTGCATCCTAGGATTCAAATGTTTTATTTATTTTTGTCCTTGATGCTCGGAGAGGCCTTTAGGTTCCCACAAGGTGCTATCTAAAGGAAAGGGCCAGATGCTGGCGTGGCTATGGTGATGAGAAGCCTGGTGCCTACGAGGCTGTGCATTCGTAGTTTGGACAGGAGTATTCAGTATTGATGGGGTTTAGGGTCTGCTGAGATACCCCCTCTTCAATATTCGCATGTAGCGGACAGGAGGAAGGGGGATTGCACCACGATACCCAACCCAAAAGGCCTGCATGACGCAGCAGTTGTTGTTAGTAGGTACATGTGGCAAAGGTGTGGGTGAATTTTTTGGAGAGCCAACTAGAAACTCTGCCTGGGCGGGCATGGGATGAGCGAAATTTGAAGCTTACATGGCGGGGCCAAAAACCAGTTGGTTTAGTGAATTAATGTAATGAAATATACAAGTGGGTTTATGTGTGGGTATTTCTGTGACCAGGGCCGGACTGGCTACCTGGCAGTTTAGAAAGCTGCTGAGCTGGGGGCTGATTTCACTGCAGTGGGGGGTGATTTCGTTCATGGAGACCTGCGTGTGCTTCGAAATAATTAATGCAAAACGAATTTCGTTTAGCACACGCAGATCATGAACAAAATCACCCCCCAGCTCAGCAGCATTCCAAACTGCCCGGTAGCCAGTCCGACCCTGTCTGTGACATCCGCAGGTCACACGTTTCAATCCTGGAAAAATTGTGGAATTGGTTATTGGTGTACCTGCTTGCTGTAGAGCTGTTCGGAGCACATTTCCCACCCTTCTAAAGTGGCCCAGTGGACTGATGTATATGGCAGGTGAAAGGTTGCAGTCCCAAATTATATGTTTCAGAGAATTCATGCACCTTTTGAAGTGAATTTTGTCTAAGCTTAAAATAACATTGAAAGCTCAGTTAAAAAAAATAAAAAAGTTTCAGGGCTTATTGAGCTTGCTACACAGATGTATGTATAAGTCGTGGGCCACAGGTAGGATCCGAATACGATAGCACTTTAGGTTGATGTGCCCACTGTGTAACTTGCGAATTACAGCCTCAGATACCAGGTAATTTGCCCGAATGCACCTGTTTCTCATGTGCAATATGTGTGTTAGGTCCAATTCGAGGGATCACAGCAATAACAATGCAACACAATTCAAGTAAGGTAGCTCAGTGAGCCGCTAAGTCTGTTGTAAGTCATCTTAATGGGGCCACTTATCTATCAACTAGAAGGAGTTTACCTTTACTAAAACACTATATATGCCTTACACCCCCCTGGAGAAAAGAACAGCTGTGGGTGTGCCTGCACTCGTAGAACAGTTGCAAAAAGAACACCTGATGGACAGAATGCTTACAATCACCTGAGATCTGGGCCTAAATCTCTGGGCCTAAATCCTTAGTTTTTGGCTCCCCATGTCATTCCAGTTTAAACCCAGCCATATGCAAATCAGTCTTGACCCTGCTCCTCATAAGAACAGTCTAGCCCAACTGTCAGGTCATCCCTGCACCGTAAACGGTTTTGGGGTTTCACCCCACATCGGCCAGGCTAGTTTGGCTCCAGTGACTTGGAGAGCAAGGGGCCCTCATCTGGGCATACCCCTCCCACTCAGATTGACACATGCAAAAAGAACAGTTGAAGGACAGAATGCGGAACAATGTCAAACATTCAACCCTGTACAGAGATCTGGGCCTAAATCCACTGTTTTGGTTTTTTTTTGCTACCCATGCCATTACCAATTTTTATGCAAATCAGTCTTGACCCTGTTCCTTGTGGGAACAGTCCAGCCCAAACTGCTAAGCCAGGTTCTCCCTGGACCGGAAACAAGCTTCCTGGGACCGGTTTTAGGGCATCACCCTTCATCAGCCAATCTAGCTTGAATCCAGTGGTGTAGTGAGCACAGGACCGACGTCTAGGCATACCCTTCCCATTTAGAGTGACATATGCAAAAGAAACAATTGCTGGACTGATTTGCATATGGCTGGGTCCAAACTGGGGTGGTGTGGTGAGCAAAAGAAAGATGAATTATTTATTTTGCTTATGTCGCCCTAAGTGGGAAGGGTATGTCCATCCGTGGTTCTGGAGCTCACTACACCACTGGATTCAAGCTAGCCTGCCTGATGAAGCGGGATGCCCTGAAACCAGTCCCAGGATGATTGTTTCCAGTACAGGGAGGATCTGGCTTGGCAGTTCGGGCTGGACTGTTCCCACAAGGAACAGGGTTAAGACTGATTTGCATATGGCTGGGTCCAAACTAGGGTGGTGTGGTGAGCAAAAGAATGATGGATTGTAACTGGGGGCAAATGTTTGCATTGTCCAGCATTCCATCCATCAATTGTTTATTTTGCACCGGTGTAGGTATAGCCACATGTGTGAGTACTACAGTGTATGATTGTGTGTGTGGTTGTGTGTGAATATTGCACACTGCGTTACTGTTTGTTACAACAATGCGAATGTGTGTGGCACTGTTAGTCTAGGTGTTACAGTATGCTAGTTTCTGAGCCTATTGCTGTCTGTGTGTCTTTGTGTGTGCCACCCTGTGCCTCCATGTGTGCGTGCCTGTACCACAGTAAGTCTGTGTGTCATTGTGTGTGTCTGTGTGTGACTCTGTTTACCGGTACCTTTCTCTGTGAGGTTAGCATCGTAGAACACTCACATGCATACATGTCCAATGGCAGCTGACCCTGAAGACACTGACAGTTCTTCTGCCCATATCTGTCTACGTGTTTCTGTGCCATTTTGTTCTCTGTGAACCTCTATGTTTGTGTGCCACTATGCGTGTGTCTCTTTGAGCCTGTGTAACACTAGATTGTCTACTTACCACTGTGTGCGTAGGCCTAAGAGTAGGAAATGAGCAGTTGAGCACCATATGGCCGCAGCTGCTCCTGCAGTCCTTGGTAGCTTTCGGAGAAAGTGTGTCCAAGTGTCTCTCAGGGTTGTAATGAAGGCCTCTGAAGCGCCTGTTACGCTGTGGGTGCAGGTGTCACCCTTCTGAGGCCCCCAGCTATTCAGGGGCCCCATTCAGTCCGAAGCCAATGAATATCTTTGAGACATGACACGGTCAGGAGCCCCTCATCACATTCAGCTGGAGGGCCCGAACATTTTGCTTTACCCCACCAGGGACTATATGCCACATATGTGTCTGCATGTCACTGTATGCATGTATCTGTGTGGATGGGCTGTGGAGCACACACAGTGACCATTATCCCTACAGACATTAGCAGCTCTTTAGTAAACCTGAGTCTTTAAGTCACTGATTCTGTGTACGCCGCTGTTTACATATCTGTGTTTGACGAGCAGTAGAGAAAACTAAGTGACAGCTGTCCCTGAAGACATTGGGAGCTCTTTAGTGTAGCCAGCCCTGTCTGAATCAACAGATGCTTACAGAACATTTTATTTTTATGAGCGTGTCACTGTGTTTCCATGTGTTTGTGTGTCATTCTATGTGTGCATCTGCCACTGCGTGCAGTACTTAATTTGTGAAAAGATAAGTGCAAGGGTCCAAAGTTTTTCTTAGGAGCCCGACGCTTCTGAATGCTCAGGTTGCCAAATACCAAGGCAGTCTCATCTTGATTCCACATCTTGTCTCTTTCTTTCATCACCCTACACTACTTCTCTCTTGGTGCCACTCTTGTAGATTTTCCTCCTTCCTCTCGGTTGTAGGGAGGTTTTGCTTTCTCCTTTTGTCAGTTTTCCTCCGTTTTCTCAATTTTCTGCGTTCCTTTCCCTGTTTTTGTTCAAAATATATTAGTCCAAAATAAATCATGTTCCCCAAAAATGAACACTAGGGTCTACCAGGGGCCCACATTAAAAAATGCCTGTCTGAATGAATGAATTTAATGCATAATTACATAAAATCATTGCAAAACTGCGATACAGTATCAAAGTTAATATTTTATATCTTGTGTACTTCTCATGTATGTTGTCAGTCAAGTTTTTATGGATTTGCGGTTTGGGATTGTCTTTCAAATTTTCAAGTTATTGTCCATTAATGTCAATTTTATTTCAGACCCTTTGATAGTTGTTCTTTAATCTCCAGCCATGGTGTTCCTGAGACAATAGGATCTCTCCTTGGCATTGTTCTGTTTGCTGCCTCAGTTAAATAATCTGCTTTTGACAGTATCGTTACAAATGGCAAAGCTTGTATGTTAAGTGTTTCCCACTTTCTCATTAGAATGTAGAGAAAGACAATATAGAGGCATTTCATTTAAATGTTGGAGGTTTCAAATCTAAATATACTAGATTTCTGGGTGGTAGGGCAAAGTGGTTGGAGGTGGGCCTGGCCGCAAGGGGGCCCTCCATGTGCTCTGCAGGGGGGCCCCTCAAGTTTCGTTACGCCACTGATACTATTGTGGAAAACTTATTCATAATGAACTGCGTCAGGGAAAACTCTACTCCCACTGAATGGATAGAAGAGAGATTATGAGGGTAAATCAAATCTACCAGCAGGAAAGGCAGCAAGTGTTGCAGCAGGTCTTTACTACTGCTGCAGTACCTGTCCATGAAGCGGGTCGTCACTTCCTTCCTGTTCAGAAGAATAGCTTTCCTCCTCTTCTTCGGAATAGTTATCGATGTCTGGAGAGCGATCTGTGAAACAATGCAGGAGTGTTTGATTCTTAACAAAAAAGATTAAACAGCAATATAACATGTTGTATAATGTAAGGCACTTTACCAAGACCATGAACAAGTGTGTAAAAGTATGAAGTACATGATCTGCAGTTTTTAACAATCTTCGGAAAAGATACAAGGCAGGGTCCCATAAAACGGGAAACCAAATTATGCAGTACAGCTGACAAAACCATTGCTCAATAAGGGGGTAATAATGTGGCAATGAAAGATAAATTATGCCACAGATTATGTGACTAAAGACAAATTATGCAGCACAAATCTGTCAAATTACTTACCTATTCTACCAATGTTATATGCATTGCTGTTACTGGAACCCCAATTGGGGCAGGGGATATGCACCTAAATACAAAAAATGGACTGGTGCACTGCTGTATTGCTACAAACCAACTTAACTTTGACGAGGCAAGAGGGTAAGGAGTGGTAGGGTAGGAATTGGTGGAGTAGGTTGTCTGGCTGGACGAACAGTGGGGTGCTTGGGGGGGTGGGGCAGTGTGGATGAGGCTGTTGAACCTCGGGCTGCTTGTGCTCCCATTTAGAGGAGATCTGGACTGGCAGCTTGGGCTCGAGTGTTCTCTTTGGAGCAGAGCCAAGACTGATTTGCATTTGGCTGGTTCCCATCTAAGGTGGCATTGGTTAGTGTGAGAAGTTGGTATATGCTATCCACTAATTAAAGTGGGCACCTTGCACCAGTCCTATAACTCTTATGGTGATTTAAGAGGTCAACGATAAACTTAGAACGCTATCCAAGTGGTAAGCTGTGGAGAGCAGCCTTCAGGCTTAGTCTTAGTACTAGAGTTATCTATCCCAGGGAAGCTGGGTGCATAGGTCTGATGTAGCGTCGGAAACCGATGTCAAACCCAATGGAGGACTTCGAAGAAGAGCCACTGCTGGAAGTAGAAAAATTTCCATTGGAATCCAAAGGTGGATTCTTGTTGAAGAGTACCTGAAAGCAGAGAGGACAGAGTCTAGATCATTCAGGAGAGACCCGGGGCTCGGTAGACGAATGCCCACCGATGTCGGGTGCTTCAGGTGCATTGAGGGGGTTCTTGTCTCTGCAGACACAGGAACCAGGAGACGTCAAGGATGACCAGGAGCCAGATGTGAGCTGTCCCACAAAGGATGTCGAGTGCTGAGTGGTTGGTGTCCGATGGGAGCACCAACAAGGCTTGGCAATGGCAACCCACGCAGAAGGTCAAGGAAGGTTATAGTTCAGACAAGCAAGGTCCAGGAGACTCACCAAACACAGGGGAGTCAGGGCAAGCCTGGAGCAACCATTGGAGCCCATGAAAAGGAGTGTTGACCCTCAAGTGGACCCACAGGCCAGAGGCACAGGAGTCGCGAGGGGACCTAGAGCAATATCACAAAGCAGCAGCCCACAGAATACTCGGTGCAAGGAGGCTGGAGTTCTTTATAGGGAATGGTGCCAGAGATTGCGGCTACTTGGAGCCCAGTGCACTTGTTTGGGAAACGTCAAAAAGCATATGCACTTGCACATGAACATGGTGCACAGGGGTACGGGTATTTCAGCCCCCACAAGGGATTCTGGCCTCAGACTTGGTAAGAGGGCAGCTTGGACCTCGAGGGACATACAAACCCAGCTCCTGTGTAGCTGGAGCCTTTGGAGTCCGGAGGAGCTAAGGAACAGCAGATGGGTCAGTCGAGATGTGGTTCCTGTGGTTGCAGGGGAGTGACTCCTTCACTTCAAGGGAGATATCTTCGGTTGTCCTTGATGCTCCACAGGTCCTGCATGGAGCTTGTATGGTGTACGGACACAGACGATGCTTCAGACTGAGAAGGAGACGAAGTTGGGCCCAAACGAAGTCCAGAGTGTCCAGATGGTCGAAATTCAGTGGTTTCTGGTTCAGAATCTTGTCCATGTCGAATCTAGGGTCCTACAGCCCGGTAAGCCCTTTTGAACCCATGGGAGAGGGTTGGACAGATTCAGGGGACCCTTCCAGAGGGGGATAGTTCCATGCCCTTTGTCAAGTTTCGCACCAGAGCAGGAGCCAACGGCTCCTAGGACTGGTTTGAACTGGACTATGTACAGGGACACCAAATGTGCCCCTCAAGCAGACTTTCGGTGGCTGGCAAACGCACCCACCCAGCCCTAATACACTAAATCCTGCCTGGGAGGTGGTCACACCTCCCTGTGACAAGAAACCTATTGTTCCACCTTCCTCTGCTCGAGCTTAGCTCAGCAGCATGGAGGGCAGAAATGTGTCTCTGGTCGGCAGCAACCATTTGGTGCTGCCCGGGACTAGAAGGCTGGTACCGGAACACCAGGGACCCAACGAAGCTCACTTCTGAGGGGTGGAATCATACCTCCCACACTGGTTACCAGTGTGGGTGTATGATTCCACAATGTTTGACACCAAACACAATAGGGTTACTTTCAGCTGTTTTAGAGTTGGTCATCACGTGGTCGGATAATGCCACTCTATATGTCGTAAATGGCTGCTGCACTAACAACCCCGGAGAATGGACTCCGTAGGCTGCAGGGGTGTCCTGCTCATGCAGTGGCACCCTCTCACTTAGAACCAGGCACCCTGCCTTCAGGATTGTCAAGGCCTGCTATAGGGGGGACTTATAGGTTTTAAGTGTAGTGACCCTCAAATATAATAAACCTAAATCTTAAGTGAGTGGTGCATGCACCCACTTACACTGGCTGCAATGGCAGGCCTGTATGTTCCATTTTGCATGGCCTTTCATGGGTAGCACTATACATGCTTCAGCCCATGGAGGCCTCTGGGGTACCTATGCCCTGGGTACATGGGTACCATATACTAGGGACTGACAAGGGTACCCCAGTATCCGATCTGGAGTGTACCTAGGTACATGACATAACAGTTTAGGGAGAAAGCATATAGACTGGGGTCTTGATTAGCAGGATCCCAGTCAGACTAGTCAAAAACAGTATCACAGGAAGCAAAAAGTGGGGGTAACCATAAGAAGTAGATCCTATTTTCCTACAGTTGATGAAAGAATGATTGACTGGGGTGCAGCCTCGCCATATTGAACACCTGTGGGCCAAACATCCCAACACCTGCCTGGGGAGTGTGTATTAACTTACCACAGGAGGGGTAGAAAGTTCAGCACAACTCAGAATGCTTCTAATTGCAGTAGATTGAAGAACAGGAATGAGAGGCAAAATCAAAATGGTGCCTGCAGTAAAGTCACAGAGAGGCTCTTGACCAGTGGGGCGCTCACCAAACACCGAGGAACATACAGGGTGAGCCTGACTATAAACCCCCTTCCCTTCAGCTTGTCCCTATACTGGCTTAAGAAGCCCAGTGTGGAGGTGACGGAACTGCTGGGAACTGACCTGGCCCAAAGAGGCGTCGGAGCCCGTGTTGGCTGAAAGATGGAGCTAACACCTGGAGGAGCTGATGTGACGCTTTGGACGCAGGTGTGCATGACACTGTGATAGTAAAGTGGCGTGTCCTGCCTCATTGAAGGGTCACTGAACAAGGCAGCAGTAGAGGGGAGAGAAACAGAGCAGACAACTTCCTTTGGCAGGTCACAAAGAAGCAAATAATGGACCACCAGATAAACAGGATAATATCATGAAGGAGATATCAGAGTCTAGGGGGGCTTAAAAACTAAGATTGACACAGTAGTAGAAGATATGTGAATCCATCAGGATGACCAACTTAAATTGACAAACCAAGTGATACAAAATAAAAATTATATAAGTGAGGTTCGTCCTTCCAAGGATAACATGTAGAAGTAAGTAGTAGACTTGACAGAAAGGGTGCAGTCCTTGAATATTGAGCAGAGGACTCAGAGGGCCTGAGCAGATACAATAACATTTTAGCTGTAGGCCTGCCAGAAGGGACTGAGGGCATGCACATGGTGGCTCTGCTCTCCAAATTCCATGCCTTGGAGAGGGACGATGGGTGTCAACGAGAAGACTCCCCTCCAGAAGCGTGGCCAAAGCCAGTGGCAGCCATCCTGCTCTGTTTCCCAGACTACTCCAAAAGGTCAACATCTACTACAGAAGTTCAGAGCTACAGGACAGTAAAAGGCTGAAAATGACATGGTATCATGGTTCCTAGATTACAGTACAACAGATCAGCACAAAAGGGCTTCATTCATGGAAGTAAAGGAAGAATTGAGGAACGCTGGGATACTGTATATACTAATGTTCTCCACCAAGTTGCATGCAATGATAGATGGCAGGGCTCTTTTCTTTAATGAAGCACTTGAATTATGGGAATTGCAGGAAAAACACTTGGCAGCGAAAGACCATGCTAATTGGGCTTAACAGCAACTCCTTCAAAGGAGGCCGAAAAAAGTGTTCCAAAAGTAGTGGAATCAAACGCCTGACCAAACAGGTGGAAAAGGAGAAATCTGCACACTGAAAACACAAAGCATTCAAAGATGCCAGGAGCCCTAATCAGCACAAAACCACTGATATGACTCAGGCCAGGTCTTTAAAAGATCTTCAGATGAAAAGCAGGAACAGCCCCAAATAACAACTAAATGGGCAGATGGTATAAGAGAATGGTCCTGCAAAGGAGAAAAAGCAGGAAGTAGGGATCTGTGAATGTAAGGTGAGTGCAAGGGAACCAAAATAAATTGTGAAAAGAGGCCCCTTAAACAGATGGCATATATCAGTGTAAACATTATTTGCATTCGTACAGAGGAAGCAAGGCCAGGCTGGTCAGTGATAGTGTCAGACAAAAGAGCGTGCGTCTCTCTAGATCTCCCATTACTCAGTGCTGCGAGGGAGAATAAAATTATATTTAGTAAGGGTTAGTGATATTTGGGCAGAGAGTCATCACAACGCTTTCCTAGGGTGTAGGAGTTGGGAAATTTCCAGGGTGGATTACTACACTGTACTTGCAAATAAGCATGTATGAGGTGTAATGTGCATAATGTATTGGGAGAAGTTCCCAGGGGACCAGACCACAAATAGTCATGCAGAATCAAAGACAAGGCGAGTCACTTAAATAGATACACATTCCTTACTTAGAATATAAGAGAAATATGGAGAGCGAACAAAAGATTTCAAGTGCTTGCATACCCAACACTAAGGGATGTTCTAGTTACATTCCTACAGGAGATGCAATTCACAAATCAGAAGCTGTGAGATTGCAGTGAAGATGGAAGGTATCAGTATATGTAACTGGGTTCTCCTCATATCAGAAAGATCTTCAATGCTGGGGCCTTGATAATGTTCTTCTAATTTTGTGGTTCACATATCAGAATTTTTTTTCTGAGATGGGAGTTCACCAGTTTTATGAAAACCCGGGTTTTACATACAGTCTACTAGAAAGAACTAATATCTAACAAGTAGGGCTAGGATGAGTAACCTAAAGGAAGAATCTTCGAGAACAGCAGTTGTACATTCAGCACTATGTGTTTCTGCAGGGCAAGAACAGTATATGACCTTTATCCAAGATTGTATCTTACTCATTTTAGACTTATTACTATGTATTTTTGTTATTGCTTTTCCGCTCTCGGGCAGGTGGTTTGATTTACTCCCCATAAGTCATAGTGATCTACCCCGATCCACTTTATGTTATTTTGCAAAATTTATAGTGTTCCAAGCAGATGCTTTTTGGTTCCTCATCTGCAAGCTACGAATATTAGACATCAATATGCTGCTTTGGTATACCTACAGAAATTCGAAGTCAGGACCGGAGGCGGGGATTAGGCTTCAACGTTCTTCGCTTTGCTACATCCAGCAGCCATTAGAAGCTTAAAACCAATTAAAACTATATTTCCCATGAGTCCTAGGGAAATAGAAAATGTCCAATGTCCACGAATCAGTACGAGTCCTTCCATTGAACTCCTCCCCCCCCTCCCAGAACTTCCCCCCCGGACGTTCAAACCTCCTCTTTCTTCGCTGCTCCAGCAGCTTGATCTAAGTTTTTATGGTCTTCTATCATTTATGCTTTAAAAACTCTTTCAGGATTATAGTGTTACAGATATATCAGATATTGTGCCCATTTTTATGTCTTGCCTGGCGAAAGAAGAGCATGCGTGGTCTCGCCATGGAGACGACCTTTTGCAATCGATTCTGCCGAAGCCTTACATGCCCGTGTAGGGATGGACAAAAATGGCTGCTCTCGCCATCCGTCCAAACCTAACAGCACGCGCGTGCATGTAAGGACAGTGGACAGTCCACCGCCATCTTGTTAAACACAGAGTGCTTTCACTTTAAACACAGTTTAAAGTGAAAGCGCACGACCATGCGCGTGCGTGTGCACTGCGCGCCAGCCCTGCCGACCTCCCTTGTTTAGAACTTGTGCCCTGCAAAAGTGTTTTAGTCTCAGGACCAACCAGCAGCACCGAAGAGGTTAAAAAGTCTTGTCCTGGTCTCACCCGGTCTCTCTGCACAGGGCTGCAACGCGCATGCCCAGTCTGTATAAAAATGAATTCCGATTTACTCCGCAGCTTGCTCCCTCCCCCCTCCAACCTCATGTGACACCTTATCCCGGAACCTCTTAAGTATCACGAGCACACGTTGACAACAGCGGAGGAGCTCTGCAGTTAATCTCCGCTACCCTGGGACACGGCCAGCCCCAGAGAAGAGACGGAGAACTTGTTTCAAGTCTTGCATCAAAGGGTGCGTTCGGGGCACCTGCCCTGAAGCTGCTGTCGCCTTTCCCCAAGAACCACAGGAGCCAGGAGCAGATTCAAACACGTCTTTATTACTTCGTGTCTGCTCTTAACTAAACCCGTTCCCCTTTACTTCCTCTTCTGCCCACGACCCTTCCTGTCCTGTCCCAGACAGGGGTCAGGCAACGTCGATACGACACCTCCCCCTTTTGTACAAAGTCTTACTGTCTCTCAGATTTCTTCAATGAGGCGCGTTGGTCGTCTGGTCTGTCGTCTGGGGCGGCTGAGCTGTTCCGGTGTCCTGGCTCGGTGACTCATGAAGTCTTCCTGTCTTACTGGGCTAGGATGATTTCTGTCACTGTTTTCACTTTGGCTCCCCGAGTCAGTGGAGAGCTCACGGTGCTGGCTTTCAGTGTGTTTGTTGGAGTTACATTTTTTGAAGTGTGAGATATTGCAAGTTATCCGTTTGTGATCAGCCTCTTCTGTGATCATGGTTCCTTTCCGACTACTAACTTTCAGAGGGTGAGCGAGATAGCGACTGTCCGCTTTTGTTCTTCGGTCACGCCGGACCATCACCCAGTCTCCTTCTTGGATGTCGGTGTGTTTCGCGCGTCTGCGCCGATCGGCATAGGTCTTCATTTGTAGTTTTTTGTCATAGTCTATTTTGACTAGCGTGTCGTGGTCGACGTTCACAGTTTGAGGTTGGAGTGCACTGTCCAGTGTGGGCAGTCGAGTGCGAGGGACCCTTCCTAGCATCAAAGTGGCTGGGCATTGGTTGGTAGTGTTGTGGGGCGTGGTGCGATATGCCCGCAGCACTTCATTCAGAGCTTGTTGAACGTCTCGGCGAGCCAGTTCCGCTTGTTGAACCGCTTTCTTCAAAGTCCCCATAAAGCCTTCCACCATGCCGTTAGCTTGAGGCCATAGGGGTGTGATCTTTTGGTGCTTAAAATTAAGGTGTTTTGCGAATTCTGCAAATTCGTGGCCATTGAACAGTGGCCCATTGTCAGACTTGACTCGCAGCGGAATGCCCCATGCTGCAAAAGTTTCATCGAGAACTGGGATCACTGTGGTCGCCTTGGTGGATGATACTAGGTGTGCAAACGGAAACCGGGATTATTCGTCCATGATGACGACAATGTATTGGCCTGATTTTAGAGGGCCGAAGAAATCGATGGCGACCTGCTCCCATACTCCTTCTGGTAGCTCTGACATTTGTAGAGGGGCTGGTGGTTCGTCACGGCTCACCAATTGGCATGAGACACAGTCCTTGAGTGTGGCCTCCACCATTAGATCAAGTGTCGGGAACCAGACACGCTCCCGTAGAGCCTTTTTGGTGGCACTTATCCCTCTGTGACCTTCATGAGCAAGGTTGATCACTCCTTGCCGTAGTCCTTGTGGAATCACAATCCTCCCCCCTCTCAGGATCAAACCATCTTCACTGATAGCGTTCAAGCACATCCAAGAAGAGCTGTATATCAGTTCTTGGATACTCTGGCCAGAGTTCTGGGGTTTGTCTTTCACATGTCGCCATGAGTTGCTGCGTATACGATCCGTGACGTCTTGTAGGACCGAATCTTGGATGGACGCTACTCGGATCGCCGCTAGGGGAACTATAGGCGGACAGGCAGTGTCGATGACAAAGTGGATATACTCTTCTGCCAGCGAGCACTTTTCACTGGTGGTTGTCTGAGGGTGTCGGGACATGTAGTCTGCCGGATTTTCTGACTTCCCCGGCTTGTGGACAATAGTGTATACATAGTCCTGGAGTCGCAGTCCCCATCGTTCAATGCGCGGAGGCATCTTGGCTTTGGGATTACCAAAGATGGTGACAAGTGCTTGGTGGTCCGTAATGATGGTAAAGTGTTTGCCGTACACGAAGAGATGGAAGTGCTCGCAGGCCCATACCACCGCTAGACTTTCCTTTTCCGGTTGGGAGTACCTTTTCTCGGTGCTGGTGAGACTGCGACTGGCATAGGCAATAATGTGGCGCTGTTCTGAGTCCTCCTGATATTGTGCCAGAATGGCGCCCAAGCCCACCGGGCTGGCGTCGACAGTAATTTCGGTTCTTTTCTTGGCGTCGAAGTAGGCTAGGTTGATGGCAGAGCTGACAGCGTGTTTGATTCTGTGGAAGGAGTGTTCACAGGCAGCCGTCCATGCAAAAGGCTGGCCTTGTCGTGTCGGGTGAGCTCTCTGAGGGGATGGCTGATGGTAGCGAAATCCCGGATGTAGCGTGCACAATAGCTTGCCATTCCAAGAAATGAACGGAGGTCACTGACGTCTCGTGGTGTTGGAGTGTCTGCAAGGGCAGACACTTTTTCTGGGTCTGGTTTCATACCGTCTTTGGAGAAGATGTGACCATAGAATTTCAAGGTCGTCCTGTGGAACTCGCATTTTTCTGCATTCAGAGTCAAGTTGGCGTTCAGTAGCGCGTGGCATACTCTGTCTAAAGCTGTGTCATGTTCGGTCTGGTCTTTCCCGAACACTAGTAGATCATCGCTGTAATTGAAAGCATTGGGAATCCCTTGGATCACTCGCCGAATAGCTTCTTGGAAAATGTCGGCGGCCGAAGAGATGCCAAAGTTCAATCGTTTGTAACGGAAAAGTCCTTGGTGGGTTGTGAAGGTCGTGATGTAACGCGACTTGTCGTGTAATTCCAGCTGGTGGTGTCCCTTATTAAGATCAAGTTTCCATAATACCGTGGCTCCATTGAGGCGAGCGATCATATCGCTAATGTGTGGTCCTGGGTGACGTTCTCTCTCGATAGCCATGTTGGGCGCACGCATGTCCACACACAGACGCACTCTGTTATTTTGCCCTTTCTTAGGTACTACCACTACAGGTGATACCCACGGGGTTGACCCCGATGTGCGCTCAATGATGTCTGCCTTTAGTAGATCTTGGAGTTCATCATCTACAGCTTGCTGTAGGTGGAAAGGCACTTTCCTGTGGTGTTGCGCCACTGGAGTCACACGCACATTGATGTGTAGTTTTACCTTGAATTGATTTAGCTTTCCTAGCCCGTTGAAGAGGTTCGGAAACTTAGCGACAATGTCTGGGGCATCTTCAGTCATGTAAAGGAGTTCCATGAGCTTCAATCTTTCAGCTATTGGCAGACTGAGCAGGCAGTCAGCCAGGTCTGGGCCTTCAACTGCG
The DNA here is from genome assembly GCF_964261635.1 of Lissotriton helveticus. Classification (NCBI taxonomy): domain Eukaryota; kingdom Metazoa; phylum Chordata; class Amphibia; order Caudata; family Salamandridae; genus Lissotriton; species Lissotriton helveticus. The sequence continues at coordinate 662,808,433 of NC_136070.1, forward strand.
TGAATATAAGCTGGAATTTGTCGATCCTTGTATGATAGAGTCGTGCTGAAACGGCCTAGGCATGGCAGTGGCTTTCTGGACATCCAGGTAAGTATCCGGACAGCTGCAGGTTCTAGTTTAGGCCGTGGTTTCATATTTTGGTGTTCAAGCGCACAGATGTAATTTAGAGAGGCTCCTGAGTCTAGGACAAACTTGTCAGGATGGTTTCCGATACGGATGTCTAATTTTGGGTATTTCTTTAGCCGGTCCGGGTCTGACACCATACAGATCTATTCGTCTCTGTCTTGTGACACCGGCGTGGGTGATGATGACTCACTGGATGTTGATCTCCGTGATCGATATGAGCTTGTAGAACGGACGCTCGGCCGGGATGAACTAGAGGAGCGTTCTCCTCTTCCTTTCACTGCGCGAGCGTGATGTTGCGTGATGGATCGAGGTGTGGACGATCTTCGCCCCGAACGTTGAGTTTGACAGACCACTTCGAAGTGGATGGATGGATGGATGGGTTTTTATATAGCGCAATATCACCGCCAGGTCTCAAAGCGCTTTGCATTGGGAACCCGTCCTGGTTTTTCCCTGTGAGATAGCCCCTACTGGGTGTCCCCAAGGTGAAAGCCAGGCATCCCGCCGCGGGGGGCCGTAGTGGAGATTAAGCAAGCTATTGCCCAGAGTTGCAGAGTGAGAACCTGTGATTCGAGTAGGCACCGAAGCGAGAATTACTGAGTCCGTGGACATTTTGGGCTCAAGACCCTGCCGCGTCGGGAATTGAACCCTGGTCCCGGGTCTGATCTCAGCGTCCGGGTCTGCCTCCTCTAACCAGTGAGCCACACTTCTCCCTGTCGCAGCGATGACAATGCTGACCGATAGCCGGACACTGTCCTGAATGGGGGTAGTCCTGGCCGCACCTGTAGCACGCTGGCGCAGTTTTGCTGGACTTGGTGTGTTGCGACTCCTGCCGTGATGGCGTCCTCTGAGAAGTTGCAAAACGTGTCGGCTTGCTTGACTTGTGATGGTCCGTCCGATGTTTCTTCTCCTTGTGTGCTTGTATTCTGAATGCTTGGTTCTTTTTTTCAGTCTTATTGGTCTCCATTTTCCTTGCGTGATCTTCCGCTTGGTCGTTGATACGTGTCATTTCTTCGATTTCTTCCAGAGTGTAATGCTTTTTCAACAGTCGCAATGATTCGGATTGGCAACCTTCAATTATGCGCAGTCGCAACGCGTCTTCAGTGGTGAAAGCGTCGAACTCGCAGTGACGAGCTAATCTCCTGATGCGCACAATGAAGTCACACATGTGTTCATCTTTTTCTTGGGTGGCTAGATTGAATGTGTAGCGCTCATAATCTAAGTTGCGTTTATGTAGAAACCTCCGGTCAAGGGATCCTTTTACGTCGTCGTAGGAGGCAGTAGTCACATTAGGCAGTTCTTTGATGATCTGCGCAATGTCTTTTCCCACTAAATTTCGCAGGGCTATTAATTTTTGCTTCAGATCTTGTACTTGAGACCCGGTCATGTAGTCCTCGAAGTCTTCAGCCCAGCTCTTCCACTTGGGCCCCATACTATTGCCGGACGTCAACTCCAGAGGCCGCAGATATGGCACCCCCATGAGTACGTGGGGAGACGGTGCAAGTGGTGGTGGTAGCGTGGCCGGAGCTGCTGCTGAAGCTGCTGCTGCTCCTCCTCCTGGAGCGCCTGTCGGGTTGGGGATGGACATCGTGGTTTGGTCAGGTCACTCAGCGGCTATTGTTCGGTTTATTCCGCCACCAGTGAACGTATGAGTCAGTATTGCTTGGTTCCAATGAATTTTCAGCAGTTTTGAATGTTAAATGCAATGTTGCCTGACTCCAAAATGGCCGACACCAAAATTCCAATGGGTGCCTATGGCTGGCGCCTGATTCTAAGATGGCCGCCGTTCAGGACACGTGGTTTCCTTTTATTTCACAATTGCCACACTCAAAGTCTCTTATTCAAGCTTTGCCACATTCAAGAGTGGTTTCAGGCAGGCTTTCTGGCGCTCGGGACTCACCCTCACGCTCTCGGTCTCAGCTGGCCATTTCTGGGACGTTCTCCGGCGTCCTTGCTGCTTCGCGCCGTTTTTTTTTCTTCTTCAGGCGGGCAGTTTCTGGGCGGTTGCCGAGTCAGGTATACTCCGGGCGACGATCAGGCAGTGTGGGCAATCCTTGGGCTGATGCAGATCGTCGCGCTCTGGGGCAGCATTCAAGCGCGGCGTGTGAAGCATTTCCCTTCCTTCTTTTTTTTTTATATTCGCACTCTTACACACCACGCCGACACAGGCTGCAGGCTCGCTGTTTCCGGCCGTTCACGGACGGCAGGGACTGTAAGGCGTGTGGGGCTTCAGCAGGGATCCCACCCTCGTCGCCAGTGTCGCCTTTCCACAAGAACCACAGGAGCAGATTCAAACACGTCTTTATTACTTCGTGTCTGCTCGTAACTAAACCCGTTCCCCTTTACTTCCCCTTCTGCCCATGCCCCTTCCTGCCTTGCCTGTCCTGTCCCAGACAGGGGTCAGGCAACGACGATACGACAGCTGCCACCCCTCGCTCAGACATGCCTGCTGGACTCGCCCTTCAGCAGGAGGAATGCTTGGCGGGAACAGTGTCACCAGAGACCGTGGCAATGAAAACACCAGGGCAGCCCTCAGCCGAGTCAGATCCGGGGTCAGTCGGGAGGCCGGGCTGCCAATGGTGCATTAAGATTATCACACAAACGGCGCCATGCTCCCAGGGGATACCATCTTGTCACAGGCCGGCCCCAGCCGCTCCGTTGTTGGCCTGGCGTCCTCCAGCACCCGGCAAGCCCGCCCCTCACCCCCGCGGTTTCCACTGACTATTTCTTCAATTTGACTGTTCCCACAGGTGTGACGCGTGTAAATATTCGTAAATAAATACACTTAACATTTTCCAGTCTGTCTTTAGCCCCGGGTGAATATGCCCTCGCCTTTGCTAAATCGTGGCATACCGTCTCCCAAGAGTCCGCTCATTTCTGTGACATTTTCACGAGCCAGGTCCACTCAAGAGAGGCCGCAAGTTAAGGGAGTATTTACAACAAGGGGTGGTGATGGACAGAGTCTCTGAATTAAGCAGAATACTCTCACCCAGTCAAGAGATCAGGGCTAAATCCAACACCGTTTTTTAGCTCATTGCACCATCCCAGTTTCAGAACCTGGCTGTATGCAAATTAGTCTGTCCCTGGCCCAGTGCATCATGGGAACAGGGCAGACCAGACTACAAAAGCCAATTCTTACACTGGGAAGGAAACAAGCTTCCGGGGACCGGTTTCTGGCATTTCAACCGTCTTCGGCCCGGCTTGCTTGAATCCTGATGGTGCAATGAGCAAGTTAAGGGAGAACTGCTGCCATGGTTTCTGTTTATTCCTGCAAGTGCCTGTGAGCACGGTCTTTCTATATTCCTTTCTTTAAAAACTAAGGGATGGAAGAGGTCAGCGGCAAACATGTAAAACCACTGATCTCTTTCCCCATTGACTTATAGTGCAGGTGAGAGCTCTATGGGTGAGGTCAGGTGTAAAAGGGCAGAGCATTCGCCCCTACTTTTTATAATAAATACCCTGCAAGGAAGTCAAGTCAAGTCAAGTCATAAAATGTATATAGCGCACTACATACCCAGAGGGTTTCAAGGCGCTTAGGAAGGGGAGGAGGATTATTTGTCAAATATCCACGTTTTAAGCTGCTTTCTGAACGCTAGGTGATTCTGGGTGAGGCGAAGGTAAGCGGGGAGTGAGTTCCATGTTTTGGCAGCCAGGTATGAGAAGGATCTGCCTCCCATGGTGGTCTTGTTGATGCGAGGTACATTGGCGAAGGCTTGGCTGGAAGAGCGAAGTTGGCGGGAGGGGGTGTAGAAGGACAGTCGAGAGTTGAGGCAATCTGGTCCGATGTCGTAGAGTGATTTGTGTGCGTGGGTAAGCAGTCGGAAAGTAATCCTCTTATTGACGGGTAGCCAGTGGAGGTCTTTAAGGTGACCAGAGATGTGTTCGTTGCGTGGGATGTCTAATATGAGCCTGGCTGAGGCGTTTTGGATTCGTTGTAGTTTCTTCTGGAGTTTAGCGGTGGTACCTGCGTAGAGGGTGTTTCCGTAGTCCAGTCGGCTCGTGACTAGAGCGTGGGTGACTGTTTTCCTTGTTTCGGTGGGGATCCAGCGAAATGTTTTTCTGAGCATGCGAAGAATGTTAAAGCAGGAAGAGGATACGGCGCTGACTTGTCTGTTCATTGAGAGTGAAGAATCCAGGATGACGCCAAGGTTCCGTGCGTGGTCTGTCGGGATGGGTGCATTTCCGAGGGCTTCCGGCCACCAGGAGTCGTCCCATGCAGAGGGGGAATTACCTAAGATGAGGACTTCTGTTTTGTCTGAGTTCAGTTTCAGACGGCTTTGTTTCATCCATTCGGCGACTTCTTTCATTCCTTCGTGTAGGTTAGTTTTGGCGGTGCTGGGGTCCTTGGTGAGAGATAGGATCAGTTGAGTGTCATCCGCGTAAGAGATGATGTTGAGGTTGTGTTGGCGGGCGATGGCCGCGAGGGGGCTCATGTATACGTTGAAGAGGGTGGGACTGAGTGAGGATCCTTGTGGTACGCCGCAGATGATTTCAGAGGCCTCGGACTTGAATGGTGGGAGGCGGACTCTCTGGGTTCTTCCGGTGAGGAACGAGGTGATCCATTCCAGTGCCTTTCCTTGGATTCCGATGTTTCTGAGGCGTTGTAAAAGGGTGCTGTGGCAGACTGTGTCGAAGGCTGCAGAGAGGTCGAGGAGGATGAGGGCGACTGTGTCTCCATTGTCCAGTAGAGTTCGAATGTCGTCTGTTGCTGCGATGAGGGCGGTCTCAGTGCTGTGTTTGGCTCGGAATCCAGATTGTGAGGGGTCGAGTGATTTGTTGGCTTCGAGGAAGGCGGCGAGCTGGTTGTTGACAGCTTTCTCGATGACTTTGGCCGGGAATGGAAGAAGCGAGATGGGGCGGTAGTTTTTGAGTTCGGTGGGGTCTGCTGTTGGTTTTTTCAGAAGGGCGGTGAGTTCAGCGTGTTTCCAGTCTTCTGGGAAGGTAGCGGAGTTGAAGGAGCAGTTGATGACGTCTCGGAGGTGCGGGGCTATGACGGAGTCTGCTTTGTTGAAGATGTGGTGAGGGCATGGGTCTGTGAGGGATCCAGAGTGGATGGAATTCATCAGGCGGATGGTGTCCTCAGTGGAGATTGGGTTCCAGGCGTTAAGGGTGTTAGCGGGGGGAAGATGGTCAGCTGATGGTAGGGTGGGTTGGCTTCCGGGTTGGTTGTCAAAGCTGTTGTGGATGTCAGCAATCTTGTTGTGGAAAAAAGAGGCTAGGGAATCGCAGAGGGTACGAGAGGGGGTGATGTCGTTGGAGTTGGCCGAGGGGTTGGAAAATTCCTTGACGATGTTGAAAAGTTCCTTGCTGTTGTGGGCGTTGTTGTCAAGTCGATCCTTGAATGCTGTTTTCTTGGCTTTTCGGATCAGTTGGTGGTGAGTACGGATGGCGCTTTTGAAGGCGTCCTTGTTACTGGTGGAAGGGTCTTTTTTCCAGGCCTTTTCAAGGGAGCGGCACAGTTTCTTGGACTTCTTGAGGTCATCGTTGAACCAAGAGGCCTTCTTGATGCCAAGTTTGTGTTGACGTTTTTTCAGTGGTGCTAAGGTGTCGGCGGTGTTGGATAGCCAAAGGGTGAGGTTGGAGGCGGCTTCGTTGGCGTTAGAAGAGAGGGCTGGGGAGGTTTGAAGGAGCGATGTGGAGATCTGCTCCGTGGTGATTTTGTTCCAGTTTCTTTGTAGAGTTGGTTGGAGGTGGATGATGGGTTTCGGCTTGTTGTAGGTGAAGTGAACGCAGCTGTGGTCAGTCCAGAGGAGATCCGTATTGTGGCTGAAGGAGACATGGTTGCTGGAGGTGAAGATGGGGTCGAGTGTGTGACCTGCGATGTGGGTGGGGGAAGTGACTAGTTGTTTAAGTCCGAGGTTGGCTAGGTTGTCCAAGAGGGTGGCGGTGTTGCGGTCGTTGATTTTTTCAAGGTGGAAGTTGAGGTCACCCAGAAGGATGTAGTCTTTGGAGGGGAGCGCGTGTGGGGTGATGAAGTCCGTGATGTCTTCACTGAATTTTGCGCGGGGTCCTGGTGGTCTGTAGAGGAGGGTGCCTCTGAGAGTGGTCTTGGGGTCGATGTGGATCTGGAAGTGAAGGTGTTCGGAGTTAGCGAGGTTGGCGTCAGAGCTGGTTGAGATGCGGATTGATTTCTTATGGACGATAGCGATTCCACCTCCTGTATGGTCGGTGCGGTCCTTGCGTGTGATCTTATAGTCATCAGGGATGGCGATGGCTATGTCAGGGGCGGAGGAAGCGTTCATCCATGTTTCCGTTAGGAAGGCGACGTCAGGAGAGATGGTGTCTAGTAGGTTCCAAAGGTCAACGGCGTGCCTGTGGACCGAGCGGGTGTTGAGAAGGATGCATTCTAGGTGGTTGGGGTCGGGAATCTGTGTTGTGGTCGTAGCGGAGATGTTGTCGGTGACGCTAAATTTGCAGGAGAGGCAGGAGAACGGTCCATGGGTGCGACCAGGAGCGGCTTGGACGCAGTTGGGGGCGCGACCGGGGTTAAGGGCTAGGAGGGTGGTAGCATCGTAGGTAACGCGGGGGGGCTGGGCAGCACGAGGGGCAGGGGGTCTGGCGCTGGGCGCGGTCCAGGCGCGGACGGGCGTAGACGGGCTTACCTTTGGCGCACCTTCGGCGCGGATTGGGCGCGGGCGCTGCGCGTGAACGCTGCGCGCGGGAACTACTGTCATATGTGGATAGTGGAGGGGGAGGGGCGAGGGCGTCACAGCTGGGAGGCGGGGCGGGCACACGAGGACAACAACAAACAAAATGGAGGCGGAGGGGGGGGCACAGCGTAGCGCTACAGACAAACGCGCTTACAGGACAAATCAGTGAGGAAACCAAATGTTAAAGCGCTAGCGAGGCTAAAGCGTCAAGAAGCAACACAGCAAATGAACAGTCTGCAATGAAAGCAGTTCAGGCGAGGCAGCGCTATCAAAACAGCAGGCGGAAAGTAATTAATCAGAGCAAACTAGGCAGCGCTAACAAATAATCAATGCAAACTAAGCAGCGCTAACAAATAATCAATGCAGCAGGCTAAACTAGATGAGAGACGCTCTACAAATCAAGGTTCTGGTAATGCAGCGCGGTAAAAACCAGATGCCTGCAAGAGACACTGGGAGCGACCACTCAGCTGGTAGGCGAGGAGCGAGTCACAGGAAAAGAGTACAGTGGCATCAGACTGAGGATCACACAGAAGGTGTGACTGCCTGCCGAGACATAGGCAGGAAACCCGTGTTCGCAGGTAGGTTGTCAATTGTAAATTAGAGGGTAAAAAAAAAGTGTGCCTAGAGCATGTACTGTCCAGGCTCACCCATCAAGAAAGGTCGAACAAACAAACGGCAATCCCAGTTTGAGCACCATAAGGGGGTTTCAACAGTAAGGTAGAATGATTTTTGGTTTTAGTATAACGTACATTTTCAATATAAGAGAAGAGAAAGATCAGTGGTCCCCGTCCATTATGGCACGCAGGAGGCCTCCATTTACAGGTAGGGGGACATGGCTGTGTCACACAGTGGCACATGTAGGTATGGGCGAATGCAACCAGCATGCGCGAGTCGGGTCCTTAGCAATAAACTACTTTGTTTCCATTGGCTGTATCCCAGTGAAGTCACTGGAATTGAAAACTGGGCTACCCTATGCAGGCGTCTACTTTGTGTATTATGTTCTGGAGAAAATAGGGTCTGAAACCTACATACATGTTTGCGACTTTCAGCAGAACCTTTACTTGAGCAAAGGCTGCTGGTGGGACTACTCTGTGGGCAAGAGTGGAATAGAGCCTTCCGCCTCCGGGCTCTGCCACGCAGCTGCCCACCTGGGTGGCCTTGGGTAGTGGCGCAGATCGAGCATTCGGGGTCTGAGCGGCCATAAAACTGAGGGAAACCTTAGGCTGCCACCACTGTGTGCCCTCAAACTGCTAGAAAATGGCAGAAAAATCCACTGTTTTAGAAATTAATGGGGAGTCCAACTGCAGCAAAGTTCTAATTTTGCGAGGCGATGAACATTCTTGCATTGCTCCTTGTGAGAAGTTGGCCTGATATGCAGTGCTCACTATTCTAGTGATCACTATGTATCATTCCAAACGACCCTTATTGATGATTGGTTGTAAGTCAACCTGATAGACCAGCTATCCTAGTAGCATGGACAAGAGCAGTCTTTAGGCTAAACTCTAGAGGGCGTGTTAAGCCAGCTGTTTTACCATCACATTTACCCCTTGAACACCAAGTGAAAGGACACCACACAAGTTGTTATGAAAATAAAGTATATTTATTTATAACAAGATGTAGGAAGGTTGATCCCTGACTATGGTTGCCCCCAACTTTTTGCCTGGTGTTTTGCTGGTTTTCTGACTTAGTTGACCTGGGGCCCTGCTATTCAGGACCCCAGGCCTACTGCTCTCTCTGTAAAATGGATTCCATGTACCTTAGGTACATATCTAAATTGGATACTGAGCCACCTTATCAGTCCCTGTACAGTGTACCTTAGGTACCCAGGGCATAGGTGTACCCAGGGCCTACCAGGGGCTGCAGCATGTATTATGCCACCCCTGGCTGGCCATCCAAATCTGACACAACTGGCTGCTTGACAGCTGGGGCAAGGTGGTGTAATCACCCTTTGCTGTAGATATAGTATACCTATATCTAACCCTAAAATGGACACACAGATCTCCTATCAGTCACTCCTATGGCAGGCCTTACCAATCCTGAAGGCAGAGTGCTTGGAATCGTGTGAGATGGTGCTCTGGCATGAGCTGAGCCTGTCTGCGGCTTTCGGGATCCATCCCTTAGCCGTTTCCATGATATCGCATACCATATACTCTTAAGTGCATTATAATCCTCGCGGTTATGTGCCAACTCTGGTATCGCTTTATCAAAACATGTCGAGTAAGGTGTCATACGAATTGGAATACTAACCCCTCGCCAATTCTGGCGACGGGGTTAGCATTCCACCCTTCTAGAGGGACACGACATGCCTGTAACCTATAACCCGGTTAAAAGTCAGACAGAGCCTTAGCATCCACAAAATGGATGCTGCCACCGAGACACAAGTCTGCCCTCCTGCTGCTGGGAGTCCTCCCAGAGCAGGAGATAAGGACAAAGGGTTTCCTGCCAGGGGCGGTGCCAGCACCGTCCCAGACAGGGTTTTGTGTATTGTAGGTAGGCAGGGCTTTAGAGGAAGGTGACTGCACGTGGCACCCCGGTGCTCACTGTGCATAGGCTGGCTGGAACCAGTTCCAGGGTCACTCCAGACCCTGTGCTGGGGAAAAGCCCGCCAAGGAAGTGGGTGTAACCACCCCCCTCCTAGTCCCACCCATAGGGCAGGACTTAGTCGCGTGCCAGCCCCTTTTTACAGGATAAAGGTAGAGACTGGCCCCCTTCCAAATCAGATCATCTTTGGAATCAAGATACCACTTTCCACGAAAGGACTTCATGATTTCTTCCTCAAGATTCTCCCTTGTGGCTAAGGAGTAGTCACCCTGCATCCGCAGGCACCATCTAAGAACACTGCGGTCTGCTGCACGTCCTTCCTCCGGAATCCGACTGCCCAGCTCGACGAGACCCGGCTTCCCTGGCACCTCTGACCTCTACCCACCTCTACAGCACAGCTGAGAACCGTGGGTGCGACGAGACCTCGAGGGACCGGCCATCGCCAAGACTGCACGACTTCTGCACAGCAAGCCCACCGAGTAATTTCCTGGTGAGTGCTTTGGGGTCCGAGAAGCCCCCACCCTGAGCAGCTCCAGCACCGAAGAGCAGCCCCCCAGCATCTCCACGATCGGCGTGGGGCCCTTCTGCCTTCTGCTGCTCACCGCGTTGTTTGGCTACTAGCCCGTTGGCTTGTGGCCTTCCTGACGACGCCCGACGACATTTCTGCTGCTGGTCTGGTTGCTCCAGACTGGCCCTTGCTCCCTCCCAGAAGAGGAGCACCCTGGACCCTCCTGGTCCACTCAAGACGCCATTTTGAGTCCACCGCGTGGGCTTGAATTAGCCAAGGCTTGTTGCCCAATCCTGGGTAACTTCGACGCCAACGACTTCATCCTTCGTGGGACAGCTCGCACCTCCATCCTGGTCGCCGACAACGCCTCCTGGTCCGAGAGACTGCAGAGCCCAGCAGCGCCCACTCACCTGACTGCGGTGACTTCGCCCGGTGCCATCCTGGTGCCCACTTAATCACTGGCTAGTGATTCAAGAACTTGGTCCCCTCTGCTTTCAGGTTTTCTTCTTCCTTGATCCAGGCTTGGATCCATCGAACTTTCCTTCACTGGTCGCCTGCCAGCAACTTCTTCCTTCCAGGCTCCTGGTCCGGCAACGAGATCCCCGACGTCTTTTCAGACCTATGCAGCTGCAGCCCCTGGGCTAGGTAACTTCGGCACTTCGGTGTCCCAGCATAGCCTCACTATCCTAGGGTCAGGATCCACTGTCGTTTTCTTCCTACCAGGTCGGGTTCGCCCGTGAACACTAACTTTGCCTTTACTAGCCTCCATAGACTTTGTCCCGCATCCCGCGTGAGAGTGCACACTCTGCACCCGAGTCCCCTGGGCCTCCTAGTAGTAATCTAACGATTAGTCCAGTCCTAGCGATTCCAAAGCCTATTAGAACTGTTACTTACCTGCTAGTAATTCGCATTCCACTTTTAGTGTATATGGTTTTTCGTGCCCCTCGGGCATTTGTGTAACGTGCTAACTTAAAAGTATTTTCGTAAGAGTTTTGTTGTGTGCTTAGCTCCCTGTCTCATAAAGAGCCAGGGTAGTCTTGTTATAAATAAATACACTGTTTATTTTCATAACAACTTGTGTGGTGTCCTTTCACTGGGTGTTCAAGGGGTAATGTGATGGTAAAACAGCTGGCTTAACACGCCCTCTAGAGTCTTAGCCTTAGACTGCTCGTATCCATGCTACTAGGATAGCTGGTCTATAAGGTTGACTTACAACCAATCATCAATAAGGGTTGTTTGGACTGATATATAGTGATCACTAGAATAGTGAACACTGCACATCAGGCCAACTTCTCACATTGGTGGGCAGCGGTTGGGATTTGAGCTTGCTGTTGTTTTACCACACATGCCCTAAGAATATCCTGTGAAAGATCACATAAGTACTAAAGGTACATATAACTTAGCTTAGAATACTCTGAGTTCTACTGAACCAGCTGTTGTAGCTCCTAGGGCCTAGCACACCCTAAACTACAACTCTAGCAAGGGATCAGTAGGCAAACATATAGTGTAGGTAAGTGCACCACTTACACCTCACTAGAAAAGCATGTCGACTCAGGGGGACTCTACTGAGACTCCCCTGGTCAGTGTTGACCCTCCACAGGTCACTTCAAGATATGCAGCTCTCAATTTTCAGGAGATGAGGCAACTCTGTGTCTCCAGGAAACTGAAGCAGGGGTCTAACCCCACCATTCCCTTTCTGATAGGTCTCTTAGAGACATATGATGCCAGAAAGCTCTCTCAGTTACATGAGAGCATGCCAGCCTTAGAGGGAACCTCTGGGGATCCAGACCTCCCCAACACTGATTCAGCAGTTGAGGAGGAGGATCAGGAGGTACTCTCTGGGGATGAGGTAGACAAAGGTCTTGAGGTAGTCAGAAGGCTAACTAGGACCAACTTAGACTTACTTGGGCTAGGATCTGGGGGCCCCCCAGTACTAACCCGAAGTGGGCCTAACCTTGGAGTTAGGAGAGATAGATCTCTTTCTAGGGACTCCAATAGATCTCTGCACTCTAATGCCTCTTCTCAGGGGAGAAGGAATCCTCCACAGAGGAGATTTACTTCCCCTCAGAGAAAGGAGCATGAAGCTAGGATGAGACAAGCTGAACTGAGGATTGAAAGGGAAGAAATTGCCCTGGCCAAAGAGAAGCTTGCCCTGGCAAGAGAGCAGCAGATGAGTGGGCTAGCTCCCACTGGTGGCAGCAATCTCCCAAGAGATAGAGAGAAGGGTTTAGATACTAAACACCTGACTAAAATAGTGCCCCCCTTTAAGCAAGGGGATGACATCCAGAAATGGATGGCTGCTCTGGAGAGGGCCTGCACTGTGCAGGGCATTCCCCAGAGTCAGTGGGCAGCTATACTGTGGCTCTCCTTTGATGGTAAAGGTAGAGATAAGCTCCTCACTACTAGAGTTGAGGATGCTAACAATTACCAGGTCCTGAAAAATGCACTGGTTGATGGGTTTGGTTTAACCACTGAGCAGTACAGGTTGCTGTTCAGAGACACCCAGAAAACTCAGTCTCAGGACTGGTCAGACTTTGTTGATTGTGCCACTAAGGCTTTGGAAGGCTGGCTACTGGGTAGTAAGGTTACTGATTTCAAGGGATTGTATAATCTAATTATGAGAGAGCAAGTCTTAAATAATTGTCAGAACCAGTTATTACACCAGCACCTGGTAGACTCTGATCTGACCTCTCCACAAGAATTGGGTAAGAGGGCAGACAAATGGGTCAGAACCAGGATTAGGCCCAAGAACCAAGGTGGTGACCAGAAAAAGGAATCAACCAAGCCTCAAGAGAAGGGTGGGAATAAATCTACAGACCAAACCACATCAGGGCCCCAAAAATCCTCTGAGGGGGGTGGGTCCCAGAATCCTTCCAATAACCAGAAGAAACCTTATTGTTATCCCTGTAAACAGGTGGGTCATTTAAAAACTGACAGCAGTTGCCCAAAGAATAACAATAAGGAAAACATACCCCCAAGTAACATTCCCAAACCTCCTGTTACTACTAGTAGTAATCCCCCAGGTGGTGGGAGTGCCCCCAAGAATTTGGGTGCATTTACTTTGGGAGTTCCTGGGGACTCTGGCCTAACCAGGTCCCCAAACTTAGATACTCTTGTCTGTGAGACTGGCATGGGGTTTGCCAACTTCACAACTTGTCCCAACACTTTGGGCAAGTACAGACAGGAGCCCCTCATCAATGGTATAAAAGTTGAGGCCTATAGAGATACAGGGGCTAGCATCACTATGGTGACTGAGAGTCTAGTCCCCTCAAGGCAACTTTTACCTGGTGCCACATACCAGGTGACCAATATTGATGGAGTGCAGAGAGATCATCCCATGGCAGTGGTCAATCTCAGCTGGGGAGGTGTCACTGGCCACAAGAGAGTGGCAGTGTCACCAAACTTGCCTGTAGATTGCCTACTGGGGAATGATTTAGAGCTCTCAGCCTGGGCTGAAGTAGAGCAAGAAACCCATTCTAGAATGGTAAACATCCATGGTAAGGTTAGTGGGGCAGTGGTAGCCACAGCCCCAGTCCAAGATATCCTCCCTGAACAGGTCAGGAGGGTTGTGCCAGTCACAACCCAATCTCAGACAACTTCCTTCCCAGAACAGGTTGTCAAGGCTGTGATGGTCACAGCCCACACCCAAACTGAGCCCCCTCCTGAAAAGGTTGGGAGAGTTGTGATGGCCACAGCTCAAACTCAGACAGATGACAGTGTTGTGAAGCCTGAAACTATGGATCACTCCACTCAGACAGAGAGTATTGAGGAGGAAGAGAAATCTCCCTCCCACCAGACTTTAGGAAAGGATCAGCCTCCTCAGGGAACTGATCTGACCCCTTGTGAAGAAACTGCCACAGAGGTAGTCAGGCCTAGCCTGGCAGAACCCCTGATGTCAGTGGACCCTTCCAAGGTGGGACCCAGTCTGGAGCAGGTAACCTGCCCCTCTCTACCCTGCCTCCGTCAGCCCAGGGCTGTAGAGGTCAGGGAGGCCAGTGTTGGACCCCAAAGGGCCCCCTGTCCAAAAGAATTTCCCAATCAGCAGATTAAGGGCACTGAAGCTAGTAGTCCTAGCCAAGTGAAAATAAAACATACTCCTGAGGGATCCCCCTTAAAATTAGTTAGGGACCTCCCACAGATGGACACTGTTGGGCACAGCCAAACTTGGGACCTGAGGGCCCCAGACCTGACCTGTCCCTCCAGTAAGCCAAACAGAGGGACCCAACCTCCAGCTGTAGGTAGCCAGAGGTTGACCCTGAGAGCCCAAAACAACTCAGTCTTGGAAAGAAAGGCCTATATGGTGGAAAATGATTGGAGGAAGCTGAGCCCAAAATTAGTGGAGCCTCACTTCAGTACTCCATTTCAGCCCCAGCCTTTTTCTTTGACAAAACACACCACAGGTAGAGATTCCCTATGGTGGAGACCCTCAGACACCCTTAGGGTGAGGGATTGCTTAGTGGACCATGACATAGGGGGTAACCATGCCAGTGCTGGTACTTCCTTAAATGGCCACTTAGGCAATATAGGCTTACCTGGACAAGGATAGCCTTATCTCCTTTCGTTTGGGGGGGGGTTATGTAGGAAGGTTGATCCCTGACTATGGTTGCCCCCAACTTTTTGCCTGGTGTTTTGCTGGTTTTCTGACTTAGTTGACCTGGGGCCCTGCTATTCAGGACCCCAGGCCTACTGCTCTCTCTGTAAAATGGATTCCATGTACCTTAGGTACATATCTAAATTGGATACTGAGCCACCTTATCAGTCCCTGTACAGTGTACCTTAGGTACCCAGGGCATAGGTGTACCCAGGGCCTACCAGGGGCTGCAGCATGTATTATGCCACCCCTGGCTGGCCATCCAAATCTGACACAACTGGCTGCTTGACAGCTGGGGCAAGGTGGTGTAATCACCCTTTGCTGTAGATATAGTATACCTATATCTAACCCTAAAATGGACACACAGATCTCCTATCAGTCACTCCTATGGCAGGCCTTACCAATCCTGAAGGCAGAGTGCTTGGAATCGTGTGAGATGGTGCTCTGGCATGAGCTGAGCCTGTCTGCGGCTTTCGGGATCCATCCCTTAGCCGTTTCCATGATATCGCATACCATATACTCTTAAGTGCATTATAATCCTCGCGGTTATGTGCCAACTCTGGTATCGCTTTATCAAAACATGTCGAGTAAGGTGTCATACGAATTGGAATACTAACCCCTCGCCAATTCTGGCGACGGGGTTAGCATTCCACCCTTCTAGAGGGACACGACATGCCTGTAACCTATAACCCGGTTAAAAGTCAGACAGAGCCTTAGCATCCACAAAATGGATGCTGCCACCGAGACACAAGTCTGCCCTCCTGCTGCTGGGAGTCCTCCCAGAGCAGGAGATAAGGACAAAGGGTTTCCTGCCAGGGGCGGTGCCAGCACCGTCCCAGACAGGGTTTTGTGTATTGTAGGTAGGCAGGGCTTTAGAGGAAGGTGACTGCACGTGGCACCCCGGTGCTCACTGTGCATAGGCTGGCTGGAACCAGTTCCAGGGTCACTCCAGACCCTGTGCTGGGGAAAAGCCCGCCAAGGAAGTGGGTGTAACCACCCCCCTCCTAGTCCCACCCATAGGGCAGGACTTAGTCGCGTGCCAGCCCCTTTTTACAGGATAAAGGTAGAGACTGGCCCCCTTCCAAATCAGATCATCTTTGGAATCAAGATACCACTTTCCACGAAAGGACTTCATGATTTCTTCCTCAAGATTCTCCCTTGTGGCTAAGGAGTAGTCACCCTGCATCCGCAGGCACCATCTAAGAACACTGCGGTCTGCTGCACGTCCTTCCTCCGGAATCCGACTGCCCAGCTCGACGAGACCCGGCTTCCCTGGCACCTCTGACCTCTACCCACCTCTACAGCACAGCTGAGAACCGTGGGTGCGACGAGACCTCGAGGGACCGGCCATCGCCAAGACTGCACGACTTCTGCACAGCAAGCCCACCGAGTAATTTCCTGGTGAGTGCTTTGGGGTCCGAGAAGCCCCCACCCTGAGCAGCTCCAGCACCGAAGAGCAGCCCCCCAGCATCTCCACGATCGGCGTGGGGCCCTTCTGCCTTCTGCTGCTCACCGCGTTGTTTGGCTACTAGCCCGTTGGCTTGTGGCCTTCCTGACGACGCCCGACGACATTTCTGCTGCTGGTCTGGTTGCTCCAGACTGGCCCTTGCTCCCTCCCAGAAGAGGAGCACCCTGGACCCTCCTGGTCCACTCAAGACGCCATTTTGAGTCCACCGCGTGGGCTTGAATTAGCCAAGGCTTGTTGCCCAATCCTGGGTAACTTCGACGCCAACGACTTCATCCTTCGTGGGACAGCTCGCACCTCCATCCTGGTCGCCGACAACGCCTCCTGGTCCGAGAGACTGCAGAGCCCAGCAGCGCCCACTCACCTGACTGCGGTGACTTCGCCCGGTGCCATCCTGGTGCCCACTTAATCACTGGCTAGTGATTCAAGAACTTGGTCCCCTCTGCTTTCAGGTTTTCTTCTTCCTTGATCCAGGCTTGGATCCATCGAACTTTCCTTCACTGGTCGCCTGCCAGCAACTTCTTCCTTCCAGGCTCCTGGTCCGGCAACGAGATCCCCGACGTCTTTTCAGACCTATGCAGCTGCAGCCCCTGGGCTAGGTAACTTCGGCACTTCGGTGTCCCAGCATAGCCTCACTATCCTAGGGTCAGGATCCACTGTCGTTTTCTTCCTACCAGGTCGGGTTCGCCCGTGAACACTAACTTTGCCTTTACTAGCCTCCATAGACTTTGTCCCGCATCCCGCGTGAGAGTGCACACTCTGCACCCGAGTCCCCTGGGCCTCCTAGTAGTAATCTAACGATTCCCTAGTCCAGTCCTAGCGATTCCAAAGCCTATTAGAACTGTTACTTACCTGCTAGTAATTCGCATTCCACTTTTAGTGTATATGGTTTTTCGTGCCCCTCGGGCATTTGTGTAACGTGCTAACTTAAAAGTATTTTCGTAAGAGTTTTGTTGTGTGCTTAGCTCCCTGTCTCATAAAGAGCCAGGGTAGTCTTGTTATAAATAAATACACTGTTTATTTTCATAACAACTTGTGTGGTGTCCTTTCACTGGGTGTTCAAGGGGTAATGTGATGGTAAAACAGCTGGCTTAACACGCCCTCTAGAGTCTTAGCCTTAGACTGCTCGTATCCATGCTACTAGGATAGCTGGTCTATAAGGTTGACTTACAACCAATCATCAATAAGGGTTGTTTGGACTGATATATAGTGATCACTAGAATAGTGAACACTGCACATCAGGCCAACTTCTCACACAAGACTACCCTGAACTCTTTATGAGTCAGGGAGCTAAGCACAATACAAAACCCTTAAGAAAACACTTTAAGTTGCACAATTTACACAAATGCCCGAGGGGCACGAAAAACCATATACTACAAAAGTGGAATGCGAATTACTAGCAGGTAAGTAACTATTCTCAGAGGCTTTGGGATCGCTAGGACTAGACTACTGAACCTTTAGATTACGAGCAGGAGGCCTAGGGAGATCGGGTGCAGAGTGTGCACTCTCACGCGGGATGCGGAACAAAGTCTATGGAGGCTAGTAAATGCAAAGTTACAGTTATCGGACGAATCCGACTAGATAGGCTGAAAACGAAAAAGGATCTGGACACTTAGATAGTTAAGCTATGCTGGAGCACCGAAATGCTCAGGTTACCTAGCCCAGGGGCTGCGGCTGCATAGGTCTGAAAAGACGTCGGGAATCCTCGTTGCAGTCTATGGAGCCTGAAAGAAGAAGTTGCTGGCAGGCGACCAGTGATGAAGTTCGATGTGATCCAAGCCTGGATCGATGAAGATGGATACCTGTAAGCAGAGGGGACCAAGTCCTGAATCACTAGCCAGTGATTAGGTGGGCACCAGGATGGCACCGGGCGAAGTCACCTCGACCAGGTGAGTGGGCGACGCTGGGCTCTGCAGTCTCTCGGACTAGGAGGCGTTGTCGGCGACCAGGATGGAGGTGCGAGCTGTCCCACGAAGGTGTCTGCTGTCGACGTCGCTGGACCCAGGATTGGGGCAACAACTCTTGGCAAATGCAAGCCCACGCGGTGGACTCAAGATGGCGTCTGGAGTGGACCAGGAGGGTCCGGGGTGCTCCTCTGTTGGAGGGGAGCAAGGGCCAGTCTGGAGCAACCAGACCAGCGGTGTTGTCGTCGGGGTTCGTCGTCAGAAGGGCCACTAGCCAACGGGCAAGTGACCTGGACAACGCGGTGAGCAGCAAAGAGCAGAAGGGCCCCACGCAGATCTCGTGGATGCAAGGGGGCTGGACTTCGGTGCTGGAGCTGCTCAGGCTCGGGGCTTCTCAAACCCCAAAGCACTCACTCGAGGATCCCTCGGCGGTCGTGCTGGGCAAGCGTCGTGCAGTCTTGAAGATGGCCGGTCCCTCGAGGTCTCGTCACACCCACGAATCTCAGCTGGGCTGATGATGCAGGTAGAGGTCAGAGGTGCCAGGGAAGCCGGTTCTCGTCGAGCTGGGCAGTCTTGATCCGGAGGAGAGACTTACAGCAAACCGCGATGCTTGGATGGTGCCTGCGGGTGCAGGGTGGCTACTCCTTAGCCACAAGGGAGAGTCTTCAGAAGTAGTTCAAGAGTCCTTTCGTGGAAAGTAGTCAAGATTCAGAATTATCTAATTTGGGAAGGGGGCCTGCTCCTACCTTTTCTCAAAAAGGGGGCTGGCACGCGACTAGGTCCTGCCCATGGGTGGGACCAGGAGGGGGGTGGTTACACCCCTCTCCTTTGTCCGGTCTCTCCCCCAGCTCAGGGGCTGGTGTGCCCCAGGAACTGGTTTGAGCCGGCCTATGCACAGTGAGCACCGGGGTGCCACTTGCAGTCACCTTCCTCTCACGCCCTGCCTACCTGGGATACACATAACCCTGTCTGGGATGGTGCTAGCACCGCCCCTGACAGGAAACCCTTTGTCCAAGCCTCCCGCGCTGGAAGGACTCCCAGCAGCAGGAGGGCAGACTTGTGTCTCGGTGGCGGCATCCATTTTGTGGAGCTGAGGCTATGTTCAACTTTAACCGGGGTTACAGGCTACCAACATGTCTTCTCCCCCTAGAGGGGTGGAATGCTACCCCCGTCGCCAGAACTGGCGAGGGGGTAGTATTCCAAAGCGTATGACACCTTACACGACATGTTTAGATAATGTCAGACCAAAGTTACCATAACCGCGAGGATTATAAGGCACTTAAGAGTATATGGTCTGACGCTATCATGGAAACGGCTAAGGGATAGATCCCGAAAGCCGCAGACAGGCTCAGCTCATGCCAGAGCACCATCTCACACGATTCCAAGCACTCTGCCTTCAGGATTGTTAAGGCCTGCCATAGGAGTGACTGATAGGAGATCTGTGTGCCCATTCTAGGTTTTAGACATAGGTATACTATATCTAAAGCAAGGGGTGATTACACCACCTTGCTCCCAGCTGTCAAGCAGCCAGTTGTGTCTGTTTAGTTAGTCAGCCCAGGGGTGGCATAATACATGCTGCAGCCCCTGGGAGACTTCTGGGTGCACCTCTACCCTGGGTACAGGGACTTGGAGAGGGCCCAGTGCCAATTCAGTACCTGGGTACAATTTGGAATAGAGAGAACAGCTAGGCTGTGGGTCTGATTAGCAGGCCCACAGCCAGGGAAAGTCGTAAACCAGTGAAGCAAAAAGCAAAAATCTGGGTGATCATAGGATTGCAGACCCTACTCTCCTACATGACCCCCCCCCCAAACTTTGGGACAATAAGCTAACCTTGACCAGGTGAGTCTTCTTGCTCTAAGTGTAAATACCTGGAGAGCCCATCAGCATTGCCATGATCAGTACCAGGTCTATGCTCCACTGTAAAATCCATCCCCTGTAGGGAAATGGACCACCTAAGTAGTTTGGGGTTTTCACCCTTCATCTGATTTAGCCATAAGAGGGGCTTATGGTCGGTCTGAATCTTGAAGTGAGTGCCAAACAAGTATGACCTCAACTTCTTCAGGGCCCAAACCACAGCAAAGGCCTCCCTCTCAATAGCTGACCAATTTTTCTCTCTGGGGGTCAGCCTTCTGCTAATAAAAGCAATGGGCTGGTCGTTACCATCAAAATTCAGCTGAGATAGAACAGCTCCCACACCCAACTCAGAAGCATCTGTTTGGACAATGAAGGTTTTGGAGTAGTCTGGACTCTTTAGGATAGGTGCTGTGCACATGGCCTGCGTTAGGTCATCAAATGCTTTCTGACAGCTTGCTGTCCACTGAACTTTCTTTGGCATCTTTTTACTTGTCAGGTCATTAAGTACAGGGACTTGGAGAGGGCCCAGTGCCAATTCAGTACCTGGGTACAATTTGGAATAGAGAGAACAGCTAGGCTGTGGGTCTGATTAGCAGGCCCACAGCCAGGGAAAGTCGTAAACCAGTGAGGCAAAAAGCTACAATCTGGGTGATCATAGGATTGCAGACCCTACTCTCCTACACTCCAGGGATCTGCAGGTTGTATATTTATATTGTAAATCCGGCAGTGTGTTTTGAAGATATGCTTTTACTGAAAGTGTGCAGCTTGGTTTTCTCGTTTAATTGTGCTGAGCACCAACAAATCTAGCAGAAGTATTTTTTTTTATAGGTCAAGCTTACTGTGTGTTGCAAGGGTATTGTGGATTACCAAAGACACAGAGGGGCTGGAGCCCGCCCATTGCTTACCACTGGTTGGCTTTCCTTGTCACTCATTTGCCTGCTTCCTATTTGCGTCCCAGCTTATTAAGCTTCTGCTTGTCCCTCCCAAGAATCATGGCCTCTTTACAATGTCTTTGATTGGCTGGCATTGCTGCTTCCACTTCTTGCTTTTCAAGGGAGAGGATGTAGCCTAACGGCTAGAGCAGTCAACCTAGAAGCTGGGGAACTATTTTCGAGCCTCGGCAAGGGACAGATGCTCAATATCCTACAATTCAGGGCAAATCACTTCATCTCCCTGTGCCTAACAAAAGAAATGCGTTACTTACCTGTAACAGCAGTTATCCAGTATTGGTGTCTTTCATAGATTCACATGCCTGAATCATTCCCCGTCGTCGAGACGGGAGCCTCCGGTATATAGAAAAGTAATGTCCTATAGACATACATAAAGAAAAATAGGCCTAAGGACCTCCCCTTAGTAGCCTATCCTCGTCCTTATGCAAAAAGGACCAAACTCTTAGAGCCAGCCAATCAGCTATCACCTCCCTCTAGAACCTTCCCTGCTGGAGCCTCAGTCTCTCAGATTTTCATACGCACCAAGCTAGGTAGGCGTAAAGCAGGTAGAGAGAACGTGAGTCCTTCCAGGGGAGGCGGGAGGGTTGCATGTGAATCTATGAAAGACACCAATACTGGATAACTGCCGTTACAGGTAAGTAACGCATTTCTTATCCAGTATTAGGGGGTGTCTTTCATAGATTCACATGCCTGAATCAGAGTAGTTAGCAATACATTATGCACATGTCTGATGCAATGATGCCTTATAAGCAGTTAGATAATACACTCAGAAGCATGCGACTGTAAGCATTAGCATACATCAACATAACCAAAGAGAAGAGATGTGCATACCAGGATGGCGGGATGTAGGAAGGCTCACCTCACTGGAATAGATGTCGAAGCACCGCTGACCCACTGCTGCGTCCTGCAGAAGCTCAACATCCAGGCAATAGTGTCTGGCGAAGGTATGCGGTGACTTCCACGTCGCTGCTCTGCATATGTCCAGAATCGGCACCCCAGCGAACAGCGCTGCTGATGTGGACATTGCTCTTGTGGAGTGTGCGTGCACCGTGGCATTCAACGGCCGGCCGGCCTTTTCATGGCAGAATGCTATCGCCGAAGAGATCCACCTTGAGATACTCTGTTTCGTGAGAGGAAGACCAAGCCTTGGTCTACTGTAGGCCACAAAAAGTTGTGACGACTTCCTGAAGTCTTTTGTCTTGTCCAAGTAAAACTTTATACACCTTTTGAGGTCTAAGGAGTGTAACGTCCTCTCTGCTGCAGTGGTAGGGTTTGCAAAGAAGGAACGTAGAACCACCGGTTCATTAAGGTGAAAGTCTGAAGGCACTTTTGGTATGAATTTGGGATTCATCCTCAGCACCACTCTGTCCTGTTTAAATTGCATACATGGTTCCTGAATGGATAGAGCTTGTAACTCGCTGACTCTCCTGGCAGATGTTAGAGCGAGCAGAAGAGCTACCTTCCATGAGATGTACTTGATGGGTGCTCGATGAATGGGCTCAAAAGGATGGCTCATAAGCTGGGTGAGTACCAAGTTTAGATGCCATGTAGGTGGAATACTTCGAGGTCTTGGATACGATCTATACAAGCCTTTGAGGAACTGTTTAATAAGCCTGCTGGACCAAAGCGAAGGGGCCTTCGAGGATCTAGTGTAGCGTGAAATCGAAGCCAAATGAACCTTTATAGATGCATGCGCCAAGCCTGACTCCGCCAAGTGTAGAAGGTATGGCAATATCTGTACAGGGGTAATCTGGAGAGGTGACAATTTGTGTTCCACGCACCATAAGCAAAACCGCTTCCACTTGAGGGAGTACGTTCTGTTGGTACTGTCCGCTCGTGCTTTCGCTAGGACCTCCCTGCATTCCTGTGGGATGTCTAGATGACAGAATTCTCTGTGCTCAGGAGCCAGGCTGATAATCTGAGCGATGGTAGGTTCGGGTGTTGGATCTGTCCGTTGGACATAGTCAGCAGGTTTGGGTGCTGTTTCAGACGAATTGGAGTCCTGATGGAGAGGCGATGAAGGTCCGAGAACCAGTGCTGCCTCGGCCAGAACGGGGCAATTAGGATCAGGGTACAAGGCTCTGCCTTCATCTTCCTGAGGACACTGGGAATCATCGGGAAGGGGGGAAAAGCGTACGCAAAGACGCCGAACCAACTGATGGAAAGGGCATTTCCGAGTGACCTTTGTTGGGGACGCCAACTTGCGTAGTTTGGGCATTTGGCGTTCTCCCTGGTGGCAAAGAGGTCGATCCTTGGGATTCCCCATTCTGAGAATACCTGATCCAGTGTACCTTGGTTGAGCTCCCATTCGTGAGTGAGAGACGTTCGTCTGCTGAGTGCGTCTGCAATGGTATTGTCCTTGCCCGGGACATATTCCGCTTTGAGCGTGATCCCTTGGAGCACTAGCCAGTTCCAGATTTCTTGCGATTCGCGTGACAGAGTGAGCGAACGCGTCCCTCCCTGCTTGTTCAGGTAGTGCATCGTCGTGGTGTTGTCCGTCCTGACGAGCACCTGGGAGTTCTGGATACGTGGTAAAAAGGCCTTCAGTGCCAGGAAGACCGCTCGCAGTTCTAGAAGGTTTATGTGGAATTTCTTCTCCTGCTCCGTCCATTTGCCGCTGACTTGGAGGTCCTGGAGGACCGCTCCCCAACCTTCCAGGGATGCATCCGTGGTGATCACCAAAGGTGCTGCTGGAAGGAGGAAGGGTAGGCCTGTCGACAGATTCCTGTGGTTCATCCACCATTGCAGGGTCTTGGACATTTGTGGTGTTATTCTCACTGTGTCGTCGAAAGAGCCTGTACTTTGAGTCCATTGGTATCTGAGGGCTTCTTGCAATGGGCGCATCCTGAGGCGGCAGTGCGGGATGAGGAGGATACAGGACGACATCATGCCTAGTAGTGATTTGAAAGTTCGAACTCTCATGGTCTTTCTCGAAGCCACAGCCGTGGCCAGAGAGACGATCTTGTGTTTCCGTTCCTTCGAAGGAAATGCTTTTACGCATTCCGTGTTCAAGGTTGCCCCCAGGAAGGAGATGCTTCTGGTCGGGGTCATGCAGGATTTCTCGAGATTGAGAGATAATCCTAAGTGCAGAAAGAGATTGGTGCAGGCGTTGGAGGATGAGGTAGCGCCTGTCGCTGAGAGAGCTTTTACCAGCCAGTCGTCGAGGTAAGGGAAGACCTGGTGACCCATTTGACGTAGGAAGGCTGCCACAGGAGAAAGGCACTTCGTGAAAATCCGCGGCTTGGATTTGAGGCCGAACGGCAGCACTTTGAATTGGTAGTGGCGTCCTGCCACCTCGAACCTTAGGAATTTTCTGTGCCCTTTGAGTATTGGGATGTGGTAGTAGGCATCCTGGAGATCCAGGGATGTCATGAAGTCTCCTCTTTCGAGGATGCCTAGTATTTCTTGGATCGTCACCATCCTGAACGACTGACTCTTTAGGAAAGAGTTGAGGGCTCTGAGATCCAATATGGGCCTCCACTTTTTCCCCTTCTTGCGAATAAGAAAGAAGCGGGAGTAGAATCCCTGTCCTTTTTGAGACGATGGGACCATCTCGATCGCTCCCTTCTTCAACATCACAGATATTTCCAGGAGCAAAGGCCGCAGATGTTTGTGTGGCAGTTTGCGTGGCGGTGTTGGAGGTGGGATGGTGGTGAATTCCAGGGAATGGCTGAATCTTATTAGTTGTAGTACCCACCGATCTGTGGTTAAGAGATGCCAATTGTGTAGGAAATGGGTCAACTTTCCTCCAATTTTGAATGAGGGAGATTGTGGCGGGACTGGCTGGAGTAATCGGTCACTGGCGTCCGCCAGCGCCCCTCCTCTGGTTCTTTCCACGGAAGTTCGATCTTCCATACGAAGTTTGGCGACTCTGCTGTTGCTTCTGCGGATACTGCGATTTATTTTGGTATGAATATGAGGATCTATTCTGGAAGGACCCCCTGTAGGAGGGTTGACCTCTGGACCTGTTGCCCCGAAAGGACTGGTTTCTAGCCTGCAGCGTACCCAGTGCTCTAGCCGTATCTGTGTCTTTTTTGATGTTCTGGAGCGCTTCATCAATTGTGGCTCCGAAAAGATGTTCGCCGTCGAAGGGCATGTCTAGCACCTTTGTTTGAACTTCTTGTCTAAATGAAGTAGCCTTAAGCCAGCCCTGGCGCCGCAGGACTGCTGCTCCAGCTAATTGGCGAAAGCCAGTCATGGCTCCATCTATGGCACAGTCTATGATTTCCGCTGCCGAGGCTTGTCCTTCTGAGAGCAGTGCTTTGACCTCTTCCTGCATTGTATCTGGTAGCTCCGCCAAATAAGGGACTATGTCCTCCCACAGTTGGCGATTATAACGTCCCAACAGGGCTATAGAGTTGGCGACTTTGATAGTCATGGCTGACGTAGTGGTGAACCGTTTCCCGATGGTATCCAACTTTCTTCCCTCTTTGTCCGGTGGTGCTGACAAGGGAGAGGAAGGGTTGCGGGAATTCTTCTGAGCTGCCTGGGTCACCACTGAATCAGGTTTCGGGTGCCCATTGAAACAAACTGCCGCCTTGGTGGGAGCTTTGTATTTCTTGTCCAGGCGTGGGATCACCGCAGGTATGGAGGCCGGCGTAGCCATCAGTTTCTTTCCCTGGTCCCAGAGAAATTCTATAATCGGAATTGATTTAGTGATCTTTTTTGTTTGTTCTTTAAAATCATATAAGAAACATTCTGTTTCCGTTGTTTCCATTTCCATGTGGAAACGCTTTGCTGCCCGT
The DNA here is from genome assembly GCF_964261635.1 of Lissotriton helveticus. Lineage (NCBI taxonomy): Eukaryota > Metazoa > Chordata > Amphibia > Caudata > Salamandridae > Lissotriton > Lissotriton helveticus. The sequence goes on from NC_136070.1 coordinate 662,833,764, forward strand.
TCCACTAACTTATGGAACCCGCCAATGTCCACTGGCGGAGAATCCGACTGGCGTGGTTGGGGTGAAGCTGGGGAGGGTGCGACATACTCGTCGTCTTCGTCCTGATCCGTGCGATCCTCAGGGACTTCGCCTTCTTCCATCTCCTCAGCTTCCTCATCTGAGGATTCCACTACTTGAGGTGGGACTGCCTCATGGGAGGCCTGCGGAGGTGGTCGCGTCTGTCGTGGGGCTGCCGGTGGAGCAGATGTAGCCGGCGTTGGGCCCCTATCCTCAGCAGCCTGTGCCTCCGGGAAACGCTGCTTGTAGTCCTGGATGAGATGTTTAAGGTCATCCACGATGGACGCAGGAAGACACACCATTGGGGTCACTTCCGTCCGTACCTGCGCTTGGAAAGAGTGTTCCTGGTAGGTAAGCTCCTCCTGTTCCTCATCAGTGCTTTGGCATTTCACGTGGAGGTCTGAGATGGACATAGCCTGAGTCGTCATTTCCTCTTCCGATTCTTCACTCTGGAGAAAGTCAGAAGGTAAGTGGCTTTGTACTTTGCTTGGGGATGTCGTTTCAGGCGTGATCAGCTTCTTTGGCAATTTGCGCGGTGGTGTCGGCGGAGGCAGCGTCCATGACGACGGTTCCACTAGCTTGGACTTCTGCCATGGTTCCGCGTTGTCCCTGGTCGTAGACGACCCTCCCGTCGACGTTTTCGTCGTCGATGGCATGTCCTCCGTCGTCGGTGGCGCAAGCGACGAGATTTTCGTCGTCGTCGATGTTTTCGTCGACGACGCGGTCGTCGACGACGTCCTCGTCGACGTCGCACTCGTCGACAATTCGTTTCTCGTCGACGATTCATTCCTCGTCGACGTCTTCTTCGTCGACGGTCTCGGCGACGAGTCTTCCGTCGACGGCGGGCTTCTCGCCGTCGACGTCCCTGGCTTTGTCGTCGATGGGTTCCTCGTCGACGGTGTCGTCGTCGACGATGGGTTCTTCATCGACGGTGTCATTGTCGACGGCCCCGATTTAGACGTCGATGAGCTCTTCGTCGACGGGGTCGTCGTCGACGGCCCCAATTTCGTCGTCGACGGTGTTTTAGTCGACGACGGTTTTGGCAGTATGACAGATGGGATGGGCCTACCTGCCGACGACGATGATGGAGTGGTCGTCGTCGATGCGAGGACTGACGACGCCGTCGTCGTCGACACCGGCGTCGTCGTTGTGGAGACGGCGAGTGGCGTCACAGCTCTCTTTTGCGTTGAAGATGGCGTAGGCTTGGTGGATGAGTGCGCAGGCTTCTTAAAGGCGTGAGAGCCTGTGTCAGACACTGAGGAAGTTGTAGATTTTGCCTCTGAAGATTTCTTTTGCATCTTCATAGGAGGAGTGTCTGAGGGGCCAGGGGGGTCCCCCCTTGGCCTCTTGAGGGAGACGTCCGAAGCCATGGAGAAGCTGCCCTCTGAGGACTCCACATTATCCCTCTGTTTAAGCCTGTCCAGCCAAATGAGAAGTCGACCTTCTCTATCCCTCAAGGTCTTATTAGGGAAAGAGCGACAGATTTTACAGTCCTTGGGGACGTGGTCAGGATAAAGGCAGTATAAGCACAGGTCGTGCTTGTCCTCCACATGGAGCATTTTCTTCCCACATGAAGAGCAGGCCCTGAAAAGGGCTTTCTTCTGGGATCCAGACATTCCTTAAAAATGGTAAGGCAAGACAGCACTTACTGCAAGAGAAGAGTCTGAAGTATCCCAGTTGAAGAATTTGAGAAGGTAATCCTTTTTCCAAGTGAAAAAAGTAGGTTTAGAAGATATCCTGAGGAGAGCTCAGGCTGGAGACTCCCTAGCACAACGTGCGGTAGAAAATCTGAGAGACTGAGGCTCCAGCAGGGAAGGTTCTAGAGGGAGGTGATAGCTGATTGGCTGGCTCTAAGAGTTTGGTCCTTTTTGCATAAGGACGAGGATAGGCTACTAAGGGGAGGTCCTTAGGCCTATTTTTCTTTATGTATGTCTATAGGACATTACTTTTCTATATACCGGAGGCTCCCGTCTCGACGACGGGGAATGATTCAGGCATGTGAATCTATGAAAGACACCCCTAATACTGGATAATGAATGTGTCCTCATGTAATGTAACTGGTGCTCATGTAAAGTGCTCTGATAACTTTGGGTCAAGTACGCGCTATATAAAACTCCGGGGGAAAAAAATCCACTTTTTTTCTTTTGTGTGAAGTACTCCATTAGAGGGTGTGTTTTCAAGCCACCTCCCTTGTGTATGTCTTGAGCATCAAAAAACAAGCACGGGCAGGTCTGCGCTTTTTATAATTTGCAAAGCCATCTAAGCATTGGTACATCAGGGGTGCTATTTAGTAGACAAAAGCCTCTCAAAACATGTAACACAACTTGGCAGTATGAGCTCTCATAGTTTGAGTGAAAATGAGCAATGTTTTGGGGCACGCTTTTAAAGCTTCTGCTGTGTATTTTGTGTTTGATTTACAATTTGGGAAAACGCCAGTAGGTTATAGAAAAGTTTGACATAAATTGTATTTTATGTGAAGGGAAAATATATTGATTAAAAGGAAACAGAATCTCACAATTTTAATGTCTACAGAAGAGCGATTTGCTCATTTGTGGGAAGGGAAGACAACGAACACATTATTATGCATTCACAGGTATAACCATAAGCCACGCATGACAAAATCAACACACATTTCTTAGAACCTGCGGCCCTGTGGTGTGCTCTTCGGGTGGTGCTCTGAATTTTGTCACAATATTTTCGAACCGTGTCTATACTTAAGACTAACTTTTGCATTAGGCACATCAAGAGTGACCTGTCCCAGGAATCAGCCAGAGTTGAAAACAAGCATTAAAAATGCAATAGGTCTCGCCTTTCATTAAGTTAAAGCCATTTGCTTTGTTATACAATACCATTAACAAAGCAAAAGGCTTTAACCCCTTGGCCACGGTGGTATTTCCGCCGCAGCGCTGGGGGGGGGGGGGGTCGTGCGGCGCTGCCATGCTTGTGACGGAACCGCTCCGTCACGAGCCACGGGCGGGCTATGCTTATGACGGAGTGGTTCCGTCACGGCCCCGCCCACTCACTAATTCGCCCGCACAGGCGAGGAATCAGTGCCATGTGGGCGGAGCGGCTGCGGCATGACGGAACCACTCCATCATGAGCACACGCCACCTGTGGCTCGTGACGGAGTGGTTCTGTCACAAGCATGGAAGGGGTTAACTTAATCAAAGGTGAGACCTATTGCATTTTCAATGCTTGGTACATTTGCCAATGTATTGCGTCTAATTAGCATTTTTCCTTTCTAGCGCGGCCGCGGGTACGTTCTCGTTCCTTCACGGCCGCTTGTGTGACTGACTGCCTTTTGACACTGTGCGGTCTTCTGACCGCCAGGTGAACTGCATTGTGTCATTCACCCGATAGTTGAGGCTTGTGAGGCGCGTCCGGCCGTGAGCTCATGCGGGAGCGGTACTATTTAGTTTAGTTACCTGGAAAATACCCAATATTCAACATTATGATGCACCAGATTTGGAAAGGTCACTCCGGAGTTTAACAGGACAGTTTATGAATTATAAATGTCTACCTAAGTTTGAACCATGAATAGAATATTCCCTTTCCAAGCCAAATGCTTATATGTCCAATTCAAAAGCAGACTCCTTCTATTAAGAACTCGTATTTCAAAGTGGGACAAAACAGGTTCACTCTTGATGTACTGCCACAATGCCCTTAGATCGAAGAGACAGAAGTACATTTCCAGATCTTTTGCCCCATTTATGCACCAGCCCACAAGAAATGAATTATTGCTGTTTGTAAACTCATGGGTGTGTGGCACTATTGGGAGGCATTAAATATTTTAAAAAGTGATTCAAATTAACAAATAGCTTTTGCTGTATCTTGGTTTTCATATTGTACATGGAACTTAAGAATCAAAGACCTACCACCTAAGTTTTTGAATACTGAATAACTTTGGCCGGATACCTATGTATTATAAATTTGGTTACAGAGGGTTACACAGAGATATTCTTAGGTAACTTACCAATTTTAGCTAAAATGAATGATTCATGTACTATGTATTTATTTAATATATAACACATAAATTGGTCTCTCTTTTTCTAACTTATCTTAAATCTTATTTTAAATTTAATAAGGGCAGTATAGTAGATCCATGAGGTGACATTTGATCTACATTTGATGTATAGAAAATAATCACAGATGATTTAAATTGCAACATGTAATAATCTTAAGTATTTTTATCTGATGTAAATATTTATTGTTTTTTATGTGATTTTATGGAAGTAAAATATTTATGGCTTGACAGCCGAAATAAGGTTATTACTACTACTACAACTGTATGGTGTCAGATACGGCTGGGAATGTGCTAAACACATCATGTTTGCTTTAGAAATGTAGTGTTTTATGCTTATGTTTATGTATGAAAGCTTTTTTCATTGTAAAGAAATGACTGGATAGTGACCAGAATGAGGAATGAGGACTACTACTGGATAAACTGCATTATGTGTCTCTTACCTCACACCAGTTTCGCTTTCCTTGGGTAAGACTTGAAAGCTCGACCTTGCAGGATTGTAAAAGTCAAATGCTAAAGGGGAGTACTTGGCCATCTAATTGAAGTGCATTAGTGCTGCTGACCCAAGTTACTAGTTAGAAACAACCTTAAATTATTGTAGTAGAAGGCAAGCATTCCAAAACGGCCACGGGACCCCAAGAAAAGGCCTTAAACAGTGAAATTGAAATCAGACTTTTGGAAGCCTACAATTTTCACCTCATTAGAACATAACCACTGACTATAAAATACAGTTCATCTGGGGGAATCTGAAATGAAGTCAAGGTACCTCAACAAGCGTGGACAGAAAACAATAAGGCCCTCATTACGATGTCGGCCGGATCGCAACAGACAGGCCATCAGTTGCGGTCCGACTAACATATGGTCCCACGGTCTAACAGCTGCATTATGATGTGGGCAGTCAGAGGCAGGGGCGGAGGGACCGATCGATGCTTCCGACGGGCTCAAAGAGTCTGTCTGACTGTCAGTTGTAAAGTAATGCCCTACAATGGGGCGGTGGCTGCTCAGGCACTGCCTTAGGGATTACAATGTCCCTTTCAGACAGCCTTTCAATGGCAGTCCGACTGCGATTGAAATGCTGTCCGAAACTGACCTAGGGAGCCCCTAGCAGGGCCCCCAGCCCTCCGTTATGAGGCCTGGGTGCACCTGTGGTGCCCCTCTAAACATCCATGCATCGTGTGGCAGGCACGGTGCAAAAACATTTTAAAAGTGTATTTTCCCTATTGTGGCTATAGAAGTTAACTAAATTGAATAAAAATGTGACTGTCAGTTGCAGTGCAGAACAGCCATCTTAGTTAACTAGAATGATACAAAAACAAGTACAGTGAAGCACTGCTGCAGCTTGAAAACATCTGATATTAGCCACAGCAACCATGCACATGACACAAATGGGGCTTGATCACAGTCTCTTATTGAATGGTGTTCAGGAAAGCTCACTAGTAACCCTTTATTTTAGGGTATACCTTTTGGGATCTACTGTAAAAAAAAAACCTTGAAAGTGTATTAAGGATGGTATGTATTTAAAATTGAAAAACCCTAATATGGGAGTTCATGGATATAATTTATGTAAGGCCACATGCTAAAAAGGAAACATCAATCAAGTACGTTGCATTTCTCATTGCCTTCACATTTCTCAACAAGTAAAAAATGCCTGCAGCTTTGGATGTATGCCTTAGCTCCATCCAATCAATGGCTCGTCTAAAACTCTATTTCACTGTGCTCGATATCTCAGTTTCATTATCAAAAACTTTATTTGGTATGTATAAAACCACCATAAAAGTGTTTGAGAGAAGATAAAAACATCAAATCACATTACACATAAATAATATGAAAGATTATAAGAGATAAAAAATGGCAACACCCAGTATGCAACATGCTGAAGGCACTTAACATTTTTTAAAAGGATTCAATGGCGATCTAGATTCCTGCAAGGTCATCACTATGTCGGTGCAACAATAGTTTTACGTATATTGATTGGCCTTAACATCATTTAGCTCAGACATGTATTTTAAGGTGGTGATATGCGATCTATTCCCTTTTGCAAGCAAAAGTGGTTTTAGGTATTAACTTATAAACTTGAAGAAAAACCACAAAACTGTATAAAGTGCATAGTGTTTTGCTTGCTCTGGCCATCACATGGACAAGGGGTCGAATCTGAGGGACAAGTTTTCATATTAGGTAAGGCAACTAGGTGGTGAACTATTCCCAATCTAAGTCTGATTAATACAAAATGGTGAATTAGATTAGAAGTATAATTTAATCTGGACAGCCCTCTGTTATGGTAAATATTAAATAAGAAACAAGGTACTTACCTGTAACTACAGTTATCCATTATTGGTATCTTTTATAGATTCACGTGCCTTAAACATTTCTAGTCGTCATAGTGGGAGTCCCACGGTACATAAATAACAAAGTAGTAAGTAAAAAATAGTACCTTTCCAGACTCCATTATGGTAGCTACCATATCTCTATAGCCTATTTGTCTCCTTTTACAAAAAGGACTAAACTGAAAACTCAGCCAATCAGCAACCCGCACCCTCTAGAACCTTCCCAAGATAGGCTGAGTCCCTCTGATTTTCCAGCACGAGTGTAGTTAGTACTGTATCCTATAGTTGCCTCTCCGGGGAAGAGGGTTGGTTGCATGTGAATCTATGAAATATACCAATACTGGATAACTGTAGTTACAGGTAAGTAACTTTTTTCTTATCCAGTATTGGGGTATCTTTCATAGATTCACATGCCTGAATCAGAATAGTAAGCAGTTCAGTATCTGTATATTATATAGCAATAAACAACACTGTGTACTATCCTGGCTTCTGAGAGTGCGTTTATACCTGGATGCTTTGAAAATTGAGTAACTGGCGGGGCTCTGCCAGCACGACGCACCACCAGACTACGGGCGGTTCCCCCTGAAACGAGCCGCGGAGAACAAATCTATATATATATATATATATATTCACTGAAAAAACCATAGGTTATAGACCATATATAGTTAGGAATTAGCATTTACAAAACCTTGAAAATTCACTGAAAAAACCATAGGTTATAGACCATATATAGTTAGGAATTAGCATTTAAAAAACCTTATTTTACTCACACAAAACCATTGAAATTCCATATATAGTTTGTTGCACTAACTATATATCGCGCACCTGCAATCCACTGCTGATCATGTCACATATTACATCATTCATGACATGGTCAGTGACATCACTGATGACATCACTGATGACATCTCAAATGACATCACTGATGACATCACTGATGACAACATCCAGTGACTGTATGTTTCTGTAAAGTTAAAATATATCTTACATATTGAAGAATGAGTGGATGTATAAGTGTCTGGATGAAGGATTTAGTAGGTGCGTGACTGACTGTATGAGTGAGTGATTAAATGTGTCTCACTGAATGCATGGGTTAGTGACTAAACTGTCTTAATTTGTGCATCATTATGTCTGTTGTTCTGTAAACTGCTGCATGTGTTGATCATTAGCTATACGAGAGGCTATATGTGTTATTAATTGCTTGCCCAAGTATTTCTATGGGAGATTGAGTTTGTGTGGGGGTGGCTGGAAGGTGTGTGACTATGCATAGATGTGTGAACAGTTTATTCACTAGGTGTATGAGTTCAAGAGTGCATGTGGAAACAGCTACATGGGCAGTTGACTGTGTGCATGAGTGTATTGATGAGTGAATGGATATCTCAATGCTACATGTCATAGTAAGTACATATGTAAAACACAGTACATGTGAGAGTTGGCATATATAAATAACTGTGCATGAGAGCCACCGAATGAGTGAGTGGTTGTATCGATCATTGTGAACTTGTATCAGGGATTGTATAAGAGAGTAAATATGTGTTAGTATATGTTTCAATAAGTAAGGTGTGTTTAACTGTATAGTTGAAGAAATGGAGATGAGATTGTTTCTTTGCATGACTGACTGGGTGTGTGAGTAACTCCATGGATGAGTGGAAGTGTGTGAGTGTCTGTATACACTGAGTGTATCTAAGGTTATATTAGAGTCTGAAGAGGTTTATCGTATTAGCACAAGAATGATGTCAAATGAGATGTCATCAGTGATATCATCAGTGATGTCATTTGAGATGTCATCAGTGATGTCATCAGTGATGTCACTGACCATGTCATGAATGATGTAATATGTGACATGATCAGCAGTGGATTGCAGGTGCGCGATATATAGTTAGTGCAACTAACTATATATGGAATTTCAATGGTTTTGTGTGAGTAAAATAAGGTTTTTTAAATGCTAATTCCTAACTATATATGGTCTATAACCTATGGTTTTTTCAGTGAATTTTCAAGGTTTTGTAAATGCTAATTCCTAACTATATATGGTCTATAACCTATGGTTTTTTCAGTGAATTTCAATGGTTTTTTAATAGCAAATATCATAAGCTGTCGAATGTCAAGTACGTGGTAAGTGAAAACATTTTCGTGTTTATGCACACTGATCTGCTTTGAATGGTGCCCCCCCCCCCTCATTTCTATTAGGAGTACTCTCTCTTTGCAGATAGTGAAAGGTAGTTAACGCAGGTCTTTGCCCCCATTGTAATCCGTCGTGCCTGCTTCTCTCTCCATTTGATTGATTGTTATCCAAGTATTTACTGTTTTAGAATTAGTTCTCTTTGGTTCATTCTCTATTTACAAACAAACACAGAGTCGCAATACTCTGTTTAGTCTTTGCAGATAACGAAAAATCGTATAAAAAAAAAAGAAAAGGAATCGAGCAAAATCAGTAGGCCACTAATGGGATCTCTTTTTGACCTCGCTAAAATAGAAACATTAGGAACAACCCCTCATGACAAATACAAAACTAGTGAGATGAACTGAACTCCACACAATGATGGCTGCAAAACAGCTCGGCTCCGCCACCCACCCCGCCCAAAATAACGATAAAGAACGGCTGCCATGATTGGTTGCGGAATGACCACGACGGAGCTACGAAATGGTGCTGCTCTCATGCTAACCCCAGCTTCAGTCTGAAACATCCAGAAACACTGTAGACTACCAATTCGATCAGTTCCGGTAGCGCCCCAATGTAACCCGGTAGAGAAGAACTAGCTCTCCCCTCTTTGACTGATGGTTCTTGTTGCCTGTCCCTTCTGTTGTCATTTAACAGAACTATTTAGCCTGCTGAAAGGGGTTGTGTTCCGACCGCTGGTTGGTGGAGACATTTTGACTATATTCTGTACCTGCGTTGTCGCGTAATGCGTCATATGACGCGCCGCGTTAGCGCATCCGGAAGTCATCCGGGGCGCGCAGCGCGTAACGTAAGCATAACAAGTCATGTGACTTGTTAATAAAACTTTTCATTGGTTCATTTTACTTTTCTTATTGTAATGATGAAAGGCTTGGTCATATGACCTAAAAATTACGCTTTTCATTACTTCCGAACATTATTTTTTCTTAAATATATGTTATAATGTTCCAGGCTAATGTACTTTCCCGGAAATTTTACAACTGTCCTGCAAGTAAAATATATTCTTTTTTCGAGAAAAAGAGCGTTTCTTCGTCCCATGACGGAGCCGTTGAGCAAAAGAGGGTCGACCTGCTGTCTTAGTCGCCGATACGCCTGAATATGAGATTCTTATCGATCACTTTATGTTGCAGGAATAGAAAACACAACAGCCCTTGACCATTTATCTTTACTGCGTTCCTTCGTATTATACCTTTTACCCTTCATGTAATTGGTCTGCTTTATTTCACTTGCCTTTTAATGATTCTAAAACAGTCACTATTATTAAAAACTTTACCAATGTATATACTACTACCATGTTTTCTTTTAAAAACCTTTATTGAGAAAATTTCATTATACAAATACGAGCCTATAACCACGTGGGCCTGCCACAGAGCAAACTGTAATCGTATATGATGAATAGACATTTACACTGTAGAGGAACGTAACGGGCGGGCCATTAGGTTGCAAGAACTAAGGTGTCTAACAGTTACGGAATCGGTGGACGTACATTTTATAATTAAAATACGACAGGGCCAGTTACAATAAAATTATCTAGATATACATTTGCGGGCAAGTACCATGGGTGACGTTAATTCGAACTTTCAACAGTACAGTAATCAATAACACATCAGAACTTAATATCAATAGGGATGTCGAAATATTCAATCAATTCTCGTCCCCGCCCGCCATGTGCTTCAAAACTGCATACGTATCTCGTGATTTCAAGGTTCTGCAACCAGTACACAACAAGGAGTTACGAGTCCCATTTATTCTGGCGCCATTTTGGGCGAGGACGGGCAGGTCCAGGATATAGTCAAAATGTCTCTACCAACCATCGACTATGATGATGTTCATATGCTGTATTTATTAGAGTAACACTCATCTGTCCACATGAAATTAATTTGCCACAATCTAAACATGTCATTTTAATCTTTCCAAAGTTCTTCTAAATATTTGGGACCGTTTCCCTTGCCTCTGAAGCTCTCAGTGCCACTTCTTTGATGAATGTACTAGCAGGTCAGGGGTTCTCCTCCAAATCTCTCTTTTATGCAGCACTATAATTAATTGGTGCCACCTCTCCATATGACGATGCATGGTATAGTTACCACAACTATATTTTTTTTCGGTTCCTCTGGAGAGTTCATCGTGGCAGATGAAGCGTGTAACGTACCGGGCATTTACCTTTTTTTGCATGTACAGGAAAGGAAAAAAAAATCGAGCGTCCGAGTTCTAAGGTGTCCCAGGGCCATTTTGGTGGACCAGGCCCAAATCCAAAGAACAGCCATCTCACAGGCTAATGGGGCGACCCACGCCGAGTTTCAGCATTGTAGGATGACCACACAAGTACAGCAACTTGCTAGACATCACCTCGGTGCCATCCGGATCTCGGCGCCCCACTGCAGATGAAGTGCCTCTCAACTATGAAACCACCACGGTGACATCCGGATCTTGGCGCGTTGTGCTGCCTTCGGCCTATTCGCACATCGGTCCGCTACTGACGCCATCTCACAGGCTAATGGGGCGACCCACGCCGAGTTTCAGCATTGTAGGATGACCACACCAGTACAGCAACTTGCTAGACATCACCTCGGTGCCATCCGGATCTCGGCGCCCCACTGCAGATGAAGTGCCTCTCAACTATGAAACCACCACGGTGACATCCGGATCTTGGCGCGTTGTGCTGCCTTCGGCCTATTCGCACATCGGTCCGCTACTGACGCCATCTCACAGGCTAATGGGGCGACCCACGCCGAGTTTCAGCATTGTAGGATGACCACACCAGTACAGCAACTTGCTAGACATCACCTCGGTGCCATCCGGATCTCGGCGCCCCACTGCAGATGAAGTGCCTCTCAACTATGAAACCACCACGGTGACATCCGGATCTTGGCGCGTTGTGCTGCCTTCGGCCTATTCGCACATCGGTCCGCTACTGACGCCATCTCACAGGCTAATGGGGCGACCCACGCCGAGTTTCAGCATTGTAGGATGACCACACCAACTTGCTAGACATCACCTCAGTGCCATCCGAATCTTGGCATCTCAACGCCTAGTGGTATCTTCCATACAAAAAATATTGTTACGCTGCCTTTGGCCCCATTCGCATATCAGTCCGCAACTTAGACATCACCTCGGTGCCATCCGGATCTTGGCATCTCAGCGCCTTGTGGTGTCAGTCAGAAAATATTGTTGTGCTGCCTTCGGCCTATTCGCACATCGGTCCGCTACTGACGCCATCTCACAGGCCAACGGGGCGCCCCACGCCGACTTTCAACATTGTAGGATGGCCACAGAAGTGCGACAACTTACTAGACACCACCTCGGTGCCATCCGGATCTTGGCGCGTTGTGCTGCCTTCGGCCTATTCGCACATCGGTCCGCTACTGACGCAAACTCACAGGCCAACGGGGCGCCCCACGCCGACTTTCAGCATTGTAGGATGGCCACACCAGTGCGGCAACTTGCTACACACCACCTCGGTGCCATCCGGATCTTGGCGCGTAGTGAAGCTGCAGCAGCTGCAAATAAGCTTCAGACAGTGTTACAACCGCTGCTCAGAACTCTCAACTATGACACCACCTCGGTGCCATCCGGATCTTGGCGCGTTGTATTGCCTTCGGCCTATTCGCACATCGGTCCGCTACTGACGCCGCCTCACGTGCCAACGTATTTTCTCCGCATTTTATACCCTATGCCGCATAACAGGTCATGTGACTTGTTTATAAAACTTTTCATTGGTTCATTTTACTTTTGGTTTCCGAATGATGGAAGGCTTGATCATATGACCTAAAAACAACACTTTTCATTGGATGAAAACTTTTTTTTTCCCCCCAAACGATGAAAGCCCCACCTTGTTTCTGGATGTTTCAGACTAAACTGGCGTCAGCATGAGAGCACCACCATCTCGTAGCTCCGTCGTGGTCATTCCGCGAGCAATCATGGCAGCCGCTCCCCACCAGAAGCCTGCAGGAGTCGGGGCCCCCAAAACTTTTGATGAATTCTCAAGGCGGAGGGGACGCTTTCGAGAATGGGGTCCAAGACCTAGCAGACAAGCGTCCGATTTCCAAGGTGTCCCAGGGCCATTTCAGTGGACCACGCCCAAAAAGGAAAGAGCCTGCCGCCATTTTGAGAGTCCTGTGGCAGCCGCCTATCGCTGCACCGCAAGAGTGGGCGCAACTCAGCTGAATGGCAGATTTTGACACAGTGGACCAAAAGCGGACGGAATGGCAACTGAAACGGTAAAGGGGTGCCCCACTAAAACAGATGAGACTCCACCTGGAGAGGCCCGTTCACGCCGCCTCCCCCGGGGCGCTCCACGCCGTTATTCGGAGCAGCATTGTAGGATACCAAAACCAGTGCGGCAACTTACTGGACATCACCTTGGTGCCATCGTTCTGCTGCCTTGGAACTATTCGCACAACAGTTTGCTACTGATGACCCACCCCCCGCGACGCCCCACGCCGTTATTTGCTGGGTGGCAACTTACTAGACATCACTTTCGTGTCATCTAGATTTCGGCGCGTTCTGCTGCCTTGGAACTATTCGCACAACAGTTTGCTACTGATGACCCACCCCCCGCGACGCCCCACGCCGGAAATCTGGACGTTGTGCTGCGTTGGGACTATTCGCACAGCCGACCGCTACTTCGTTGTTTTTCTCTAAAAATGTTTATATGTTATTACTATTTTTGTTTTCTTGTATATATTTATAAATTATTAAAGTTTTATAATCTTACTACTTTGTCGGAGTGCTATATATTTTTAATGTGACACATAATTGTAAAAACTTTGATGTACAAAGAGTCATCCCTGGAATCTTCCGCTTCACGCTCGGTCCCCTCCCCAATCACAATACAGGATGGTTTTCAGATAATAGCAACGCTTCTGCTGTGACGGATCTCATCGAGTGTGGGCCTTGATCTACTATAACTCCTTTGAAGAGGGGTGATTCTTTACAGCTGTGGCCATAAACTACATCTGCAGGGCTAGCTGATAGCCTAGGACCGGCCTGGACAATCGGACACAGAGGAAAAGGAGTGTCAGAGGGTGCGGTAGTGAATAGGGCGAAAGGGAGGTGTCGGGCGGGCACAGGGTGTGATTCTCAGGGAAGAGCAGCGCAGATGGGGGGAGGTTTATTACCCATGCATAAGACAGAGAGCGGGGGTGACCACTGCCTGGGTGAGATGCTTGCGAGGGTGGGGAGCCATGCTAAGGATCGACAGCGTGCACAGAGTGGGTCTGGTCAAGGCATCTAAAATGGCTGCCGTGCACGACAAAAGTGTGGCATTTGAAAAAAGACAAGATGGCGCACACAATGTTTTTCAACAATTCCTGATTTCCTTCGAATCGAACGTTAACAGACGTTGGGGCATATTACCAAAGTTAAGCGATATTTATCCCTAACGATGCATTGCAAAGATTTTTTTACCGTCAGAAATTATCGCAGATAAACCTTGCTATTATCAAGGTTTATCGCAAATACGATAAAAAACGAGCGCAATGCATTAATATCGCTGAAAACTCCGCGATATTCATGCATTACCGAGCTAATGCTCTTAGCCATGTTATCCACCTCCCATTGGATAACATGGCTAAGAACTGCTCAGGGCAGCTGTTACTTTTTGGAGATATTCGCGCTTATCTCGAATATTTCCAAAAGTTGATAATAGGAGATAGCGATGTTAGCGACTGTTTCCAGTCGCTAACATCTTGGCATGCCCACTTTGCATGTCATTAGTGATAAATATCACTCACATGCAAAGTGGGACCCAAGATGGTCGCTATCTCCTACTAGCCGTCGCTAACTGGTGTTAGCAACAGCTAGGTAATACAGATATAATTTTATCTCCGCGAAGCGGAGCGCTGTTACAGATATATATCTTGTTTTTGAACGTTAATATCTCAAAATGCACTGAAGCACATATATTGAGACATAGCAAAGGCACATCGGGCTACCAGTCCCTAATATTTTACCAAGTTTCGTGCAAATCCATTCAGCCGTTCGATTATTATTATTATTATTTTTTTTTGCCCCGCGGGGCCCTTTTAAAACCTCCACATCAAACCTAGGGGGTCAGCGAGGATCTACTATGCCCCCTTATGGTCATTTGCCCCTTCGCTTTGGCCTCCTCTTGTCTCTCGATCCTACCGAGAGACAAGATGGCGGCCGCTACGTACTGTTTGGAATGTTTACAGACACCGGAGAGCCAATCAGCTTCGCTTCGCAAAGCTCCGTAACGCGAAAAGTACGCGAAGCGGTGCGCTGTTACAGATATATATCTTTTTTTGAACGTTAATTTCTCAAAATCCACTGAAGCACATATATTGAGACCTAGCAAAGGCACATCGGGCTACCAGTCCCTACAATTTTGCCAAGTTTCGTGCAAATCCATTCAGCCGTTCGATTATTATTATTATTATTTTTTTTTGCCCCGCGGGGCCCTTTTAAAACCTCCACATCAAACCTAGGGGGTCAGCGAGGATCTACTATGCCCCCTTATAGTTATTTCCCCCTTTGTTTTGACCTCCTCTTGTCTCTCGATCCTACCGAGAGACAAGATGGCGGCCGCTACGGACTGTTTGGAATGTTGACAGACGCCGGAGAACCAATCAGCTTCGCTTCACAAAGCTCCGTTGCGCGAAAAGTCCGCGAACCAGTGCGCTGCCCGGTCCGCTGTTACAGATATATATCTTTTTTTAAACGTTAATTTCTCAAAATCCACTGGAGCACATATATTGAGACCTACAAAAGGCACATCGGGCTACCAGTCCCTACAATTTTGCCAAGTTTCGTGCAAATCCATTCAGCCGTTCGGGCTAAAAGTGAGGCCAACCGCCCTATGGAAAACTCAATGTTAAAAACACGTTTTGGGACCCCCCCTTTTTTCTCGGCCCCCACTGGACGAACCCCCCCCAAATTTTCAAGGGCTGCTCAGAAACAAAATGTGCCATTTTCCTGAAAATTTCAGCCAATTCCGTCCACAAACGCCAAAGTTATTAGACATAGAATTTTCAAAAAACCCATAGAGAAAAAATCCTAACTATATATACCTACTGGCGACCGCCAGTAGGTAATATATATATTTTTTTTTTTTTCAAAAGAAATCCTGAGCGGCTGAATCCCAGGCGGCAAAAGCAGGTAACGACCTCTTCCCCGAGAAAATGCAAGATGCTCAATAACAGGCCATTAAACACTGTAGAGTGCAAGCAGTCATAGTTTATTCAATGCAATTACGGGCAGCTGCCCTCCCTGACGCATTTCGCTCTGACAAGCAGAGCTTGATCACATGACGCGCCACCGTAGGTTGTGCCTTATATGTGCAATAAAATCCTATCAGCTTAAAAAATAGGCTGAAAGGTTAAGTTTTTTAAAGTGCAAATAATATGTAAGACAATCATATGCAGATAACTAAGCAATTACGGCAATGACACACAAAACAATAAAAATGGTGTTGTGTAACCCAAACATATGAAATAATGCATTTTTAAGGATATTACAACTATCATATTCAAAAGAAGAAGTTCTGGCAAGTGCCCAAAAATTCATCTATGATAGATGAGTTCCAAATAATAAATAAAACTTCAATGTGAGTCATTAAATCACAACAAACATGAACAAAGACCATGATGTTCAGATCTTAGAGTGTGTCCAAAATTCCACTTTCAGGGTTTTAAATTCATTTTCTCCGAGTGGAAAAAAACGATTATTTTTTTCTCCTTTTTCCTTCTTTTGTCATCATCCTGACTACCCACATCATATAATCAGAACGATGTAAACAAGCGCAATAAATCTTAAAAGATCATCTGCATGTGACAACATGAAAACAAAAAAGCAACCAAAAAAAAAAGAGTTATTTTAAATGGTTATTAAAACAGGGCACTTGAACAGTTTGGCAGTGGCACTCTGTAGATAACCTAATACTCAATTCAATAGAATAAACAACATTTTTATGTTACTTGAATCATAAACAATACAGCAGCCGCTGAATTGTAAAACAATCTGCTCTAGAAAATGTTCACGAACATCAGGCCAAATCCAACTTATACAATAACTATCACAGAAATTAGTATCAGAAGCATCCAAGAAAATCAGAAAAGATTATAGGAAATTACTGAGACCTTCAATGATGTTCAATCCGTTAGGAACTCTGGTGTCTAGTAATAAAATGAATTGTGTTTCTTTCTGTCTAAGTAATCTCTCACGGTCCCCTCCCCTAATTGGGTTAGGGACAGAACCTAGGACTGTGTACTCAAGATCTTTCAGCTGATTGTTGTGAACTGCTTGAAAATGGCGTGCCACAGGGTAGTTGTTGTCTGAATTTACAATGGCACGGATGTGCTGACGAATACGTTTATTAACTGGGAGTTTCGTACTCCCAATGTATTCCAGATTACATGTGCATCTAAGTTTATAGATCACAAATTCAGAACGACAAGTTAAATACTCCCGGATTGGTATTCTCTTTTTGCTAAAGGCCGACTGATAATATGTGCCATTTTTAGCGAATGTGCACGCCCGGCACGAAGTACATTTAAAAAAACCCAACTTCAACAACCAAGGAGGTTTCAGAACATTTTCTGGCATGGGTCTATCTAATGCGTCTTTCATAGATGGAGCACGCCGGAAAGTGATATTTGGCAATTTCGGTAAAGTAGGTCCTAAGATGTTGTCAGTGAGGATAATCGGCCATTCAGAATAAAGGATGCGTCTGATTTTTCTTTCTTGATTGCAGAAAGTTGTAATCAAACGTATGGGACCAATTGTAGTAGAGTCCATTGTGATTGGCATTTTAGGTTTTAATAGTTCTGATCTTGATTTGCCATTGACTTTAAATAAGGCCTGGTCAAGAATTTTAGAACTATAACCCCGTGCCAAGAATCTAAGATAAGATTCATTGAAGCAGGTAGCTAAAGAAGTGGCGTCACTACAAATTCGTTTAATACGAATGAATTCACCATAGGGAATGCTTTGGATTGTATGGGCAGGGTGGGAACTCTGGGCATGTAATATGGAGTTACCGGCTGTCATTTTGCGGTGTAATCTAGTGTGGAGTTGCCCTTCTTTAATGAAAAGAGAGACATCCAAAAATTCAGCTGAATCAGTAGTGATAGTGGCTGTGAATTTAAGATTACGATCATTTTGATTTACATCATTGACAAAAGTTAAAGCCTGTTCCTGCGAACCACTCCAAACAATAAAGACATTGTCAATAAACCTCCAGTAATGTATCAAGTATTGAGCCCAATGCGCGTGTGTAGTTCTGAGCTCGTGCTCCTCCCACCAGCCAACATGTAAACACGAATAGCTGGGGGAGAAGCACGAACCCATCGCCACGCCTCGCTGCTGATGGTAGATTACATTTTGGAACTGGAAAAAGTTATTAAATAAACAAATCTCAATCATCTGGAGGAGCATCCTATTATGATCACGAAAAACAGCATCCCTTTGATCTAGAAAATATTTGGTGGCTTCCATCCCTTGTTGATTGTGTATGCTCGTATATAGTGACTCTATATCCATCACAATGAAACAGTATTTGGGGCACCATTTAATTTGTTCATCTTTCAGCAAAAAGTCTGTTGTATCTTTTAAATATGTTGGCAGTGTGTTCATGTGGGGTTGAAGGAAAAAGTCAACATATTTAGAAATGTTCTCATTCATGCTGCCTTGCGCAGAGATAATAGGGCGACCAGGTACTAGATGAATACATTTATGAATCTTCGGGAGAAGATAAAACAGAGGTGTAACAGGAAATTCTACACTGAGAAATTTTTCTTCTTCTCTAGAAATGAGCCCATTTCTTTGGCAAAGATGGATGAATTTCCTGGTCTTTTCTTAACTTCTACACATTTCGAACTTAGTGGATTTCAAATAACATGATTGATTAAAAAGTTGTTTTTCTGCTTCTTTCACATAGGCATCCTTGGCCCATACAACAGTATTCCCACCCTTATCGGAGTTTTTCACAATAATATTGGGCTTCGATTGCAGTTTTTTAATCAATTTGTGATATTGTTGATTATTGTAATCCAACTGTCTCTTGCATCCCAAAGTATCTTTATTTAAGATCTTCAATTCCGTTATCACCCTGTCGCTGAAAACATCAATGGCATCTTTTTGCATGATTGGAAAAAACGTGGATTTTGCCCGAAAGGGTGTAGGAGTAGTTTTGTTCACAGTGGTGACTTGGCTGACAGTAGGATTGTCCTGCGAAGATTCCTCATATATATATATATATATGCCAGGAACTTCGTCTGCATACCATTTTGCTGGATATAAAGAACGAACCGGACCCAATCAGGTGAATTTGCTGGTTTTTATTAGTGCAACCTCTCGTCCGCCATGACGCGTTTCGGGCCCTCAAGCCCTTGATCACATATATATATATACACATGTAAACATATGCATGCATATGCGTATAATGTAGACATATGCACATTTGTCATAGAAAAGCCCCTTTGTGGTAGTGCTATAATAATGTTGTATGCAATACTAATTCAAAGATCAAAGATTTGAACATGAAACATGTTATAGAATACTTGCAGCATTAACAAGCAAAGTAGTAAAAACAAATATGCATAGATACATTTAAAAGACATAGATTGCATCCAATATATCAAGCAATCAAACCTCTCCTGAAAGAGGCTTACCTTAAGAAAATAGGTTCCTGAACACTGCTTGTCCCACCGATGCGTCAGCACGTTGTGATGACTCCAGGCAGTAATACTGCGCAAACGGGTGTGTCGTCTGCCACGTAGCAGCTCTGCAGATTTTTTCAAGTGGCACTCCGGCAAATAGAGAAGTTGATGCTGAAACTGCTCTAGTGGATTGTGCTTTCACAGTTCTTGATAATGGCTTGCCAGCCTTGTCATGACAAAATTGAATTGCGCTCGCTATCCTCCTGGCTATAGTAGCTTTAGAGACAGCAGTGCCTTGACAGGTTTGACCATAAGCTATGAATAGCTGATTTGATATCCTTATGTCTTTCGTTCTTTGCAAATAAAAGTTAAGACCTCTCTTGAGGTCTAGAGTGTGCAGTGCTCTTTCTGCAGGCGTGGAGGGGTTAGGGAAGAACGTCCTCAGAATGACTGGCTAATTCAAATGAAATTGAGTAGGGACTTTAGGGATGAACTTGGGGTTTGTCCTTAGAATGGCCATTTGATCAGTGAAGCGCAAAAACGGATGGGATATGGTGAAGGCCTGTATCTCACTAACCCTTCTTTTCGAAGTAAGTGTTAGAAGAAGGGTGACTTTCAAGGTCAAGAACTTCAATTCTGTCTTGTGAATGGACTCGAAAGGTTGTTTTAGCAACTGAAACAACACCACATTAAGCTGCCATTCCGGAGGTGGAGCTTTGATAGGCGGGAAAGCTCTAAATAGTCCCTTCATAAATTGCTTTACGACTCTCGATGACCATAAAGGTGGAGTATGTGGCAATCGTCTGTATCTTGATATAGCAGCCAGGTGAACTCCGAATGACGAGTGTGCAAGACCAGATTTTGCTAGAGAAAGCAAATAAGGCAGGGTCTCTTTGGAGCATAAAGAATTGGATCTATCTCTTACGTTTGCACCATACACAGAAGCATTTCCACTTAAGCCTGTAAATCTTATTGGTGCATTCAGCTCTAGATTTGCCAATAATGTCTTTGCAGTCTTGCTCAATGCTCAAATCTCTAAATTCAAAGAATTCAGGAGCCACGCATGCAGTTGGAGAGAAGTTGGCTCCGGGTGACGCACTTGGCCCTTGTTCTTTGTCAACACCATTGGCATCGGCACCAGACGGATGGGCTGCGATTCCGACAGGAGTTGTTTTGGATACCAGTGCTGTCTGGGCCACCTGAGGGCTATCAGCAAAATGCGGCAACGCTCCCATTCCATCTCATGAGGACCCTGGGTATAAGAGGAATGGGGGGAAAGCGTATGCATAGATCCCTGACCCGTGCATCCAAAGGGCATTCCCCCAAGAGTTTGGGAGAGGGAATCTGCTTGCAAAGAATCGGCATTTGAAGTCGAGCTGGGTCGCAAATAGGTCCAGCACTGGTTTCACCCAGATTGCAAATATCTCGTCCAGCTGTGCTTGTGCCAGTTCCCATTGGTGACAGCTGTCGCTCGTTCTGCTCAAGGTATCCGCCAAGGTATTTCGGAGACCCGGAACATGTTCTGCTGTCTGGGAGATGTGGTGGTGCATCAGCCAGTTCCACAACTGCTGCACGTCCTGTGGCAGAGTTAGAGATTTTGTGCCTCTTTGATTGTTGATATAAAATATGCTTGTGGTGTTGTCCGTCCGGATCAACACCGAGGACCCTTGTATTCAAGAAAGGAAAGCCCGAAGAGATAGGAAAATGGCTTTCAGTTCCAGTCTGTTTATGTGCATCTGCAGTTGAGCCAAGGACCACTTCCCTTGCACTTGTAGGTCTGGCAGGTGTCCTCCCCAGCCTTTCATAGAAACATATGACTGGAAGAAAAGACTGGCATTGGGACAGATGTGAAGTCTGAGTCCACCACCTTAAGGCCTCCTTCATCCGAGAAGTGACGTTGATTACGTTGTCGAAGGAACCTGAGGTCTGAATCCATTGAAGTTGCAATTCCTCTTTAAGAGGTCTCATGTGCAATCAAGTTAGTGGCACAAGATCTATTGCGAAAGAGAGCACTCCCAGTAGAGATTTGAACACTCTCACAGAAACTCACTTTTTCCTGTACAGCTTGAGTGCTAATGCTCGTAACCTTTGTTGCCTTTCCTCTGAAAGGAATTTTTTGTTCTGGATGGTGTCCAGCGTGGCCCCCAGAAATATTGTTATCCGGTTTGGGAAAATTAAAGATTTCTGAAAATTGACTGAGCGACCCAGTTTGTGAAAAAGAGAGAGGTAATTGTTTGTTGCATTCTCAACTAGGCGAGAAGATGGAGCCTTTAGCAGCCAAGTCGTCGAGGTAAGGGAATACCTGATGACCTTTGTTTCTCAATGCCTCTGCCGCTGGAGCAAGGAATTTTGTGAACGTCCGTGGGGCCGATTTGAGGCCAAATGGAAGGACTCAGAATTGATAATGGGTACCAGCCACTGTGAACCTCAGGAATTTCCTGTGTTTTGGATGAATAGGGACATGGAAGTATGCATCCTCGAATTCCAATGAAGGCATGAAATAGCCATTGCTGAGGCGTCGTATAATGTCTGAAAGAGTAACCATCCTGAATGTTTGACTCTTTAGAAATGTGTTAAATTTTGTGAGGTCCAGGATAGGCCTCCACTCTCCTGACATTTTGCGAATGAGAAAGAAGCAAGAGAAAAGCCTTTCCTCCTTTGGGAAAAAGGGACCTTTTCTATTGCCCCTTTCTGAAGCATGGCACGTGTTTCTTTTTTGAGTAAGAGAAGGTGGGGGGGGGTGCGATCCCCTGGAGGGGGTATTGGACAGCTTTTGGATGAATTCCAATGTGTGGCCATAAGGGATAAGATCCAGGACCCACTTGTCTGAAGTGATGTCTCGCCACTGATCGATATGCTCGGAGATTGTCGCACCATTCGAGGGGGAAAGAAAAGCAGCTGGTACCCTGTTGTAATTACTGGTTACGGCCGGTGTCATGGCCTTGGGATCCTGGCTTTTGTTTGGAGACTTGTCTGGAGAAACTAGCTGTATTCGCTTGGCGGTATGACTGCTGCTGATATCCTTGACGGTATTGCGGCTGATAGGTCTGATAAGACTGGGAACGTTGGTAAGTCCCTCTATAATTGGAAAAGCCCCTACTTCAGGCTCGCCGAAAGGGTGCCTTGTGGTACTGCAGGGTTCCAAGCACCTGACACTTTGTCAGTATCTTTCTTAATGGAGGTAAGCTCCTCACCATTATGGCTGCCGAATAGGCTGTCACCATCATAGACCATATCCAAAATCTTGGTCTGAACTTCCGGGCCGAAATTTGTTGCCTTTAACCACCCTGACACCTTAAAACGGCAGCACCAGCCAATTGCCAGAAACCAGTTGTGGCAATGTCCATAGCAATGTCAATTATTTCTGACGCGGATCTTTCTCCTTCCATGAGTATTTTAAGAAACTCCTCTTTGCTATCTTCCAGGATGACGTCCTTCATTGAACCGATGTCAGACCACATTTGTCTATCATAACGGGCTACAATGGCCAAAGCATTAGCCGCTCGAACTGAGACTGCCGCCATTGATGAGAATCTTTTCCCAATTGAATCAAGGCGACTGCCTTCCTTGTCTGATGGAGAAATGATAGGCATAGATAGATTTTTTGATCATGTCTGAGCCACCTGAGAGATCAGCGAGTTTGGTTTAAGGTGACTTATAAGACATGCAAGAGAGCCCTCCGGTGCTTTATATTTTTTATCCAACCTTGGCAGCACAGGAACCACGGAAACTGAAGTCTTCATGACCTTGATTCCTTCTTGCCAAATATGATCAATGATGGGTATTGGTCTGACAGTTTTTCTTTCCTGGTCCTTAAAATCATAAAGGAAACAGTCCAACTAATGCACAACTGTTGGAAGATGAAACTTGTTAGCGGCTCTATCCTTAAGATTGTGGAATACTCCGATATCCTCTGGAGGGGAGTCCAAAGGATGATAAGGCGGAGGGGATGGCGTCGGTGCTATGTAATCCTCCCACTCATCCGCTGGTGGACGAGGGTCTGGTATCTCCTTCTTCCTGCTCCTCCTCAGATGTAGTAGGGTCTTCTCTGGGAGGAAGAGGAGTCATGGGACATGGTGCCATCCCAGGAGTGGCAGGAGGTGGTGGCAGCGGTGCGTGCGGAGTTACCTGCGGAGGTGGAGGAGGCACGACAACATCCTCCTGAGGAGGAAACCTTCTCTTATAGTCCGCCAACGTATTCTGAAGGTCTAGAATTAACGCCAGAGGAAATTGCGCAGGCTGTTGTCTAGGCTGCTCAAAGTCTTGTAGGTACTGAACAGGAGGGGCCTGATAATGCTGGTAATACAGTTCCTCATAATCATATTCATCATCCTCTTCCTGATATTTAATGTTCAGTTCAGAAGGACTACGTGTGGCTCGAAACTGGCCTTCATCCTCATCCGAATCCTCAACATTCAAAAGATGACTAGGAGGTAGCGGAGACATTTTTGGTGTCCTGGATTGAGGTTGCGCAGATTGCTGGAACGGGGTTGACAGACTTGCATGATAAACTGGATTTTTCGAGGTTAGTCTCGTTGTCCATGGAGAGATTCTCGTCGTCGACGGGGTCATCGTCGATGGTAAACCAGTGATAGTCGACGGTACTGTCCCAGTCGGTGGGATTGCCATAATTGGAACATCTCCAGTCGTCGATGGTGTCGTCGTTGACGGTGGTACTGTCGTGGACAATGGCTTCGTCGGCGGCGGTGTCATCATCGATGTCTTTGTCGAAGACAGCTTCACTGACAGGCTCGTCTACGATGAGGACTTTGGTCTTGTCGACGGCGTAGACGTCGATGATAAAGGCAGCATTGATGGTATGGGAACTTTTGTACTTGCCGTCGATTTGGTTAACACCGTCAACGATTTCGACGATGAGGGAGTCACAGTAATCGTCGAAGTAGAAACAGGCGTAGACGGTGAACTTGACCCCGAAAAAGACTTGTGGCCAGTTTTACCTTTGGAATAGCTTGAAGACTCTGGTTTTGCCTTTGAGGCTCCTGGAGTCTGAGAAGATCCAATCTCTGAGGAGACCTTAGGCTGTTTTTCCTTTTTAAGAGATTCCGTGGCCATATGAGAGACTTTAGAATGTTTCCTTCTCTCTTCAGGCTTACCTCAGGCGACCAGGGCCTCTTGAGTGACAGAGGACATGTCGCTATCCACATCAGAAGAAGCGGACTGCTTCTTTTTTAGCCATATTAGAAGTCTTCCTTCTCTATCCCTCAAGGTCTTGGTTGAGAAGGTGCGGCAAATCTTGCAGTGTTTTGTCTCATGGCTGGGATAGAGACAATAAAGACAGTCTTTATGTGCATCGTCCACCTGCACCCTCTTCTTCCCACAGGATTTACAGGCTCTAAATAATCTTATTTTATTAGACATTCTACTTAAATAAATCTAAAGAGACTTATCTGAGAAACTGAAGAAAACTGAGCAGAGCTCAGGGAGACTCCCTTACACAATGAAGTGCGGTGAAAATCTGAGGGACTCAGCCTCTCTTGGGAAGGTTCTAGAGGGTGCAGGTTGCTGATTGGCTGAGTTTTCAGTTTGGTCCATTTTGTAAAAAGAGACTAATAAGCTATAGAGTATATGGTTGCTACCATAATAGCCTATGGAAAGATAATATGTTTTACTTACTACTTTGTTATTTATGTACCGTGGGACTCCCACTACGACGATGGGGAATGATTCAGGCATGTGAATCTATGAAAGATACCCCAATACTGGATAAAACTTGACAGTTGATTTCCTTCTCTCACAATCTAACCGGGTTTCCCTTTTGTGAGTCAGGAAAGTTTCTCTGATAGACAGTTTGGTAAGTGATACTACTGATAAAGTGTTAGTCCAAACAGGAATCTTAAATAATTTGCTGTACAAACAATTAATATAACTTAGCCAGGGAATCGCCAATACATTATCCAGGGACAGACAATCTAAATTAACTTGGTAAAACTAGTATCATCTTTGGATCATATGGAACGCCAAAGCAACAAGGGGGTGGAGTGTAACTATATCTGTGCGGTACTGTAGCCCTACTTCTCTATGAATAATCTCAAAAGAGGCAGCGGTAGGAGATTGAGGAAAGTAGCTTCCTCAAACGCCTACTCAGTCTGAAGCACCTTACTATTATGGAGACCCCACACATCAACCCCATATGATGCAATAGATAAAACCCTGGCCCTATGAATTGCTATCATATCCTTGATCGGCGATGAGTCCAACTTGGCTGAAAATCCCAAAATTCCATGAGTACATCTGTTCATTTTGCCCCTCACATTAGTGACTTCACAGGACCATGAGCCATTACTTGAAAAAGTGATACCCAGATAGCAAAAGGTATCAACAGTAACCACCTGTTTCTTATCCATAAAGAATGTTCTACATTGCGTATTCCTTAAACCGCAAATCATTGTGTAGGTTTTGGTTTTATTAACAGTCCATTTTCTGGCAGCAATAAAATATCCAAAATTGTTCATTAAACATCGTAGCCCCACCGGAGTCCTGGCCAACAAGACAGCATCATCTGCATACAAAAGCACTGGTGTAGGGCGCCCAGCAACTTGGGGGGCGTCTGCTTGCACGGTCTGTTCCACCCAGTTAAACAAAGAGAATAGTAAAGGGGCAAGTACACAGTCTTGCCGAATACCGCGTTTGACTGCACAGTTATTGGTACAATCACCTCATGGGCCATAGCGTACTTTACATGCTAGTTTCTCATATAACTTTGACAAAAAGCAAATAATAGACCTAGGCGCTCCCATAGCGAGCAGAGTTTTTCAGAGGATGATGTGGTCTACTAGATCAAAAGCGCTGCTTAGATCAGCAACCATTGAATCAATGGGGTTAACCCAATTAGTCACAGGACCTGGGTAGCAGTTTGTATGTCGAAAACGGTCCTGGATTTAAATCAAGACACAATAAATGTACACCCTGCAGTTATTTATAGCAAGTTCAATCTATGGCAAAGTCAATTTGCCCTGTAGGAGATGTGTAACTTATGACCAGCAATATTCAATGCATTAAACCCAACATAGAAATTCTCAAAAGCAAAATTGTTATATATCACAGATTTATTTACATACTAAAAAAATGTTTGACGATCCAGAGCAATGAATAAGTGATAGATTCAGAAAAAAGGGGGGTGCTCAAGTGAATTGAAAAGGAAAATTGAAAGAATAAATGCAGAATAGTTTTATACAATCAAACAAGCAAAATTTGCCATTTAGAACACATAGTGCCTACCCATACATTATTATATACATAATTTACAATTGGAATAAGAAGATGGGTGTAGGCTAGGATGGGGGGGATAGTCGTCGACGTTTCGACCCTAGCGCAATACGGGCGATTTCAAGGCCTCTGCTGCGGGTCTTCTTCAGGACAAGGAATGGGGGCGGGTAAGGACTGGATCGATAACCATAAAAGGTTAATAGCGGACGTCAGGCCAATGTAGGACCACCAATGTTCAATGCTTCATATGTTCCAATAAATGGGATATGTACTTCTGACGCCTTCAGAAGTATTCCGCGTTTTGAAAAAGAGACTAATAAGCTATAGAGTATATGGTTGCTACCATAATAGCCTATGGAAAGATAATATTTTTTACTTACTACTTTGTTATTTATGTACCGTGGGACTCCCACTACGACGATGGGGAATGATTCAGGCTCTACGCGGATGCTGGATTAACTCGAACTCCGACTAAGAGAAGCACCTCCTCTGCCCTGAATTGGACTCGTAGGATATCGTTCCTACTCAGTGAAAATCTGAGGTTGCCATTTCAGCCGATATTAACTTCGGTCGATGGTTCATTTGATCCTCCTACTTTGAACCATAGGGGACTAATACTATTTCCCAGACGTCTCATTTTCAAAACGCGGAATACTTCTGAAGGCGTCAGAAGTACATATCCCATTTATTGGAACATATGAAGCATTGAACATTGGTGGTCCTACATTGGCCTGACGTCCGCTATTAACCTTTTATGGTTATCGATCCAGTCCTTACCCGCCCCCATTCCTTGTCCTGAAGAAGACCCGCAGCAGAGGCCTTGAAATCGCCCGTATTGCGCTAGGGTCGAAACGTCGACGACTATCCCCCCATCCTAGCCTACACCCATCTTCTTATTCCAATTGTAAATTATGTATATAATAATGTATGGGTAGGCACTTTGTGTTCTAAATGGCAAATTTTGCTTGTTTGATTGTATAAAACTATTCTGCATTTATTCTTTCAATTTTCCTTTTCAATTCACTTGAGCACCCCCCTTTTTTCTGAATCTATCACTTATTCATTGCTCTGGATCGTCAAACATTTTTTTAGTATGTAAATAAATCTGTGATATATAACAATTTTGCTTTTGAGAATTTCTATGTTGGGTTTAATGCATTGAATATTGCTGGTCATAAGTTACACATCTCCTACAGGGCAAATTGACTTTGCCATAGATTGAACTTGCTTAGATCAGCAAAGCAGAGATATAGTCTGCTGCCTTTGGCACGTGTATGTTTGCCTATTAAAAAGTCAAGTTTCACGCATTGCTCTAGAGTCCCCACACCTTTCCTAAAACCAAATTGTACTGGTGAAAGTATTGAGCATTCACAGGCCCATTCTTCTATTCTCTTGAGTAGGACTTTGATCATCACTTTTTGCCTTATCTCCATCCAATCAATGGCTCGTCTAAAACTATTTCACTGTGCTCGATATCTCATTTTTGTCTCGCACTAACACATGTTCCGCATTACTTGTTTATCTTGAGCAACATTGTATCTCACCCCACATCCCTTTTCATTTACCAGCTCTACTTTTTGTTCTATATACCCCAAGCATCTCATAGATAAGTTCCTAAAGATTGCCATACTTTAGTAGGACAATTGTTTCCTTATCAGCAGTGAGCGCGGGCTCACTTCTAACTGCCTCGACAATTAGCATCACCCACCAACATTGGTCCCTTGAGGACAAGACGTAATTTAGCACTGGAGGTCAACGAGTGGGCACACTGTCACTTACACACCCTGGAGGCTACTCTTTCCTAACAATTTTACTGTACGGGGGAGTCCTATTGCATCTAGATTGTCATGCTATGATTTCCTACTGTTTGCAACTTCAAAGCTTAATGAACACGTTTTGAACAACAATGTACGAGTCCTCCCACATCTCTATTCTCCCTTAGAACTGTCAAATGATAACCCTTGTAAAATGCTTTACACAAATGTCTGACCCAGGAATCAAGTGCCAATAAAATCGTTCATTCATTCATTATGTTAAGTGTCTAGAAGAGATCTACCACCTTTTGTAGTGAAATATTAATCTGAAAAAATTGATATCTGCACCCGGGAAATGCAGGTCTGGCACTTTTTAAAGGGGCAACACTGGGGGGAGGAGCCTAGCTCGCGGCCGTAATGGTCGCCCTTTAGCTCGGCTCCCGCAGCCCTCCGTCCTGATTGCTTATCCTGTCTTTTATCCTGTGGGAGGACGACACATTTTTGGGGCATTGGTAACATAACGGCTTGTTTGTACTTACCATCCGACCCCGGGGTCTCGGTGTGCAGTGGCTCCGGAGTTGTGGCCTCTGAGAGATCGGGGCCTCTGCGAGACTTGGACCGGGACCTGGCCGGTGGGATCCGACGGCTCTCGGCCCCGGCCGAGAGCGAGAACCAGTGTTGGGAACCGATGTGCGAAGATCCCGGCGATCCTGACCCGGGCCTGCCCTGGTGGCCGCGCGGCCGACGTGGATGAGAGGCCTGGGGACATGATTCTGTGAAGGGGTCTCTCCCCGCCGTTGCTTTGTCCGTCGGCCCTGGTCCTCGGGGCCCGGACTCCGCTTGTTTGGGGCACCGGTGCTGGTGCTGGCGGAGACCCGTTTGGGGCGGATATCCTTTTGGCATCGAGGCCGCCCTTGCGGGGACCCCCGGAGCTTGTAAAGTCCTACATTTGCGATCTGTTATTTCCGGGGGTCTTGGTGAGTGGCGATTGGGCTGATTCACGAAATGGCGGCCGACCCTCTGCAACGAGAATCACCCTGTGGCGGCGGGCCCGTGCTGCCTATTGGTGTGGGGAGCGGATCTGATGGACGTGAGCCGACGGTCAGAGATATCCTGGAAGCCCTGAGATCCCTACACGCTTCCCTGGCCCTGGGCGTCTCAGTGGGTCCGCCACGATCTGCCGCCATTTTGGGCGGCCGTTTCTTCTCGTCTCCCTCTTGTTTCGAAGACTTCATTGCCTCGCCCCCCTCGATTGACTTGAGTGTCTCCGCCACTGATCGAAGATCGTGTAGTGTGTCGGTGACTTTGGGGCGCCCTGCTTCTCAAGGTCCGGACCCCGGGGACCTGGATGCTGTACTGCGACCCTGTTTGACATTGTTGCCTGAAACTATTGGTGGACTGCTTCCTGTGCCTGCTTCGATGACTTTGCCTGTGTCTATAATTGGGGCCACATCGCCCGCTCCAGTGGCGCAACTGAACTCCTGTTTTTCATTGTTCGTGCTGCGATCTTTGAAGCATCTATACTTTCTGTTTGGACTATTGCTCCCTTGTGGATTTATCTACCCCCCACGTAACTATGCTAGTCACCATTCCACTCGATTATATGCTGATTTCGTATTTAGTATGTGGTTTTACATTGCCATGTGGTGGGTGGGGTTTATCGTTCGAAAAGGTTGGGGGTGAAGGGTACGACTTCTGTTTGATTCCCGGTATACGACTTGGTAGCATAATTGTTTCTACTCGTAGAAAGGTGGGAGGTCCCCTTTTCCTCATGTTCTGTGGCACGTGATGGGGTGTCGTCCTGATCTGTTTTTGACTGTGCTTCTCTGGTTGGGCGGAGGGCTGCGGCCGCCCGTTCGGATTATAGTTCCTCTGCTCCTCCCTCCTGTCTTCTTTTTTCCGCTTTTGTTGCCTTTTTGTCTCTTTCTTCTTTCTTACTTCTCGCTATATTTCGGGTTCTGGTTTAGGGCGACAGGCACGCTGTTTGAAGGGTGGGCCATAGCCTTCTACAGGGGTGCAGGGTGGGATGGGTGGGTTGGGCTCTATTTTTGTTTGTCTTCTGGTTCTATGGCCCTTTTGTATCTCTTTTTCATGAGGCCGCGTCTATCCCGACCTCCTATGGTGTGTTTCGGGTGGGGGGTGTGGCGTCGTTATTCCTCCTGTTATGTTTCGGCTGTCTTTCTCCCCGATCGCCATAACCCCACTTGGGCCGCTACTCCTTTTGTCTCCTGTCTTCCCGCCACGGGGGGCCTGTGTTGGCGTGTCCTCTTCCTTTCGTTTTTCATATTTTTTTATTCTTTTTTTTTTATTTTTTTTTATTTAGTCTTCTCTCCGTTTTCCTTTCCCTTCCTCTTCCCCTTCCCCACTTCGTCCCTCCCCCCCCCCCCCTTTTCCCTTCCTGTGTCCCAGAGGTTACTATGACGGGCTGGTTTTGATGCATTGTTTTTCCGTTCCCTCTGTTCTGGCTTGGTAGTGTCTTGGGTGGCGGGCATGTTACGAGGATAATGCTCAGGGGCTGATTGTGTCTCGCACATCCTGATTTCTTGAATGCATTGTATCGTTCCCCCGATAATTTGCTCCCATGCCCCCTTATTAATGTTGAGGTTGGTTTGGGATACCGGATACCTCCGTATTGCAAGTGAGCCTGTCATATGCCTTCTCCCCATATTATAAAATTAAGCCTTATTTACTCCTGTGTTTTAGCCCTTTGGTTTCTTATCTCCTCTCCCCTTCTACGATTGTACGGCCTCTGCTTTGTACTGATTGATTATGTGATATTTGCCTGGTGACTCCTGATTATTTTGCACATGGCGGCCGGCCGGCTTGGTTGTAGGCCTCGACTTGTCTTTCCTTTTGATGTCAATAAAGGTTTTAAAAAAAATAAAAAAAAATAAAAATAAATAAAGGGGCAACACTTATTTACAAATGCACTCTGCCAATATATTTGCTAATAAAAAAAAAATATTAAAACCTATTTTGATTCTAAACATTAATGAAAGTGTTCCAAGATTCTGCTGGTCAAGCGATGACAAAAATCCCTAGATGGCAAACCTAGTTGTTCCTATGCAGCCCTTGCTAGTAAACTACAAAAGCAAGTGCCCGACTAAAATTTCGCATACCCATATGCTTGCCTTGGGTATATTAAGCAACAAAACAAAAGCCAATACTGCAACTTTTAATTAGAGAGAAGATAAATTTACTGCGCGCAAAGAATTAAACTGAGTGCGAGTTGGGGACAAAGTGTCCAAAATTTATCTAATTTATTATTCAGAACAATTTTCAAGCATCTTCGTTGGTTTCAATTTACCAAACGTTTCACCACAAATATCAAAGAACAAAGGTACAAAATTCGTAAAAATGACATTAACATAAAACATACACATTGATGTAAAAAACAAAACATACATACATCGTTGATCAACTTTCACATTCAATTCTCACTTTCCTCACACATACCATACATACATCAGTACTATTTACAATTTAGAATGTCACAAATAAATTGTTTTGAAAACACCAAAGCGATCTATTTTGTCAAGTCACAAAATGTTTCAGTTTAGAAGAGCTATTAGATCATAGCATTCTTATGGTGTATACAAGCGGTCTACGCGTTTCGAACCCCTGCTCAATTAGGGGGTTCTCATCAGGACCTCAAAACTGTAGAGAAAAGAGAAATGAGATCGGGGTCATTGAATGGGAAAACCTATTTAGGAAAGGCGTGCCACCACCTAGAAAAGCTGCCTCTTACCTAGTGTGCGAGTGTAAACCACTACTAGAAGAGTACGGACCGGGCGAAGACAAACTAGAAGAGGAATTAAACAAACAGTCACCACTTTTATATAGACTTGGGATGATTCACAGTGCAACTGTAAACTCACTGACACAAAACATGAGAAAGATATGAAAACACTTACATGGTGTCTTTCAGGGTTGGTTTATCTGAAAACGAATTGAGAGAGGCGGGTTTAAGAATCTGTGGAAACGGCATGTTTGGACATTTGTGTGACTAGCGGGGTGGGGGTGGCTTACTTGTATGAATCCATGGTAGCGGTGAAACCGGAGAGGTCCAAGGAGTTGATCTTTGGCGCTTGAGTGCAGGGGAAGCAACCTGCGGAGATAAGACACGCTTGTCTTAAAAAGCGCTCTCTGGGGCAGGAGTTTGGAGAAGGGGCTGCTCGTGTTTTGAAAGGATCCAGGGCTTACCTTGCACCTCACGGCGTTTCGTCCGTATCTCTCTGCTCCGTGTCTGCAACTAACGGGTGATCCGCGAGCGTTCGCAGAGACGTCTTAATGCGCGGACCTACTTCCTGTTTGCAAAGCTTTCTGGGAATTGTAGTCCGGTGTTGGTTTGCGCATACATTTCTGTAAACGGAATGCTAGTTGGACGGTATAGCAATCCAGAACGGCTGATTCATAAGGTGGGACCCTCTCTGGTCCATATTTAATGTAGTCGGTACAATTCTGATACTTCATTCAGACCTTCGAAAGCTGTGTTGAATTTTAAAATAAGCATTGCTTCACGCTGTAGGAGTTTCCTATCAAGATCGCCCCCTCTTTGGTCTTTATCGACCTTTAGTAACACTGTCCATTTTAATTCAGTTTCTTTGTGGTCCATGATTTGCCAATGATTGACTAATGGCGCTGTAAGAGTCTTCATCCTTAGGCGTGACTTGTGCTGCGTAATCCGTGATCTTACCTCCCGATTGGTTTTTCCTATATATAGGAGATCACAGGGGCACCTAATCCCATATATCACATTTCGTGATTTACAGTTAGTGAAAGTGTTGTGTCTCCAAAAGATATTTTCATGTTGGAATAACGAACCTTCTTCTGTGGAGGAGCAACATATACATGTTCCGCATTTCTTGTGTCCAGCCACTGGAGGTAGGCCGACGTAAGTTCTGATCGACAGTGCTTCTTGGGTATATAACATCTGTACATGCGTCAGAACATTTCATGTCAGCTAAATGCTAGCAAAAACGATTTTCAAAATAAAACTCTAGTTGCTTACTTTTCTGCAAACATTAAGTAATGATATTACTCACAAGGAGAAGAAAGAGATGTTGACTACACTTGTACTACAACAAGTGTGTGTTTAAAAGGCTTACCTGACATCTTTGACTTGGGAACTTCGTGGTCGATTGGCTGACTGGACAATGAAAGGATTTTAATCTCAGCTACTGGAACAGTTACATCCTTAACATTACTGTGCAGACCCAAAACCTGGGCCCCCTCACTGGGATGCTGCAAGACCTGAAAAGATATTACAAAACAAGGAGTAGTTAAATTTTTCTTAATGACATGAAACACACAAGATCTCTCTGAAGCACCATACTGTACTGTGTCTTGGAGTGGCATAGTGTGTCAGAGTTGAGAAGAGTGTCACACAGTGGAGTAGAGTGTTGTACAGTGGAGTAGAGTGTTGTACAGAGTAGCATAGGGGCACACAATGTAGTACAGTGTCGTACAATGGCATACAGTGAAGAATATTGTAGAGTGCAGTTTTATAGAGTAGAGTGAAGCAGTATACAGTGGTATAGAGTGAGGTAAAGTGGAGTTGAATGGAGTAGCGTAGAGTAGAGTGGATTGAAATGTCAGAGTGGAGTGGCATTTCATGGAGTACAGTATAGTGGCGTAGCATAGAGTGGAGTAAAATGCTATACTGTGGAGTAGCGCAGAGTGGCGCAAAGTGGAGGCGGATGCTGTGTCAGAGTAAGGGAAACTGTAGTAGAGTGGCATAGAATTAAGTACACTGTTGCAGAGTGGAGTGTAGTACAATGGAGTTGCATGCAGTGTTGTAGAGTCGAGTGGCTTACAGTGATGTTGAGTGGAGTGGTGTAGAGTGCAGCACTGGAGTCGAGGAGAGTGGAGCAGTGTGTTACAGAGTAGAGTAAATTCTAGTGGAGAGCAAAGACGGCGTTGTGTATAGTGTGGCTGTAGAAGGCTGCCTTTGTATATCGTGCACACTAATTTAAGTGAAGCACATTGCACTAATCCAGTCAACCCTTATGGTGAATATAGTGGTCTTAGACAACCATTGAAAGCTCCCTAAGTGGTAGATGTGGAGAGTAGTCTTCAGGCTTAGTCCAGGAGTGTTAAGCAGCTTGTTTTGCAAGATCTAATCATGTAGTGTAGGTTAAAACGAAAAAGAAAAACACAGTGTAGTTATAAAAAATAATGTCAATTTATTAAACAACACTCACTAACACATTCTTATATCTCCTACCCGGAGATAGCAACACAACTCCACACAATACTTCAATTGCAAACAGGTAAGTGAGCACAATACACAGTGGTATACAGGAGACCAAACCATATACTAAGAAAGTGGAATGCAACTGCCAACAAAGTCGAGACTTGGACCAGGAAACTCAGAAGAGCACGGAACATAAGGAACCACCCGAGCTACGTACCCAGGAAGCCCATGGAGGGTGTGTGCACAGTAGAGACACAGCCACATACTCAACAGAAGTCAACAGCAAAGTTGTGGTTGCAGTTTGAAAGAAGAAGGACCCTTCCCAGTGGACCCTGAAGAAACCCCTTGGAAGACGAAAGGTTGGAGAGTCACCCCACCCATGGATACCCTAGGAACCAGGATACCTACACCAGGAACGCCGGGTGCATAGGTGCAAAGTGACATCAGAAACCACTGTAGATGACAATAGAGGACGTCAGTAAAGATGCCCCTGGCAAAGGCGGTGAAAGAGTTGGGGGAATCTAAGGCGACGCAGTGCACATAGGTTTGGTCCCAGCAGTTCAGACGAGGGATACTGGCCTCAAAATTGCAGAGAGGACAGGTCAGCCCTCGAGGGAGTTGTAAAACTACCACCTGTGTTGCTGAGCCTTTCGAAGTCAGGAGCAGCAGACCAGTGAGCTTTGTTGAGAGCCTGCAGATGCAGGGGAGTGACTCCTTCACTCCAAGTGAGATTGCTTTGGGTGTCCTTGATGCCTACGGGTCTGTTGAAGAGCCTGAAAGAAGCACAGACACAAACGACAAAGAAGACTTGCAGAACAGCAAGACCAGGAGCAGCAAGAGTCTAACTTGATGCAGTCTTGGTTCCAGGCAAAGTCCAGCAAAGTCCAAGTGTCCAGATGGTTGAAGGGAGACGTGGTGTCAGGCTTGAGTCTTGTCGCACAATGAATCTGAGGACCCATCCACAGGTAAACCCTTGTATACCCTAAGAAAGGGGTTAGGATGACTCCGGGGTCCCTCCTAGAGGATGGGCTGGACAGAGGGGAGGATACTCCCATGTCCTTTGTCTAGTTTCGCACGAGAGCGGGAGCCAAGAGCTCCCAGAATGGTTCCAACTGGAGTATGCAAGGAGGGCACCAAATGTGCCCTTAAAAGCAGTCTGGTGATGCTGGCAAGCGCCCCCACCCCAGTCCAATACACCAAATCCTATCTGGGAGATGGTCACACCGCCCTGTGACAGGAAACCTATTGCTCTACCATCCCCTGCTCAAGCTCAGCTCAGCAGCAGGAGGCCAGAATCGTGTCTGGGGTCGGCAGCAGTACTAGCTTGCTGGAAGACCCTGGAAGGCTGTTACCGGGAGTACTGGGGGCTTCCCGGATGAGCCCCCCAGTGCATGGAAGCATACCTCCAACACTGGCAATGGTGTTGGGGTATCATTCCAACAGGCTTGATACCAAACATGTCCAGGTTCGGCACAGTCACTGTATAGTTAGCCGTCGTGTAATGACTCATGGCCACTATATGTATCAAAATGGCAAACTGCACTTACAAAGCCTGGAGAATTGACTCCGGGGGTTTGTAGGGGTGTCCTGCTCTTGCAGAGGTACCCTCACACTTATAACCGAGCACCCTGTCTTCAGGAATGAAAGGGGGTTAAGTGTAGTGACCTCAGATATAAGGAATCTTACATTTGTCGTAAGTGGTGCTAACACCAGCTTTCACAGGCTGCATTGGCAAGCCTTCAGTCAAAGTTTAAGTGGTCTCTCAAGGGTGGCATAATTCATGCTCCATCCCATGGTAGACCCCTGGTGTTTCTATGCCCTGGGTACCTTAATACCATATACTAGGGACTTACAAGGCTACACCAGTAGCCAACTGTGGAGGTACCAAAGTAATTACCATGTCAAATTTAGGGAGGAAGCACAGTGGCTGGGGTCGTGATTAGCAGGATCCTATCCAGACTTGTCAAAAAAACATACTGACATCAGCAAAAAGTGGGGGTAACCATGAAAGCAGATAGTGCTTTCCTACAGTCGCAGAGTGGAGTACAGTCTGGTAGAGTGGCACAGAATGCTACAGTGTGGTATAGTGACAGACTGGAGTACAGTGTTGTACAGAGGAGTGGTATAGAGTCAAGTAGCGTTTCGTAAAGTGGAGGGACTTAGGGTACAGAGGAGTAGGGGTTCAAAGAGCAGAGTAAGTTCGAGTGACAGACTGAAGTGGCGTAGAGTGCACTGTTGTACACGGTCGTAGAATGTCGTATCGCAGAATATTGTGGTTGTAGGTAAAATATAACATGGGAGGAAACCCCAGACAAACAAAAAGGCCCATCATCACAAAAAGGCCCATCATGTTGCAAAAGGACACAGAGTAAGGGTGGGTGGTTCATTTTAACAGAGAAACATAATTAACAACCTTTGAAAGAATTGGAGCTTACAGCACATAGGCACGTACCCCCACTCCCGACAGACTCGTTTCAAGCTAGATAAGAAATTCCTAAGAACAGCAGAACGAGACACACACCCGGGAGGAGAAGTTAAAATATAATGAGCTTCAAAGCTTTGTCAGGGTCGCAGTATAAGGGGGACTGATCTAGATAGAGACACGAGGTCACGAATGCAGGTGGTCTGTGGTATGTGGAAACATATCAATAAGATATCCTGTTCTTTGACTTGTTTATTACTTGTTTGTGTAAGATAAAGTGCACAAAGTCAGTGTGATTTTCGTGAATGAAAGGAGCTGCCTCCGTGCAGTAAGTTGAGACAGTTTTCAGTCCTACGGGGTTGACTGTCTCCCAGCTGTTATTTGAGTAAACCTATTTCCTACTGCCAACGACCTGTGTTGTTTATTTTTTTCCTAGTAAATAGTGGCGTACAGTGTCATGGAGTAGAGTGTTGTGGTGTAGGGTGTCATGGCATACAGTGGAGTGGAGTACACTGGAATAGCGTATAGTGGAGTGATATCCAGTTGAGCGGCGTACACTGGAGTGACCTGTAGTTGAGTACGATATAGTGGAGTTGCATATGGTGGTACAGCGTAGCGTGGAATAGCACAGAGTAAGGTGGCTTACAGTGGAGTAGTGTAGAGTGGAATAGCATGGAGTAGAGTATCAGAGTGGAGTAGCGTATAGTGGTGTGTCCTAGACTAGAGTTGCGTACAGTGGAGTGGGGTGGAGTGGAATAGCTTACAGTGTAATGGGGTACAGTGGACTAGTGTACAGTGGAGTACCATACAGTGGAGTAGCGTAAAGTAGAGTGGCGTAAAGTGGAGTGGCGTAAAGTGGAGTGGCGTAAAGTGGAATAGCAAAGATTGGAGAGGTGTACAGTAGTGTAAAGTGGAATAGCGTGGAATGCCTACAGTGGAGTGCCACACAGTGGAATAGCCTACAGTGGAGTGGAATATTGTAGAGAAGACTGACAAAGTAGAACAGCATAGAGCGGAATAGCATAGAGTGCATACTGTGGAGTCGTGTACAGTGAAATAGCATAGAATGTATGGAGTAGAGTGAAGTGGAGTTACATACAGTGGAAAAGCGTGGAGTGGTGTAGAGTGTAGTAACGTGGAGTGGCATACAGTGGACTAGCTTACAGTGGAGTGTCAGAGTGGAATCTAATCAAAAAAATTTTATCCAAAATTGAGGTTTACCAGCCTATCTTCTCCTCAAACCTAAGGTATCCACTTCAAAACTAAAACTCCGGAATAACACAGCTGATATGATCATCATATCCATCACATATTTAAACAAGCATTGACAATGCCAATCTATCATGCCTGCTTGCTTTGCCACTGCAGACCAATTGACTTTGCAAATGTTTTTTGACAATGCTGAGAAATGTGTGTGCGTGTGAGACTCCATGAGTAAGGGATTTGAGGGGTCAAGCAGCATACAAGAGAGAGCAAGAAAACCCATGCACTGGGCTGCTAAAGGCAACAAAAAAAGGTAGTTCCCCCAATTTAAGCAGTGGAAAGATACAAGTTATCCCCAGAAAATGATGTTAAAGAATGGGAAGAAAAAAGATGAGAAGAGAAAGGAAGACTGGCGAATGAGAAGCAAGCAAATGAGACCGACCAGAAAGTCAACCAACGATAAAGTCATGGGCCCAACCAAATCCAACAATATGTATATATTTTAATGTATTTGAGACAATAGATCTTTCATGACAGATGGCTAAAGCTGTAGCTAGGAGAGAATAAAAGAGGCCACCTGACCTCCAACAGTGATACATGAGTAAAGAAACTAAAGCAAGACGGAAGAACCAGAAGACACAACATACACAAGAAACAAACTCAAGATTGTGTGGTACATTATCTATTGGTATAATTAAAAAAAAATCTATTATCACAAGCAAAGTACTCCTTATGCAATGCATACAATGGATAGCTTACAAACTATTGAAGGCCAACTTAAAGGATGACGAAAAATGCTGGAACTGAGGAGGGAAGGACTGCACATTAGTACACAATGTTTGAATGCGCAAAATGCCACCCATTCAGGTTGGCTGTTGATCACGACCTTAATTAGGTCTTGAGCACCAACATGGAGCCAAAACCCAAAATATTAACATTTGGGAGAAGATGGGGCAGGGGAGAGGGGTTGTTTGCCAGTTCTACTGATGGGTGGGATAACTCCTTCACGGTAAACGGACCTGTACCTCTGCCATGAGTGCTCAGGTGCACTGTTACTCAGACTTTTACTTTCTCCCTAGTGTCATGCTAACCTGTGTTCATAGTACACACTGGATTACTGTTCATACTATGGATGAATAGTTACAAAGCGGAGGTGGAAGCATTTTGTGTATTGTTAGTTAGTAGTGTGCAATGTTTTTTTTCTGTATCAAAGAAAGCTGAGTCTTCTGGTTGGAACTCGTGTAAAGACACTTTTATGTGAAACCCAGAACCTTCCACTGACATCCAGTGTATAGGTCTAGTATGTGAATGTGCAGTGAGTGTATAGCACATGTGTTTTAGTAAGACTCTGTGTGACTTCGAGTACTGGACCCAGAGGAATCCAATGTTGGATGCCCTTGGATTATTATGTAATAAAAAGATGGAGGTGGACAATACCACCAGGCAGAGGAAATCTGTTGCCTGCATCCCAGTGGCAGGAGGGTGGAGACCCAGACACTTAAGTGACTGAGGATGAAAACAGGGTTACACCTAGAAATTCAATGAAGGCATAGTTCGCTTAGTTCGCTAAGGGCTGCAAATTAGCTCTTTAAGAGCAGTGCAGTTTGGTAAATGGTAGGAGTAAGTGGTGGGACGACGGTTTCTGTTGTTCAAAGTGAGAACATTTCTAGGCAGGGCATATCCTGTCACTGATTTTTGTTTGAGGAAGGCTGATAACAGCCAGATGCAATATTTGCACATTTCCTTGTGTCCAAGTTTTAGATACTCCCACTTGGATCCAGCCCCACTGCTACCGGCAGTGGGAACCATCACTTTGCACAAAGGCTGTGTCTGAAGGGCAGCTTTAAAATGAAAATGGAAAGAAAGGGCCCAAATCGGTTCTGAATGATAGGACTGTTGATCTACATCCCCTGTATGTTAAATGAGCAAAAAAGCGAGCTCCAAAACACCTCTTGTTCTTTCAGACTCATGTTCCTATTGGCCAAGGAAGGGAACGTTCCATAGAGTACTTTCACAGTTGCTGTGCAGCCAGGGCTGGTGCCTGCTTTACAGCAGTATCCCCAGAGGTGAGGGGACATAACCTGAAGTCTGCATTTTCAGCTGGGGGAGCTGAGGGTGTTCCTGAAGTGCCAAGAAGCCTGCCCCCTGCTTGCTTGAGGAGAGGAGCATGCCTGGTCCCGCAGAGGGAGAAACTGTCTAGCAGAAGAAACCCAGCACCCAGAGAAAGTTGATTATTCTACAGATCAAAGACAGAAGTGACCCATACGGGAGAGAAGCTGGTCATTCTGCATGGTTCTCCTATGAGTCACACTAAGTTTGTTACAGATCAAGTAACTATGTCACACAGCAGTTTGCAGAGGGCTCAATGGACTGGTGCTTAAAAAAATGGAGAGAGTAAAATTATTGCTACCAAAGCGGGAAGCCCTCATAAGCCCAGAAGCTCATCATCGTGGATGATGGCATGGAGGTCACGTCTTTCAAATAAGAATTCCTTTCTCCAACTAGATGGGAAAGTCACCACTGCTGATGATGTGGGTTGCCACACATCTGCCACATCATTCTCATCCCATGAACACTTCTTAAGGCGAACATGCAGCTGTGGCCCCCACCGAAGAGGATGCACCACAATGAGTGTGGGAGCACATACATCATTCACTGTGCTAACTACTTCAATAACCAGTAGGAGGATGCAGGGCTTGGCTTACATCCAAAGTAAGGAACTAGGGCGCAGGCAGGACTGATGTGCATGCTTGAGACTTTTGCTGGAGAGATAAGAGACATTGATTGGAGTTGCACATTTTACCAATGAGTATTACACTATATGCACATCAATGTTTAAGTGAATGTGTGTTGGGCATTTAGACATAAGCTCCCGACCCTCGTGGGGACACAGGAAGAGAGAGGAGTAGCTCCTCACTGTTAAAGGCGACATATGTTGCAAACCTGTATTATGTTCCCTTCAAATTGTGTAGTATTTTGTTTTGATATGACTTTTTTATACCTAAAAGGTAAAATCTATGCTGAGAAATATGCTATTGTGTCTGCTGATTGACTGTTGAGTTATGTGCTCTTTTCCCTCACACTACCTCCCTGAGAAGCCTTTAACTGCTTGCACCCACTATACTGAAAGTCAAGTGAAGAAAGGTTGTAGTTGGAACAGTTTGCACAGCCATACTAGACACAGACCCCAGGACACCATTGGAAAACTACCTCAGCCACCATGGTTTGGTCCCAGTAGACTGTTTGCCCTTTGGCCCACTGAACAAGGTCCAACACCCTCTTTTTGGGCTGGAGGAGTCTGGGCACCTGTAAAGCTTAGAACAAGGTTAGCAGTCCCCAGAGGCGCACCAATGGGCCATTTCGTAAAGGGAGGGCCTAACAGATTACAGACTCTGGTGACTGACTACTTATCTGCTGATAGCTGCAGAGGTTGGGAATAAATACTTTTTATGCTGAAGGTGAGACATAGGGGGTGAATATGAACTCTCTCTGGGATTCTATAAAGTGAGTAATACTGGGGAGTTCATGGAAGAGGCAGCATGATTAAACAAAATGAAGACAATTGTTCAGTCTAGAACCTTCAAAGCAAATAGCTGAGTAATATACACACCATAGAGAAATGCAGTTCAGAAAAGCGGTCGAAAATCCTGGAAGTTCATGCTCTAATTAACACCTGACTTGGACAAGACACAATATAGGTTGTTAAAATTGTGAGAAAGCGTGATAAGCTGAGAAGGCTGTTAGCATGTAAACTGTGAGCAAGGCTCTTCAATGAATGGTATACTGCCACAAAATGAAGGATGGCCACCTTGTATAAGAAGACCTCAATGTGACTGAATACGCTAAAATATAGATCTATGAGATGCCCGATCATATGGAATGGAGGTCCATTTAGCCCACGATTTCACAGGCTCCACAGGAGGTCTTTGAGAACCCCCCCCATTCAAGTGGAAACAATACAAAAAGCTACAGACAAGTTGAAAATCAACACAACTCTGTGGCCAAATGGTTATTCATTTGTCTTCAATAAGACCTTTGGGCAGATTCTAGCTCTAAATACGGCTGCAGTCGAACTCCCTTTTACAAAGCAGGTCAATCATCATCTCAATGTTTGAAGTTGCTATTACGTTAGTCAGACACCAGACCAAGATAAAAAAGACTGTGGATCTTATTGCACGATCTCCCTTCTCAACCTGGACTAAGGTTTTTACAACTGTCTTGGCCACGCACTCTACGCAGGAATCCCAGCCAAACACCTGCAACGACTGCAACGCATCCAAAATGCCTCCGCCCGACTGATCCTCAATGTTCCCCGTCGCAGCCACATCACCTCCCACCTGAGAGACCTTCACTGGCTTCCCGTCAACAAGAGGATCACCTTCAATCTCCTCACCCACGCACACAAAGCCCTCCACAACACCGGACCAGACTACCTGAACAACAGACTCAACTTCTATACCCCCCACCCGCCAGCTCCGCCAGCCTCGCCCTCACTGCCATCCCACGCATCCAACGAATGTCCTACAGCGGCAGATCCTTCTCCTTCCTCGCCGCCAAGACCTGGAACTCCCTCCCCACCCATCTGCGGCAGACCCAAGACCTGCTCACCTTCAGAAGGCTCCTCAAGACCTGGCTTTTCGAGCAGTATCAGCACCCCCTGCCCCCACCAGCGCCTTGAGGCCCCCCTCACGGGTAAGTAGTGCGCTTTACAAATGCATTGATTGATTGATTGATTGGCCTGTAGGCTTGAGGACTCCCTTCCACAGACCATCCACCCATTTTATTTTTTTTGGTTGGGGATTTTCTCTGTTTCTGGCCCCTCTCAGATTATGCCTCTCATTGAATACTTCTGATCTTTACTCTCTAAACCCATCTAGGGGTGTTCCTTTTGCACTTGATCATTTTATTGACTTTCTTTTTATTATTATTTCTTTGCTGTAACTATCTTCAGCAGTTTCCCCTTATTCCGGATGTCTTTACCTACCTTCAAATAAACGAGCC
Organism: Lissotriton helveticus; assembly: GCF_964261635.1. Lineage (NCBI taxonomy): Eukaryota > Metazoa > Chordata > Amphibia > Caudata > Salamandridae > Lissotriton > Lissotriton helveticus. Next base: position 662,876,764 of record NC_136070.1, read on the forward strand.
TCATTCTAAGGCTTATACCCTTCTGTTCTATATCCTTGGAGCTTTGTCTTTTCTTGCCTAGGGTGATTTTTAATTTCCTTTGGACTCTCCAGCTACTTACTCTCTAAATGGGGGGTTACGATAGTGACAATTACACTTTTTGTTGGTTTGAGTACTTTCCTAAACAACCATAAAAGTCTAAAAACTAAGAAACCGAATATATTTTTTCTACCTGGCTTGCTGATCTGTCAAAACAGGTTTTCTTTCTCTTGTTATTTAAGTTATAGGTCTGAAAAAAGTATTTGTATGAGACATCTTTGGTGACATCTAATATACATGTGTGTTCAGTCCTGCATATATATATATATATATATATATATATATATATATATATATATATATCAAATGTTTGTATAATGTTTGCTTGTTTGCTTGTTTGAACTGTGTCTATTTATATGTTGGCTATATGTTTATGTTTTTTATATATATGTTTTTAATTGTATTGATCCTTGTGTATATAGATCTATCACTTCACAGCCTTGAAGTCGTCCATCTCTTTGGACAAAACGCGTTGGCTGTTCTGCTCATCTATTGAATTTTTTAAACTTGAATGAATATAAAAGAAGCTTTTGAAGAATACCCTTGGACACAGACTCTATAATTCTAGTGTATATGCCTTTTTAGTGGTGCACTATCTGTTTGTGGATGTTGTTAAACATCCACTCAGTCGGGGTTTATTAAAGTTAGATAGGGTAGTGATAACGGCATGAAGATCTTACAGATTATTTTGTACTTTATTATTTTAGTTTGATTCATGTCAACAAAGAGGCCCTACGTAACACAATTAATCAATCCACATAATTTAAATCTTAAAATACATTTGTAAGACTTCATTGCCTCAAAGGATATTAAAATGTTATGAGATTAGTACCTGCTTATTAATTAATCATAATTTATCTTAGCAAAGACTAATTTAAAAAACTCTACAATTTCCCATATAAAAATGAAAATATCACAATTCATTATATAAATAATTATTTCATTCACTCCCCGTATCGGATTAACACTAAAAACAGGTTATAAGAAATATATTTATCTATCCAACAGGGTTTGTAATATTTGCATACACATCATCGGGCATATCCCCTCCACATAAGGGGTGTTTGTCCAAGTTCCGGTATTTTCAAAGGTAGTTGCCCCATCCTCAGCCATAGACGCTGGAAGTAGGAATGGGGGGATGTTGCAGTACCCCACAATAACCATGCAGGAGCTCAGAAGGTGAACGAGCAATAACAATGCCTTTTAAATTTGTTTTAAAGGTCAATGTTCGGCTCTGTCTTCTGAAAATTGCTGCTTATTCTTTTAACAGGGAGATAGGTGTTAACGTTACATTTTCTGACAGCATGGTGAAAGGATTTTGTAATGTGAACTCTGTGACAATCATGCTGGTAGAGAAAGAAAATGCTATAGGATGTCAAACTGTTTTTTTAACACACAATACATGTACTTTAGAAATACTGCAAAATAGATCAACACAGTAAGTAAAGCACAGATGAAGCAATTTAATTTGTGATTCTTAAGTGTGATGGAAACAAATATTTAAACAGGAACAAAAGAAATCAAGACAATTTACTTGGTGATGAGCAAATGATAAATATTCACTGAAACATGATTTTCAAATACTATTTGTGCACTGCATAATTTATCAGTAAAACTACATGTCTGTGCAGATTTAGTGGCCATTTCACTGAAACATTTGCTTTCCGTAAATGACCGTGCACTGTCACACCATGCTTTAGAAATATTTTTGTGACCGTGTTCTCCAAAATGCACCACCGACTATCCTTACCATTCTTCTGCTGTATGGGCATGGCTCACTTGTTTTTTGTGTGATGCTTGAATTTTTCAGCATCTCTATGATTTCAGTGACATAACGCTGATGGCAGCATCCCACTCTGAAAAACGTTTCAGCTCCACTGTCCACAGCATTAGTATCTAGTACCCAACCTCACCTGACTGTATAGTTGGTAAACGTAACACTAATGGTACCATCGCACTCTGGATAAACGTTTCAGCTCCACTGTCCACAGCATTACTATCCCGTACTTAACCTCACCTGACTGTATAGTTTGTAAATACCTACGGGGTAGCCATCTAGCAGTAGTTAATATTAGATAACAATACATTTTAAATTTCTCATAGTGTAGTAAATAAGCCTGAATACTTACATTTTTGGTAGGTATTTTTATCTGTGCCAATCAAGCTAGACTACTCTCCCCAAACTGAACATTTTTCGAGCCAAGCCCCAATTATTTTATGGTTCTTGAGCTAGTTGATACTAACAGGTCAAAAGGACAGATGGCTCCTCCTACTGTGCCTTCTTCCACTAAATGAATTTTGTGCAGACCAGACAAAAGTCTTGTATAATATTTATTTCTTATGTTTATTAAACCTATCGCTAATCTCTATGCTGACCAGGGCGTCCCTTTACGCAGTGCTAACCAATCCTCCCAAATAGACATCTCGGCTGACTCCAATATTTTTGCCTGTCCAAGTTCTAAAACTTAAAGAGGCGTACAGTAAGAGGTTTACTACATTTGCATCACATAAATTAACATTGTGGTAGAACTTTCGCTGATTTAAAGTTCGACCACTTGATGAGCCTCTGATATCACTTTAGCATGGTCTACCTCCCCTTTGACATAGTCATTTATAGATATGATTTGGGAAAAGTTTACCGCACACCCCTATAATGAATCATATCTTCAGGTTTATGCCCATCTAAACTTCATACATTATTTATACCCAACTTTCTCTTTGCAAATGCAGATACTTTTATTTTTTACATCCTCACCAATCTGTATTCTAGGATCAAGATTCTAGGATCAGGAGTCTTCATAAAGTCTTATAATTAATTGATAGTAAAGATTTGGGAAATCCTAAAACATCAATTATTTCCCCATAATTTTCCTTCATCTACCATGTCAAAGGCTGCAGTGCGGGCAACATATGCTAAACACAATGGAATCATTTTTTACTCCGTACATTTTTCTCAGGGAATAGTATAGACCGATTAGTGAGTACATTATTTTTTCAAAACCCAATCTGAAATTTCAGTAAGACATGGGTTTCTTCCACCCATGTTTCCAGGAGATCAGGAATGTTTTGCAAATATTTTCTCTGTGCTAGCCATTCTATCATTTTTTGGATTACCCTTTTTCATTCCTTAAAAATTGGAACTGTGATGCTACCCTTCGAGGTTTTTAAGACTGTTTTTTTAAATATTACACTTTTTTTTTTTGTCAAAGATATTTTTATTGAATTTTAGAAAAACTACACATGGCACAGTCCGCCCATTTTCCCACACAGGGGCGATCAGATCAAAAGTCGACAGGCAAATCGAACAAGACTAGCCCAAAGATCTAGAGTTACATAACCCAACTCCAATGCAAAGTGTGACCAGCGTGCTAATAAGGCCTCTCAGCAGGCACGTGCCTACCCGAGATGCTATCTACCCCAGTCTGTAGTGAGAGATATGTGCAGAAATGGGTCCGTATAGAGGCAATGGACCATGCTCGCTAGCAGGCAAGGATCACCCCTCGGGGTTCAGCAATGAGATCTGACACAGTACCAGTGCTCATGAGGCTACAAACAAACTAGCCCCCCCCAAACAACCCCCCGTGACCCCCCTCTCCCCCCTCCCTCCCCCTCTGGTGGTGGCTAAGCCCTGAACATTGACAGGAATGCAAGGTGACTCATATTTGGAAGACATGTAAGGCCCGAACTGTGGGGGGACATACCGCTGAGGGCAACCCGCGGGACAGGAAGGACACTAATGGTCCCCACTTAAATTCAAAGTCCTTGAAGCCCTCCTGGAAGATGTCCGACATACGTTCCATGCTAAGCAGCCTCCAAAGGCGGGAGTGCCATAGGGACATCGCCGGGGCCTCCCTTCTCTTCCAAGCTGCCGCGATGGTGAGTTTGGCAGCGCCTATACAAAGCCACATAATCCTCTTGTCGGCCCTGGTTTGGTGTTCCAGCATAGGGTCACGCACCCCCAGGAGAGTCTCGGCCATCGAGGTCGGTATAGGGTAACCCAGTATGTCCTTCACCTGTGCCAGGATCTCCTCCCAGAAGGGCCTAATAGAGGGACAGTCCCACCAAATGTGCTGAAAGTCGCCCAGGAGGCCACACCCTCGCCAACACCTATCTGATGCCCCAGGGAAGATGCGAGCCAGCTTAGAGGGGTAGAGGTACCAATCGGTCATTGTTTTCAAGTGCGCCTCCCGGAGGTCAGCAGAGTGATTAAATTTGAAAATATCGGACCAGAGGTGTGACCTGACCACTCCTCGTCAGTAATGTCTCGCTGAGCCAGCCCCTCCCACAGTGACATGTAGCGCGACCGCGGGGATTCTACGGAGGACAACAGTAGCTTGTATAGGAAGGAAATTACACCCTTCATGTCGGTAGACTTAACCAGGAAGAATTCAAATTTGGTTAGGGGACGGGTCGCCCCATCCCGTATCAGGGGGCCCAGGGCCCAGTGCTGCATCTGAGTGTAGTGGAAGTGTTCAGAGTCTCCCACCCCATAATCCCTTTTACAATTGGCGAATGTGAGGGGATCGTGATTGTGAAACAGATGTGTCAAGGCTAGACAACCGCCCTCTCTCCAGGTATCAAATGGCCCTTCCAGAAGTGCCGGGGGGAATGCCGTGTTGAAGTGGATAGGTGTAAAGGGCGAAGGAAAGGAAGACCAGCCCTCCCGCGTCGCCACCGAGTCCCACACCGTCAGCGTGGTACGAGTTGGGGTGCTAAGATAAGCGTTCTTGGGCCTGTCCTGCTTCGCGCGCCAGATAAGGTCCCAGATCATTCTGCCCGCCACACTGCGATCCATATGGAGCCAGTGTTTCTCGGATTCCTTCTGAGACCATTCGACTAGGATTCTGAGCTGGGCCGCCTTATAGTAAAGCTGCATGTCGGGGAGACCAGCTCCCCCCTCTCGCTGGGGACGGCGAAGCCTATGGAAGGGGAGGCGAGCTCGCCCACCCTGCCAAATAAAGCGCAGGATCATCGTTTTAACTTTACTAAAGAATTCTCTGTCCATTGTAATAGGGAGTGACTGGAACAGATAAAGCACTCTGGGAAGGAGGGTCATCTTAACTGCGTGGATACGTCCTAGCCACGAGAGAAAAAGCGGCTTCCACCTCCTGAGGTCCGCCTGGATGCGGGTCAAAAGCGGGGGGAAATTGGCCCCATACAATTGCTCCACCCTCGGCGTCAGTTGCACTCCCAAGTATTGCAGCGAGGTGGTCGCCCACGCCAGGGGCGATAGGGTTCTGAGGTGGCAGATCTCCGCCGCGGAGAGAGTAAGATTGAGGATGTAAGATTTAGTCAGATTGACTCTAAAGCCGGCCACCATCTCGAAGCTGCTCAACTCCGCCTGCAGGTGCGGGAGTGACGTCCCCGAGTTGGATAGGGACAGTAGGACGTCGTCGGCAAAGAGCGATATCTTATGTGTTTCACCCGTGAACGGCAAGCCGTCAATCCCCGAGTGTTCTCTGATGGCGATAGCTAGTGGTTCTATGCTAAGGGCAAACAGCAAGGGAGACAAGGGACACCCCTGCCGGGTGCCCCGGGAGTGATAAAAGGGAGCTGACTGAACACCATTTACCGAAACTCTAGACCGCGGGAGAGTATAGTTGGCTTGAAGCATTTGTATGAAAGCGGAGGAGAAGCCGAACGCCTGAAGAGTGGCCATGAGGAACCTCCAATCAAAGCGATCGAAGGCCTTCTCTGCATCAAGCACGATCAGGACGGCGGGGATTTTAAACCTGTTCGCCTTCTCAATGAGGTGGATAATGCGGCGCGTGTTGTCATGAGTCTGCCGTCCCGCTATAAACCCTGATTGGTCTGGGTGTATGATTAGTGGCATAAGGCCGCGCAATCGTGTGGCTAGAATCGAGGAGTAAAGCTTGACGTCTATGTTTAGAAGTGCAATAGGCCTGTAAGAGGCACAGAGCGTGGGGTCTTTCCCCGCTTTGGGGATCACCGATATCATCGCTTCGGTCATAGATGTCGCAGCGGTCCCATCGGAGGCCATCCGGTTGAACAGTCTGACCAGGTGGTCACTAAGATCGGCAGCAAAGGTTTTATAAAAAAGTGCTGTGTACCAGTCGATGCCCGGCGCCTTGTGGGGTTTTAAAGCTTTAATAGCCGCAAGTACCTCTTCCATCGAGATCGGGGGCGTTAACTCATCGTTCCAGGTCTGGGAGACCTGTGGAATAGGCAGGCGCCGGAGGTAATCGTGCTGTGCATCAGTGTCCAGCACATCAGCGGAGTACAGCGCCGCGTAGAAGTCTCCGAACAGATGAGCCTTGTCGTCATCACAGTGGGACAACACCCCCGAGGGGTCCCGGATGCCTCCTATGTACTCCCGCTCCCGCTTGTCGCGCAGTTGCCTCGCTAGGTGTTTCCCTATCTTATTGCCTTGAGTGTAAGAGAGATTCCGTAGTTTGAGGAGAGTGAATTCGGCACGGTTATTATATATAGCCCGCAGCTTGCCTCTGATGTCCGTGAGGCTGCGAAGGGTCTGCCGGGTGGGTGTAAGTTTGTGGGCCTGCTCGACCGACGTCAACTCCTCCTCCAGTGCTTCCCTCTCCTTCGCCCTCCGCTTGTTGAGAGCGGAGTTCAGTGCTATGCACTTGCCCCGAAGCACCGCCTTAAGGGTGTCCCAGTTATTATATTCTGAGGTGTCTTCCGGTCTGTTCCGCTCAAAAAAGTCCCGCATGGTGTCTCGAAGGTGAGCGCACGACTCCTTGTCCCTTGCCAAGGACGCCGGGAAATACCACCGGGCCGGCGAGGGGGCATTGCCAAGCCAGGTCATGCAGATTGAATACAAGCCATGATCGGACACGGAGATGGGGAATATCTTAGCTTCTCGTAGCCCTCCCTGCAAAGATTGGCTGGCGAAGATGTAATCGAGCCTAGAGTAGGAGTGGTGGACATGGGAGAAAAAGGAATAATCCCTGGTGTGTGGGTAGAGCGCGCGCCAGGTGTCCAGCAGTCCCATGTCATGAATGAGCCCCTGGGTGTCAGAGTGGAAGGAGCCCAGGCCAGAGCGGTTAGTGTGTGTGCTGTCAAGGGAGGGGTGCCAAACCAGGTTAAAGTCCCCCAGAAGAATTAAAGGGCCCTCAGTAAAGTCCGCCACCCTTCCCTAGAGCTCGTGTAGGAAGTCTTTCTGGCCACTATTGGGAGCGTAAAGCGTAGCAAATGTGCACAGCTTACCCCTCAGCCTCCCCTTAACCATCAACCATCGGCCTTTTTTGTCCCTATGTATATCTAGTGGCTGAAAGTGAGTGGATGAACGGAACAGGAGTGCCACCCCCTTGTGCTTGGAAGGAGCTGATGATTGGTATATAAGCGGGAACATTCTATGTTTCAGGCGAAAGTCTTCAGTTCTCATTAAATGGGTTTCCTGAAGTGCAAGTATGTCTATGTGATGGTCAGCGACGTACTTCCAGACCTTCTGTCTCTTCTGGGGGGAGTTAAGGCCCCTAACATTCCACGTACCTATGGTAAGCGGCATTGTAACATGTAACCCAAGGTACCCATCTGGGGCGGGGCACACAGGCCTTCAGGCATCTCTTCCCTGTCACACGTCTCCCCCCCACCCCCCAGGGGCCCATCCTCCCGCACCATAGCCACCCATCCCTCCGCGCCGCAGTGAAGGACTCTGCACCCTCCCAGCCCTACCCTGTCCCCCCCGCATCCTGCGCACGCAGCCCATCCCGCAGAGACGCAATCGCAACCCCACCACCGGTTAACCCCCACCCCTCCCTCCCCCCCTGAACAACTCCAAAATCCCCCTTTCCCCCCTCCCATCCCAACAATCCCCAAAAAAGAACAGAAAAAAAATGTCCCAGTCCTGTCAGTTCACTCAGGACTGTGTGAAAGTCTCTTAGAAGGGTCATATCCACAGGCGGGCATGGCGGCCCCCCACCCGAATCCCTCCCACCTCAGAGGAAGGGTGTGAGCTCCAGATGATCTCCTGCTTAAAGGGAGAACTCATTCAGGGGGAGAGGTATCCTTAGCCACCTCCGCTACAGCCGTAGCGCGTTCCTTCGTGATGGTGGAGGCGTCTGGTTTCAAGCGGTGCGAGGGGGAACGCCTGCGGCCCACCAGGTGCCATTCCCCCGCAGACGGTCCTTGAGGTGCTCTCTCCGTGGGTGCATCGTCACTGTCCCGGTCAAGACCCAAGAGCGCACAGGTGTCCTTAAGTGAGCGTAGTTGGTGCAGTTTACCGTTCCATTTGAAGATTAGTCTAAACGGGTGTCCCCAGGAATAGGGGACTTCCTGTTGTCGCAGATAGTCCGTCGCTCTCTTGAATTCTTTTCTTTTCTGCAGAGTGATGGCCGACAGATCTTGATACAGGGCTATGGGATGACCCCGGAATTGGAGGGGCTGTGCCCGCCGGGCCTCTCTGAGAATTCGCTCCTTCAATGGAAAGTCAGGCAGGAAGGCTAAGATGTCCGGGGGTGGGGCAGTAGCTCGCCGGGGCAGTCCGATCCTGTGCGCCCTGTCGATACGTATGACAAAGTCCGCTGGCTCCCCCAGAATGTCCCTGAATAGGTCCTGCAGGTACCCTGTGACGTCAGTCCCCTCCGTTTTCTGAGGGACCCCCCGAACCCGTATGTTGTTGCGACGGGAACGGTTCTCAAGGTCCTCTGCGTGGGCCTGGAGGTCCAGCTGCTGGTCATTGAGACGTAGGACCTCCTGCTGAAGCAGTTCGATTTCGCTGCTCCTGGCGTGATCCGCATCTTCTACGACGGCTACCCGTTCCCCCAGGCCATCTATGTCGCGCCGAAGCTCCCGGACCTCGCCCGCCACTTCTTGCTTCAAAGTCTTGAAGTCGTCCCTTAGGGAGTTAAAGAGCATCTCGAGGAAGGATCTAGTGATGGGGATCTGATCATCCTCCGTGCCCGTCGGGGTTTTCGCAGTCGCCGGGGAGGGGGGGTCCCTGCCGGGCTTGGGTTGGGTCCTGGCTATCAGTTCGGGAAGCGTCTGGGTCCCTTTCTTCCCCCGTAGTCCCGCCATGATGGCTGGTCCCCCTAGACTGCAGAGTAATGAAGATCAGGGCCCGGGGATGGCGCCAAGGAGGGCGTGCTGGGGGACCCCCAAGTCTCGCTTTCCAGGAGCACCGGTAGGGATGCGAACAGGCCCGTGGGCCTCCGGTCAGCCCCCTCGCCGGGAGCTCAAACCCGCCCCCCGAGCTCTCACCGCTGCTCACCTCTCCGTGTATCTCAGTCGGACGGTCCCAGAAGCTATTAATGCAAAGGCCCCAAAGCCGGGGCCTCGGGCTCCGTGATCCCCGGACGGTCGTGGCAGCCGGGGTGCAAGCAGATCCGGGTCGCAGCCTCTGCGCCACTGGCGTGGGCCCCCCCCCCTAGCTCACAGGCACCCCGCAAGCCGCAATGTCGGGGGGGAAAGCAAGGATAGCAGGTGAGCACCCACGCACACGCTCAACAGCCCGCAGTGTGGACTCCACGTCGAGGGCTCGATATTGCCCCCCCGAGTCTTCCTCCCCTCTCCCGCGCATCCAGCACACCGGGGTACCGCAGCGCCAGGGGGGTGAAGCGAGTTGGGCTCCAGTGCCGTTCGGCCGCACCGATTCAGAAAAGGAGGTGGTCCGTGCCAGGGCCCAGGATGTAGAGGCCCCAAGCCGGGGCCTCGAGTTTCGCGACCCCCGGCCCGGTCTCAGCCGAAGGGGGGGCGCAGGTGTGGACCGCTGAGATCCCGGCGAAGGATCCCCCCTCAGCGGCCAGGCGCCCAATGTAGCAGTGCGTCGCAGGAGGCAGGGGCAGCAGGCAAGCACTCCAGCAGTGCGATCTGGCCTTCAGGCCTCTAAGCGCCCCACACGCCGGGAGCTCGATTATGCCCCCCGGGGTCTCCTCACCTTTGGCGCACGTCCAGCACACAGCTCCCGGAGACTCCGCAGCGCCTGGAGGAAGGATCGCCCCCCAGCGCTTTGTAGGTTGCCAGCAGGGAGTCCCAGGTTCCGGGACCGGAAATGCAGAGGCCCCCAAGCCGGGACCTCGAGTTGCGCGTCCCCCGGCCGGGCCGCGCCTCGGCACCAGCTCGATCAGGCCGACAGGCTCGGGGACTGGTCCGGACCTCCGCTCCGGTGGTGTCGGCTTGAGCCGTCGTCAGGAAGCGGCTGGGCGCTCAGGGCGGTGTCGCGCCCGGGGAGGTAGACGGCCCAGCTACTCGGCCGACCGTTGGGACACGGCTGCTGCCGCCAACACCCGGTCCCGGCGTCTCCAGTCTCCAGCTCCTCCCGGGCAGCCCGCAGACCAGGCGTACGGGGTCGCGGGAGTCGTCCCTGTGCTCCACCGCTCTCCGCACCTATGTCTCGTGCGATGGGGAGATCAGGCTGTGTATTAAGGTGCTTTTAGGCGGGATCGGGCAGGGAGCCCCGGAGACTTGCGACCAGTCACACCGCCATCTTGGCCACACCTCAATATTACACTTTTTAAATGTTTTCTAACAACTTGTCCTGTGTACTGGGATTGGTGTTGCCCTGACCAGGCGCACTAGAGCCTTTATTGATTTGATTATTCCTTCTTTCTCAGTGTTATCTTAAACACTGATTTCTTCATCAGTCCTTAAATTTTGGATTTTAGAAACTATAGATCTTGCTACTGCATACTTTTTATCATATTTATTGCGGTGGTCTTGGGATTATAGACTACAGAATATTGATACAGTAAGGAAGAGATCTCTCTGGAAGCTACCAGTCAGACTTGATGCTGAAAAACCTTTGACTGGGTGGACTAGAAATACTTGTAGAGGGCTTTGACAGTGATGGCTGGAGATAACTTCTTGATGGCGATTCAAGTTGACTATAGGACACAAACAACTAAAATAAAAGTCAACAGGCCTCAGTTTAAATGCATTATCACAGTTTTAGTTATAAAGAGGCAGTATCAGACTACAGTGGAGAAATTAGTGAAAGAAAAGGTATTAGCATTGGGAGAGATGAATTAAAATTGATCAAATGTGCAGTCAATGTCCTGCTGTCCATATCAGAAATATAGGACGCAGGTTCACTTCTAATGGCAGAGTTGACAGACCGGTCTCTGGTTTAAAAATAAATTTGAATACATTGAATATTCTCAACTTGTCTAACACTTAGGAAGTAAATTTAAGCCAGAGGATAGAGCCCCGGCTAGTTTGGATTTTAGGAAGCGAGTACATATCTGAGTGTTAAATTAGCCCCCATAATTAACTAACATATCCATCTTCACAATCATACACTGTTATGCCATTTGTAAAAGGAGTAACAGAAATGGTACACATGGGATTACTTTTAGTTTGGTAGAGAAGAGGCCATGATGATGCTGCTACTGTCAAGGCTGCAATGGATCTTTCAGGCACTTCCCATTATCAGTTACCTGATTTGATTTGATAGAAATTTATATTGCGCAGAACAATAACCCGCAGGTATCAAGGCGCCTAACAATAATATCAAAAGTCTGAATCAATCATCATTACACATAGGCCTTCAAGAAGAGGCGGGTCTTTAAGGCACTGCGGAAAGTCTGCAGGGAGGGTAGGGACCTAAGATCCAAAGGAAGATCGTTCCACCATTTGGGAGCTAAAGTGGAAAAAGCCCTGCCACCCCATTTAGCTCTTCGCACACGAGGGACTGACAGAAGCATTTTCCCGGAGGAACGCAAATTCCTTCCAGGGATGTAGTGGGAGACGATAGAACCCACTCCAGAGTCACTGTTTCTTGCAATAGCTCTGTATATCATGCACAGGACCTTGAACCGTACTCGGTACTCTACAGGGAGCCAGTGCAACGTTTTTTTGGCCAAGGTGGCCGAAGAGCGTCTAGGAACATCCAGGACAAATCTGGCCGCGGCATTCTGGACTACCTGCAAGCGCTGCAGGAGGGTCTTGTTTAGCCCCGCATACAGCGCATTGCAGTAGTCCAGACGAGAGCCAATGAGCGCGACAGCTATTTGCTTTCTGGACTGCACAGAAAGATATTTCCTGATCCTTCGCAGGGTATGGATAAGGCCCCAACAGGTGGAAATGGTCCTACTCACCTGTCTGCCCATATCCAGGGCAGAATCTACCATCACCCCAAGGTTTTTTGCAGATGTAGTGGGGGAGGGACACACTCCGAGCGAGTCAGGCCACCAGCTAGAAGACCAGATGTTTTCATTCCCACCAAACACCATCACCTCAGTCTTCTCCCCATTCAGTTTGAGAGAGTTCTGGATCATCCAGTGACCAACCGCCTCCATGCATGATCTAAATTTGGAGACGGTCTGCACATCTGAATGGGAGAGAGAGACGAGTATTTGGGTGTCGTCAGCATAGGAAACTACCTCCATCCCGAAAGTTCTTATTAGTCTGGCCAGTGGGGTCACATTGATGTTAAATAGGGTCGGGCTAAGAGCCGACCCTTGTGGGACCCCACATAGCACAGGCCGGGATGGAGATAGAAACTCACCCATCTTGACTCTTTGTTCCCTCCCAATGAGGAAGGAAGTCAGGAGATCTAGAGCTGCGTCCTTCACCCCCACATCCCTCAGGCGAGATGAAAGAACTGAGGGAGAGAGGGTATCAAAGGCCGCAGTTAGGTCTAACAGGACCAGGAGGGTGGTCTGGCCTCTATCCACTGTTGTGCGGATGTAATCGAGCACGACAGTGAGGGCCGACTCGGTGCTATGTTCCCTCCTGAATCCATGCTGAGAAGAGTCAAGACAGCCCGAGCTTTCCACAAAAGCGGCGAGATGCTTATTCAGATGTGTCTCAAGCATCTTCGCAGGGGCGGGAAGCAGCGAGATCGGACGTAAGTTTTTCAGGACTTCCGGGTCAAGGGAGGCCTTCTTTAGCAGAGGTTTTACTACTGCTTTCTTCCATTCCAAAGGGAAGACACCATCTCTTATTGCTAGATTCATAATTTCTAGCAGTGGTGGTAAGAAGGACTCCCTGCACTGCTTGATGATTTTCAGAGGGCAAGTATCCAAAGGAGAGCCGGATTTGATCTTATTAAGCAGGACTTCAAGATCCTGCAGTTCTAGGGGTGGGAAGGAGTCCAGGGTGCCCAAAGGGGGAGCATCGAAGGTGGACACATTCGACTGAGCCAGGGCAGTAGGCACACTAATACAAGCTCTTTGTTTCTCAAGAGCTAGGTGAATATCCAATATTTTAGTGTGGAAGAATGAGGCAATCCTATCACATAGGTCCTGCGAAGGAATAACAGGGTCAGGAGTTTGTAAGTTGACTAACGAGTCGACAATTTTGAAAAGCTCCTTCGGAGAGGAGAGCGAGGTTGTCAGGGTTACAAAGTAATCTTGTTTAGCCTGCACAATCTCGGCCTTATATTTCCTGTCAAGTGTTATATGTTAAGTTCAGCCTATAACTGATGACTTCAGAAAGGGGGCTGGAAATCACAAGAGAAGGTCTAAAAAGCAACTGATGCCTAGCCCAAGTCTTGCGGGCTTGGAATACTAGATGTAGCCTAGTATAACCAAGTTGTGCCTCTATGCTATCTGGTGGAGTGGTACAGAGGCAGACCTAGCTTGCAGCGGTGGCTATCAGGATCATGCAATTACAAGGGGCGCATTGTAGCTGGTCCAGCTTTTCTTGTAGGCATGGAGACCAACAGGGCTTACATCTGCACAGTAATCTAGACATTGACTTTCTGGAATAGAGTGAGCACATGTGAGGCTTTTACTACCCTTGCTTCTCCTTTTACTCTCATTTGGAAAACTCCGATTTCAATCTCTAAGGTGGATAGTGTCTTTGATAGATGGAGGCTGAAAAGGTGTGCACAGGTGGATGATATTTTTCAAAACTATGCTGTAAAACCCTTACAGCAGCTCAAGAAGGATTTTCGTTTTTTGGAAGTTGAAAGATTTTAATAAACCCATGTGCGCCACTGGGCTCTGACGTCATTGATGTAACAGCAGGGAGTGAGACCCCTCACTAATTTAAAAAAAAATGTAGTGTGTGTGTGAAGGTAATAAGGAGCTCAAATTTGACCTCTTCTGATTTTTGTTGATTAAAAGAGACAGAAAGAAAGTCCCATTCCAAGAGGGGTGGGAGATTAGTTATATTAACTGGAGCCACAAAGCCATCATAAATTTTAACAGGCAAAGAAGCCCAGTACAGGTTACGATACTGCTGATTCTATATTCAAACCAGGCTTAAATCAGTCTTCTCTGATATATGTTGGTGTGCACACTTCCACATGTCTTTTGGAGCTGTCCCAAACAGGTCATCCATTGAGAGGAAGTGTTGGTCATATTGAGTTCACCGCATGGACACACAAGCCCCATCCTTTCTTCCCAAACCCCCACTTGCCAGTTTTCATCACATCTCAAAGACGTATCTGCCAACTATGAAGAGCACTGCGCTGGTCATGGAGATATAAAAGTGTGAGACATTAGGCAGTACGAGCCAGCCCTCATCATTAATTCACCTTGTTGGAGAGAAACTGGCAGTCCCGGGATCACCAATTTCGAGTAGGGGTGGAGGAGGTGGACTCGTTCTTTTTGTGACTGTGCTACAAGCCACCAAGAGGCTACCCCCTATGCGGAAACAAGATCAATTTGTTGGAGAGGACTACCAATCTCAGGGATCACCATACTCGAGGAGTGGGTGGAGGAGGTGGTACCCTGACCTTAGTGACTGCGCAACAAAGGGCAGAGAGCACACCCTCTGTGCGCCCCTCCCACGACAGGAAAGGGCAAGGCATGGCCACTTGGTTTTCCTCATTAAGGTGACCTTTAAAACTCTCAAATAGGTTTTGGATCGTCCATATTTGGAAACTTTAATTGTGGGAACTCGCTTCTATTTGGGTATTACTTGTATTTGTCTTGCTTTGCTACTGTATGACCCATTCGATCCTTAATGCTAATGTTTTGTTCCCATTAGTTTTAGAATAAGATAGCTTATCGCCTGACACCCAGGCCTCCTATCATGGGTCTGCAGAGCCACCGTAGGGGGTAACTAAAGCATTTAAGAGTGCAAGATGTACAGCCGAGAATTGTACCCTTCAAGAAATTGATGGTTTGATTGAGGAGGTCAGGTCTATTTTAAGTAAAGATCTAGCACTAAATTAATGTAATTTTATAAGACAAATACTCATTCTAGTAAGTGAAGTGATCATCCCAAGCTGTGTGATTATGAAAAAGCTCCATTGATTGCCCCTGCTCCCCACAAACGGACCACAGAGTTCAACTCAAGCAATTTCTAATAAATTACAACTAAAACCGACATACATGAAAAAGTTAGTGCACCACACGTGTGAGTCACTTAGAATAAGAGAATGTCACCAAGCATAAACTGCTTTTGTATATTGCAATCGATTTGCCCCTTTACTGACCCCTGATACTGATTCTAATATTATGCTTGACCCAACTCAATCATACGGGCGGATTTGCAAAGTTTAAACAAAATCCAGATTAGACGATTTAACAAAGTAATTAAGTGAAGTGAAATCTCTTGGTTTTACGATTAAATCACAAACTCCCATAAGTTATGGAAAGCATTATGTTCGAGTGGAGTGCATTTCAAATGAATAGCAGGTGGGTCAGATGAGAAAATCAATTCTGGTTATAACATCTAGTAAACATTAAAAAAAAACTGCAACCACTGATCAAACCTTGTCTACCATATGTTATCCCTGGTGTAAGGGGTATTTTTGACCTGAACCCATATAAAGGGAGACGTAGTGGAGGTTCTAGTGGGATTGATAGACCCTCAGACCCAGGCTATACTACTGATTACTCCTCACTTGGGCTTTCACATCAGTGGAGCAAAGGATAGGGCGGATGGTCAGGACTAAGGACTGGCTGGCAAAGGAGTTACACACCCCCTTTTGTCCAAACTTAGCCACACATACCTCATGGTACTAATAACTATATGGGCACAAAAGTGTTTATGATTAAGGTGTGCAAGGTCAAATCTAGTACATGTGAGGATGTTGGCTCACTTATAAAGTGATTCACTGGATCAGATATAATCATCAATGCTGCTCCTGTGTACATTCCGATGTATTGTATGCGGGGTGTCTCTCAAGGAACTCTGGACAGTTTTATTGTATCAAACTAGTCCTACAAGACACTAAGTTGTTAGAGGGCTTTGTAGACTTGGATGTACAATTGCACCTAATGGCGGAAATATCCAGTTCAAAATAAACAAAGCAAATTCTTACTGATATGATTTAGCAGTACATTAATGTTGGTAGGTCCATTAGCAGTAGGGATTCCCCCATTTTATCAACCCACATTGCTTCTGTACTGAGAGAGGTGGACTAACTGGGCCCACCGGTCATCTCTATCAGAGGTTGCATGTAACTATGCACTTGGACGTTCAAGTTTACAGGATGGTTTAGTCAATTTAAACAGCGGCACAGACGTTAATGTAACATTTGAAAGCATATGGGCGTTTGCTCCGCCATTAAGTACAAGGAAGAACTTAGTGGGCATAGGAGAGACAGCCCTGGCTAACAATTCCAAGTTATTATGGGTGCTATCATGGAACACAGCAGGTCTGCAACAGAAACTAGACAATCCGGAATGGGGTAAAATGGTATTTCTGTGAGCCTATATAATATATAAAATGTCTCTATGCCCAGGATCCAAGAGTCTCCAACCCTCACTTGACCAGCACTTAACCAGCATCATTAATTGAGCATCCAGATTACTTGCGGGAGATATTAACATGATTTACGAACCCCTGGAGTGCATGACTATTGTAATAGGTGAAAATGATGATGCTGTACCTATAAAAGCCCCACCTATTGGTGTAATTGAATAAGTGTCTATTACTCTCAAATACAGTTTACATGCATGCAGTGGCCACACTAAGTCGGATAGGGAGAGGGCATATACATTTTTGAGGGCCATATATGAGTAGACTAGATTATTTTAATCAGAATACGGCAATCTGCATAATCTAGTTGATTTCAGGATTATAGGCAACAGGGATAGTGATTATAACAGTCCTCAACTTGGTTTGGGAGAAAATATGATTTGTGATCAAACTGATAAGATACCCACTATAGTTCCTACTATTGGTTACAATTGAAGGTAGGTGAAATGGCATAGCTTAAAATCTAAACTTGATATTCTGACCCAAATGTAAAATTATTTTAATACCATCTTAATCTCTTATATTGATTGTCCTATGTGTGATATTACAATCAATGAGATATATAGTTTTCTGTATGGCATAGGCAAAGGAGACTATAACATCTTTTTCCTGTACCAGTAAGGTACATCAATGGTATACTAATGACTGACGAAAGGCTACTTGTAAATGTAAAGATGATACAGCATTCTGAATAGTATTGCCCATGGTAGCTGTAATGCTAATGGCAGTGCTTGCACAGAACTTCAGATACAACCTCAAACATGGAATAAACACATTGCCAATCAGTGGTCTCATCAATTTGTAAAGACTTTGTGCCATGTTCACTGACGAAGCTCCCTGAAACAGCTTATTCTTTCTACACTTTATCTGAGACCATAAAAGTGACAAACTGTACACCCATAGAAGTTACCAAGTTCTGATAAAGTCGCAGGAGATCTTTATCACTCAGAGATGGAAATATTGGGGTCTTCTATAAATCTATTGTCCAATGAAATATTTTTCGGAGCTAAAATGTTCTGAATCTTGTTCGGGGCACAAATGATCCCAATTTTCAAGAAAGGTGAGTGGGGTGAACCTGGGAATTACAGGCTTATCACTTTATTAGACCACTTGCAAAACATATTTGCTCCACAGCTTTTATGTTAAGTTATGTACAAGAGTATTTGTAGAGCGCAACTGTCACTCCAAGGAGAATCATGGCACTGTAGCAGATTAGTTTGCGGTCAGAAAGAAATTGAGAGCTGAGAGGGAAGAGTTTAGATGAGTCCTCTGCATAGTGCGTCTGAAACAGTGAAAATCCAAGTTTTCAAGGTCTTTCTGAAGAGAGTTTCTAATTGAATAGTGCGGAAGTTATTAGGGAGTTTGTTCCAGGCTTTTGTGCCCAACACTACAATAAATTTCACTCCTTTTGAGATACATCTAAATGCTGGAGGTGCTAGACAAACTATTGGGTGATTATGTGAGACACAGGTCCTATTGTTCTTACCAAGATAGTTTTTACAGGAAAAAAAACAGCACTATTGACCAAGTCTTTTGGTTTGCTGGAAGGCTTTTGTGCTGCGTTTTAGATGTTTAGCCTGGAACGTTTCAGGCTTGAATAATAAAAACAAAAGAAATTTGATATATGAAGAACTGAAAATATATGATCCACATATGGTTTTGCTAACCGAAACGCATATTTGTTTTAAGGACAAGAAGCTATTGGGACATTTGGGATATGAGATGCTAATATGCACTACATTAAATGCTCCAGTACGAGGTGTTGCTATTTTGAAAAAACGACAATTATGTGTAGAAGTGATTAAATCTATGGCGGATAATGGGGGTCGTTGGGCAATTACTCAATTGAAGATGGAAAATCGTAAATATGTTTTTTGTGCCATTTATGGGCCCAACACCGATGACCCATATATTTTTGATTGGTTAAACATGGAACTGCTCGCATGGGAGGGAGAACTTATTTTGATGGGGGATTTTAATTGTGTGCTAGATTATGAACAGGATGTTACAAAAAGAGGTATTTTTCAACGTATGCGCAAAACTAAGGCGCAATTTTAGAATTAGCAAGGATACATAATGTTAAAGATGTATGGAGAAACACGTTTCCTGAAATACCCGGATATACTTATTACTCCTCACCTCATAAACGGTGCTCACGAATAGATCTGGCTTGGGCTTCGGATGAAATTATTGATACAGGACACATGGAGATTTTCCCAAGGATTTCATCCGATCATAGCCCCATACTTCTTATATTTAATATTATTCAAAGGATGCCCGAACTTAGACTCTTCACATTCCCTAGATATTTGCTAACAGACTCCGTATTTGTATCCAAGTTAAAGGAACATATTAAGGAATTCATTGAAATTAATATAAATACTGCTAATCTCCTATCAGTTTGGGGCGCTTGTAAAGCTTTTATTAGGGGAGTTGCACAGCAATATGTATTCAAACAAAACTTTATTCGCAAGAAAGAGACTAAGGCTATCTTAGCTGATATTTTATCACTTGAGAAACAACTAGAAGACAGACTTAGAGCTGATGAGACTGACGCGCAAAGTATAACTCAATTAGAAACTAAACTTGTAATTCAGCGCTCAACTCTTAAAAGCTCTTTCAGAGAGAAAAACATTCAGAAAATTATCAAATATAAATTATCTCAATATGAATGTGGAGATAGAGTCGGGGAGCTTTTGGCCTATAAAGTTGCAGATGATCGTGCAACAACCCTGGTTAAAGCTATTAAGGGTTCCCATAATGTTTTATATACTCAACCAGCACAAATTCTGGGAAAATTTGTTTTATATTATGAAAATCTATATACCCCCGAGAGTAGAGGTACTGAAGCTCAGCTACAATCTTATATTAGGAAGAACTTACCTAAAGCAATATACTTGGAACAGACACGTATTGACCAATTAGAACAAGAGGTTACATTAACAGAGCTCCGTCTTGATGTTACCTCTCTTCCATCTAATAAGGCGGCTGGCGAGGATACACTTCCCATTGAGGTATACAAAATTTGTGCAGATGACATTTTACCACTGTTCTGTTTGGTCATTAATGCAATTGGTGCTACTGGGAAGGCACCAGATTCTTGGAAGACAGCTAAAATTATGTTCTTCTTAAAAAAAAATAAACCTCCTGTGGAGTGTGGGTCTTATAGACCTATATCTCTGATAAACACCGATGCTAAAGTTTATTCTAAGCTTTTAGCTATACGACTAGCCCCCCTTATGCCCCAGTTGGTAAATGATCAGCAGCACGGTTTTGTTATTGGGAGGGACACCACCATGCATGTTAACATGGCTATTACCGCTTTTGATGTGGCCACAACTAATCTCACCCCACTCGGTATGGTACTTTTAGACGCAGAGAAGGCGTTCGATCGAGTGGGGTGGGACTATCTGTGGGGAGTTCTAAGACAATTTGGCTTTAGAGGGCGTTTTCTAAGAAGCGTTCAGGCATTATATAAGGATCCTAATGCTAAAATCAGCTATGCCGGGGCACTCTCCTCTACTTTTCCAATATTGCGGGGAACGCGGCAGGGATGTCCGCTATCACCCCTGCTTTTTGCTCTCTCCATGGAGCCATTTATTAACGCTTTGGAAGCTCAAACTAAGATTGCCCCTATTCTGCATGAAGGTAAAACTCTAAAAATTACCGCATATGCGGGTGATTTAGCTATTTATACTACCAATGTAACGGATGCACTAATAGGGATAACGATAGAAGCCAATAATTTCGGGATTATTTCAGGTTATAAATTAAATATAAATAAAACACAGGTTCTTATGAATTATCAGGCCAATTTACCTGTGCAAGGACTATGTCAACCTGCAGTATATCTAGGAGTAAAGATATCATCTAAAACTGATCATATAAATTCACTAAATTATGATCCTTTATTAAAAGAAGTTACCAATCTTTTGAAAAAATGGCACAAGATCCCATTAAATCTCATAGGCCGTATGAATTTGATTAAGATGAACATTTTGCCGAAGTTCTTGTATTTATTTCGCTCTATACCTTGCCGCGTTAATAACGTATTCTTTAAAAAATTAGATGGCATTTTAAGTAGTTTTGTTTGGGGCTATAAGAAGGCTCGAAGGTCTATGACAATATTAAAACTCTCATCTGAAAAGGGAGGTTTGAACTTCCCAGATTTCAGAGCTTATTTTCTCGCCTCTTTTTTAGGCCGGCTGCGTAGTCTATTTGCCCCTAACAATCAATATTTTTTTCACCAATTTATGCTTGGTGGGCATTCGAAACAATTCCTGGCAAAAGCACAAGACCCAAATTACTTTAAACGCGTAAAATTTAAGACTGCGAGAGACGCCGTATTCATATGGAAACAGATGTTGACCAAGTGCAATACTTCTTTTTTTCACAATGAGTTGCCAATATGGGATAATCCTGGGCTTCCAGATATTTTTAGAGATAAAACAGGTCGAGAATGGGCTAACTATGGTATTCAGACTTTAGGAGATCTGTATGGTATTGATGGTCTTTTACAATTTGAAACGTTGCAACCTTTGTATAATCTGCCTGAAAAAATGAGATACAAATACATTCAAATCAGGGACTACCTAGTATGGAAAATGAATTTGATAGAAATTACATCTTCAGATATATGGGCCTGTTTTTATTCCGTGCATAGGAAACCCTTAATTAGTCTGGGATACAAGTGTCTCAGTCAGAATAGCTTTGACGAAGCTCCTAGACTGGCATTAAAATGGACTGTTAGCCTAGGATATAACGTGACAACTCAGAATATCTCCGCTGCCTTAGACAACATCACTAAAGCCGTCCAGTCTTCTAGCCTGAAACTCCAATCGTATAGAACGGTCAGCCAACTTTACTACACTCCATTAAAAATCTCTAAATGGGCACAAAATAACTTTAACAATGATCGTACTAAATGTCCTAAATGTGGTCTGGTGGCAGCAGACCTCATACATATGATATACTCATGCCCAACACTAGCTAAATATTGGGTGGACATAGAACATATTTTAACGCAAAATCAACTAATTAACTTTTCACTCAATGCAGCCGCAGTACTATTGTCCATATACCCGGTTAGCCCTATCCATAAAGAACTGCTAAATATTACACTGGCTTGTGCCAGACTCGTGATCGCTAGGGCTTGGATTTCTCAGAATCCTCCTCATATAACTGAATGGTGGACATTGGTTTTTGAAATTTACACAATGGAAGATGCTATTGCCAGGAATAGAGGAATTAAAGCAAAAAAAAATTTGCCAAGATATGGGGGAATTTTTTGCAATGCTAGCAATGATTTGGATCATGGATGTTCTTTTTGTTTATGGCTTATTAATTATTAATGATTTGTCCTGATTACGATTTACTTTTTTTAACTTTTGCTTGTGTTTTGTATAATATGAACCTGCACCGAATTGAATTCGACGTATCTTTTTTTTCTGATTTTGTATTTGGCTATGTTAATCTCTATGACTTGCTTGTCAAAAAAAATTCTTTAAAAAAATAAAATAAAAAAAAGGAAGTCTTTTGTGCTAAAAATAAGAAAGAGTCTGCCATTCCTTGTCTTGAGGGCTGCGTTTGACCTTGCCCTTGGTCAATGGGCATTGCAGCCTATATATTAAATACTATTCACAACATAACTATGTCCATGTGCACTGGGGCTTAAAGGGCGAGCTAACAGACCGAATCCCTGTCCAACGAATTGTAAGACAGTGGTGCATCTTGGCTCCACGTTGTTTTACATACATATTAACATGGCTATTGAATTTTTTTTAAATAACTGCGTTCATGATGCTTCAAGTTTGGAGAGATGCCCATTCCTATACTTTTATTCGTTAATGACACTCTTCTTATATCTTTTATCCCCTTGAGTTTAAAAAGACCACTAGACACTTTTATTTACTTTAAGACATGAGGGCTTAGGTATTAATATTAACAGAACTAACTTTATGACCCCGAGACCTCACAAGACTTTTAGGGGAGGTATGAGGATGGGAGATTTACTACTGGATAGGGTCGACAAGTTTGATTACTTTGGGGAAAAAACAGTTGCTAATTCTATTCAGTGGAATGCCCAAGTAGACAAGAGTAGTGTGTTATAATGCTACATAAAGCGACAGCAATTGGAACAATGTCAGAGCTTCAACTCACAAACTTGTGTCCCAGATGATTGAGGTATATAGAGCAAAGATAAAAACTGCTGTTCTCTTAATGGAGCAGAAATATGGAGGATGGTTAACCTAATAGATCTGTCTACGGGGGAGTCTTGTTTTTATTGAGATCAATACTGCATTTACCACAAAGTACTACCCCCCCACATCCCCTATTTTGATCTCTAGTTGAAGAAAGTAGGGGCCATAGCAGTTCTGAAACCCTTAACGTATTGAGTAAGACTGTAGTCTACACCCTGGTTATCCAAGTACAGAAGAGGTCTTAAAGAGATTTTGAAATTCTATAAGACTTGTATCCTACTGTCGTTATCTGATGTTGAATGTTTTGGGTTGGAAACCATTTGGCTCAACCCATCAACAATGGCTGGACCGTAGAGGATAATGCTGGTCAAGAATCTGCTTAGTGGGTGGAGAGATAGGTGCCTCAACAAGTATATAGTGTGGGTGAAAGGCCGATGGGGATGACTTGGAGAGAGAGGTTGCCCTGGCCCCCTCCAACCCCTTGTTCTAAGAATCACATGAGATACGATAAATTCACCCCCCCCCCACACACACACACACACATAGGAAACGAAACTGTAGATGGATAGAGTGTTGACCCCCAATTTTGAAGTAGTTGGGTTTTGATTTTTTTTTGTTTTTCGTTTGTTTCTTTTTTCCCCCTTATTGATTGGTGGTCATATTTCCCTCTCCTATACTTGCTGACTCTTCTTTGTCTCCCTTAGCGTACTGGGAGGACCTGTTCTTGGGGGAGAGAGGTGAGATTATGGCTATATGATGTAGGGAGACGAAGGGGTATAACTATGGGTAGTTTCTGTGATACACTCTCCAATCAAACAAAGGCTAGCCAGGAGCATGAGACTTATCTATAAAATAGACTATGCAATGTGAAGACATGCAAGAAACTTAAGAAAGAAACGTAATCATACACTGAATATGTATATGACGTTTGTTATTCTATTCCCTATAACATGTATGGAAACATGTCACATTGAAAGTAATATTAATGCAACAGGCACGAAATATAGATTGTAAGAAAATAAATAACAAAATGCCAATAAAAATATTTACAAAAAAAAAATAACGGCTGGACCATGAACAATCTCAAGAACCATGAAGGGGACCTTAAAAGTGCCTTTTGGAATTACGTCACAGTACAGTGCCATCATTCCACGCAAACTGAAAGCTCAACCAACACATTTTTTACTTTAAAATCATTCCCCCACTTTGAATCTTATATGGAAGACATCCTCCCACACTATGCTAAAATATTCTCTCAAATATAGATTTGGGACACTACTATCTAACAGTTTTACATCCAATTGAAAAGGTAGCTGTCATCCCATCGGTCCCTGGTTGTTTTGTGATAAGGCTGTTTACAATGTTGATCATATTTTGTTTTCTTGCCAGGCATAAAAGGCCATTAAAAGGCAATGAATTAGACCACTTTGTCTTTTAGACATTAGGACACTGCATCCTAAGTGTTCCTAGATTCTGGCCTTAGCAAGTTTCTATTTGCTGTATGGGTTCGAGGAAGCAATGGAGGCTTTAAAAAAAATTATTATATAATAACGATTGAATTTTTTCCTCTTATGTATTTAATTGATATTCTGTACAAATATTTATCATTTAAAAACTTTATTTTTATATCTGTTTTATGGAGCACATCCATGAAATAAACATTATATAGATTGATCAAGAGGAAGTGTTAGGCATGATTAATAGGGCATTTAACAATACCAAGCCTAGTGATCCCATTTTAAAACTGTGGAGGGGCATTCCTGCTTCATTTTAGGAAGAAGGTGATTTCACCAGCACTGCTATGGCATGGCAAACTATAGAGGCTTGATGGAAAACAGTAGAAGTGCCAAGGAGCAGGGACTGCGTATATAGTATATGGCATGTGCCCCACTTGGAAAATTGACAGTGTAGATTTGGGGTCATACTACCCACTTTCAGAACCAAATAGTGCACTATGCGTCACTGAAGTTCCTTAAATTCCTATACTCTAATTATGTAAAGGCAGCGCAATGTATACCCTTGAAATTAGTCAGATGTTGGGGGTAAGGGGAGAGACACAAATACAACAGATTAAGATCTAAAGACTCGATACGTTGGTGTGGTGTTAGACTAGAACTGGCCTTTGCTGTATTTGAGGAAAAACATCCGGTTGTTGTTGACTCTGCCAATAATTAGACCGTGAATGGTTGAGTTGGATTACAGAGTGTGGGAAAGAGGGACCGCAATGCTATGTTAACAGTGGTAAAGAAATTAGTATTGTACAAATGAATTAGGAAGGGGAGGTTTACGGTATGGCTTTGTTTTGATTCCCGGATTTTTAAAAAAACCATTTAGACCATAATAAAAAGAGCTCAGTACATGCATTTCATTTAGGAAAATAACACATTAACTTAGCTATCAAAGATACGTTATTAAACATAGGTAAGACTCCCTGTTTTCCATTTTTACAGATAAATACAGACAAAAAAAACATTCACAGGCCAGTCTGTATTTATATTTAAGAATAGATAAAAACGGAAATTAGTTGATTTTGAATGATTCTAAATGCTGTCAACCATGATTGCAAGGCCAATAGCTGTGCAGAATAAACAGGTAAAGGGGGTTAAAAAATAGGAATTTAAGTAAAAAGCCTTAAACAGCAGTTTAAGTCTAAAAATGGCATGTTTTCTTATAAGTGCATATTTTATCATCAGAGTGTGTTTAAATCATTGAAACCTGGCAGGCATAAATTAACCTGTCAAATAAATATAGAAATATACACATTACAGCTTCATTTTTCCACAAAACCTAAAATAAATATGGATAAATACAGATAAAATGAGCAAAAAACAAATATGGACAAATACAGACAGAAATGTAAAACAAATAATAACATAAAACCGGGAGTCCTAAACACAGGCTATAGAATGTCTAACTATAAAGGACAAATCATCTGTGCCAAGATGTCATTGAACAAGAAAATAATTTCTCCAGATGACCGTAAATAGGAAGAAGGAATCCACAGATGAAATGGACAATCAAAGGGACTAACCTGGTTTGCTAGACTACTAATAAGGTGATGATCCTGGCTAAATAAGTATTTTTTCTCTTCTTCTTAGGAATACTTTATCTAAAAATTCAATCATAAGAAGTTAGAGAAAGCCTTTATCAGGCATGGGGATTTCCCTAAAAGCACAAGAAAGCCTGGGGGTCTTGGATATTGTGCATAAGATTTGTAGAGTGCCTAAGGATAGAATCTTATAATGTGATTGCATTTGTATGCGTAAGTACGCTCTTTTCAAAAACAATAAAATTTAATTATACAAAATTCAATAATGACATTTGAAATAATGGAGCAATGTAATGCTTCATTCTGATTTGTTCAAATAAAAAAAAAAAAAGATTGAACCTTCCAGAATGCAGTTGTGTTTTTTTAGCACAGCATAGTGCAAACTATTTTGTTTTAGGAGCGAATGTCGCGGAAGTAGAGATTCTGCCTTTGTCAGCTGTTTGTAGGGGACTCCTTAGAATCTTGCGATGTATCTCCCTTTGCGTCAAATGAACAGATTTCTATTGCACTTATATGTTTTTTATATTTATATGTGTGTGTGTGTGTGTGTGTGTGTGTGTGTGTGTGTGTGTGTGTGTGTGTGGGATGCTTTTCTGCCCTTTAGAGGTCACTACCTTTTGCCACGAGGACTGAGACAGTCATACGCCTGAACTTCGAGGCTGTTCTGTTACTCTGTTCTGCTATTCCGCTACTTTTCGCGACACCCGCTGCGCGGGTGCCGCTCATTTGATTTCCTCTCCCTGATTCCGTTTTGAACTGGTGTGAGCGGCTCCACAGTCGGTGGAGTGCACATTCGCTCCCAGTGGAGAGCGGATCAGGTGAGGCTTCTGACGGAATTACAGCGCGTGGAGCTCACCGGGGGACTGCGAGGACCAGCAGCCTCCACTCTACACAGCTGGTGCCTCTTCCCCCGGCGGCCACGCCCCCAGCCTCCAGTTATAACATCGCCCAGGAACAGCGGCTCTCTGGATGCTTTTCTGCCCTTTAGAGGTCACTACCTTTTGCCACGAGGACTGAGACAGTCATACGCCTGAACTTCGAGGCTGTTCTGTTACTCTGTTCTGCTATTCCGCTACTTTTCGCGACACCCGCTGCGCGGGTGCCGCTCATTTGATTTCCTCTCCCTGATTCGCGCGCAGGACGAAGCTCGGGGTGAAGCCCGGGCAAAGGGCGGGCCCTCTGAGGCCCTCAGAGGCCGAAGTAGGCCGTGCTGTGCCCCCTCCCCTTTGAAGCATATTACAAACATTACTAAGTTTTAGTTTGTTTTATAATTGATAAATTGTATTTATTTCTGCTATTTGAGCTAAGCTTATTAACGCCCTAGGCCTTTTATTGTGTTTGTTTTAACAAATGACGGCCAAAAAGCTCAGGTCTGGTAGAATCTTGGTTGGTAAGGCCTGTTCTAAAACAAAATCCAATCCCCTTCGAAATAAGGATAATCACGCAAAACAACTGAAAGGTAATTGTCAGTTATTTAATCTTTGGGAAAGGGGAAAAAATAAAGTGGTCACGGTTGATTCTGCCCATATGCCTTTGGTAAAAGTTCCATCTGCCCCAATGGGATTGAGTCCTATGGGTTTAGGGCTTGAAAATAACATGGAGAAGGAAGTAACCTCTGTAGTTGTAGGTTCCGATCCCTCCCTTATCCCTTTCTCTACGCAAATTCCCTTTGAAGACAGTCCACAAGCGGTGGGAGGCCGGGATCTAATTTCTTCTTCATTTAAAACCGGAGAGCGATCTCCTGAAAAACATGATTCATTCCTTCTTTCCTCTTTCAGAGAAGTTCAAAATAACGACTTTGTTTTATCCGTTTCGGATTTGGAGGTTTGTAAAAGATATATCGAGGTCGATACCGTTAAGAGCAGGGAGTCTGTAAAAACACCTTTAACATCTATGCCACCGATTCTTCACTTATACAATAGCACACCCTCGAATATTTCTCAGTCACATATCTCAATGAGTCCCACTCTCAATATATGAGGTATCGACTCTTTACTTCCGCCTAGGGGGGATAAATCGGACAAACCAGTCTCTGACCTTTTATCTTCTCTAGAACATTTGCTGTCTTCCATTTTAGCATTATTAGAGAAATTTGTTGGAGGATCAGATTGCGTAATGGACACAGTAACCCAGATATTAAAGGTTTTAGTACACTGCAAATTTGAGAGGGAGTCTGCATCCAACCTAGATGCGGTTGCAGAAAAGTTTTTAGAGCACAAAACGGTTGAGTTAAAGACTGGGACCGTCAATACCTCCCATCCCCTAAACGCTGAAGAACAATCAGTTCACCTTGTGAAACAACTCTCCTCTAATTGTGTAGCGCATTTAGTTCCACTGGTAGAGGTGTTACAAGAAGGAGCAGCTAAAGAAGATATAGTTCCACCCCCATTGAAATGGACTCAGTAATATTGGATCCGTCAATAGTGGTTCCATATGTAACAGACCCTAAGGACGATAGGGAACTCTTCCCTATTTTCAATAAACACCAGGATGTGGGTGATAAGGAGGCCCCCGATTCTGATGGTGTTGGAAGTAGGGAGAATTCAGGGAAAATTAAAAAACTTGGGGCTAAAAAGAGGGCTTTAATCAGAAGAATTGAAAAAAATAGACGGCGGAAAATTTGTTGGAAGGAAAATTTGGAATTAGTTTGTGTTCAAGAATCCCATCAGTCTCCCCAGACGGTACAAAAAAATGAAATACAGACTTTAGTTCCTCAACCTTTGATTTCATGCTCCCTTGAGGACCCCTCTAATACTAAAGGGGTCCAGTCAAATTTGAAGCCGAAGAAAAACGAAACCATCATCATAAATTCTGGTTCCCCTAAGCTTAACCCCTTGGCTAGCCCTTTTTCGGTTAAAAGGGAAATAGCAGCAGTCTGTCTAAATTCTCCTGAAACGCTTATGGATGAGAGCGTAGACACTCTTATCCTAGATTTTCTTCCCCTATTTGATGCAGATTGCATCTTAAATAGATCACTGCTTCTTAAATACTTTCAAGAGTCTGCAAATTTGAAATTGTTACATACATCGGATATAGACTTAGTTCGGATCTTGAAGATTGAGGGGGGTAGCTTAACGAGGGTAAGATTTTACTCAAAATTAGTGGTGAATCTTATCCTACAACGGTCGGAATATTTCCAGAGTAGAGGGATCGACGTGATGCCCTTTTGGGGAGATTTCTCTTTTGATAAACCCTCTAAATTTTTAGGGCCCCTAAGATCCTCCATTCCCCTTCCAAAGGCAGTATTAGGAAATAAAGAACAAGATAGAGGTTTTAATGATCTTAAAATTCAATTATCAAAAGATCACCGTTCAGTGTCTTACCCTAATCCATCAACATTCCATCTTCAGGATAAAGCAGAAGATGCCCCTGTTCGTTGGGACTGGCTTCCCGGCGTTCTTCAAAGAACTTGACAATCACTTACCCCTCTAATTCTCATCTTTAGCGAGAATATAACGCTATTATCCTGGAATTGCGCAGGGTTAAAGAACTGTCCGGAAAAACCCAATTTCCTTTTGTCATTTAAAGCCAGCGTGATTTGTCTCCAAGAGACTTGGTGCTCGGAGAAAATTCATTTAGGAAGGGATTATTTTGTGCTTGATGGTCAGGCTGTTTCCTCCAGGAGAGGACACGCCAAGGGGGGAATTGCCTGTCTCTTATCCACTGAGATAAAATGGAATTTCTCCCACTATATGGATTCTAGTAATCTCTTTCAAGCTATAACGCTGTTTAGTTATGAGAATGTTAAAATAGCTAAACCTCTAGTATTGATTAACGCATATATTCCCCCTGAAGTTAGTTTTAATGTAATTTTAAGAAGAGTTTTTGTGTATATTCAGAGCCTAAGGGAGAATTTTTCTTCCCCTAATATTATCTTAGTAGGGGATTTGAATTGTAAAATTTCCAATACAAGTATGTCTCTGTTTCAAGATAAAGATAAAGAAGAATCATATCATATCCCACAAGCTATTCTTCCCGAGAAATCTAAAACAAATAAGCGCGGGAAGATGCTCCTCAAAGAACTTTTTGAAATGGAGGGGATTATAGTGAACGGAAGACTCCCCTCTGACTCTCCTGCTAATTTTACTCACAAGTCTCATCAGGGAGAATCAATATTAGATTATGTTATAGTTGAGAACTCTTCATTTTTTTTATTTAAGGATCTTAGGGTCACAGATACGGTTTTTAGCGACCATAAATTACTCCTCTCTACCATGAACTTAACTCCTCAGAGTCCTGATCAATGGTCTGTAAATAGTGATCATGTAAGTTTTCAAGTAAAATCAGGAAGGTGTCATTGGAACCCTCAAGCTGAACAAAATCGGGAGAGCGTTCTTGATATTGCGATTGATGATCTTGCCAATTGGCAGGGGTCAGAAATAACGTGCTTTCAAGATTTTATGAGGTTAATAATTTCACTCACTAAAAAACCGAATAGGAATAGGCACTCTGTAACTACCTCTTGGCCCTTACGCGCCATTAATATAGAAATAAATAAACTTGTAAGGAAACAATATCTGAATAGAACCACCGAAAGAGCTAGTGAAGTAACCTTATTAAAAAGAAGGAGGAAAAGGTTGAAGGAAAAACTACGGAAAGACGAGGAGGATGAAACTTGGATCAAATTAAGGGAGGCTACTTTTAAAGGGGATATGAGAAAATTCTGGTCACTTATAGGTGATGGATCAAGAACTCGCCCTCTTCCTATTCCCATAGATGAGCATATATGGGTGGACTATGTTACATCCCTTTATGCAATAAACGGAATGTTATCATCTAATGTAGCAGTTATTGATAAGGATCAGCCTTTGATTCCCCTATCTGAAAAAGATATTAAAATAGCTATAAGGGAAATGCGCTCATCTGGTGCAATGGGGCCAGATGAATTACCTATTTCGGTTATAAAACATAATAGTGAAAAATGGAGCAAGTTGCTATGCCCAGTGTTTAATGCTTGTTTCTGTAGCGTAAAGATAGTTCCCTCATGGAAAGGAAGCATTTTAGTCCCCCTCTTTAAAAAGGGTGATCAATTAGCTCCTCAAAATTATCGCCAAATAGCTTTGTTAGACGCAATTGGTAAGGTTTTTGCTAGATGCCTCTTGAAACAAGTTAATGACTGGGTAGTCCAGGCAAATATTCTCCCTCTAGAACAAACGGGATTCCGTAGAAATCATGGTACCTTGGACAATTTAACCGCTCTCCAGGTAATAACGGATAAATACGTCAAGGTTAGAGGTGGGGGAGTCTATGCCGCTTTCATAGACTTCTCCACGGCCTTTGACAGAGTTGATCGCCCACTATTGTGGAGGAAATTATCTGCTCTGGGTATGGCAGTCAAGCTATTGCATCTAGTTCAGGAACTCCACTCTGAGACTTGGTGTAGAGTGTTGTTGGGGGGGGAAAGAGGCCTCTCCCAAGTAATCCCGACAGCCAATGGTCTTAAACAGG